>NW_022900932.1:26835440-26845820 GCF_012274545.1 Fukomys damarensis
ATATATATTCTGACATAAAGAAGGATGAGCTTCAGACATTTATAGCTAAATGGATGGACCTTGAGATCATACTATTAAGTAAAATAAATTGAAACACGTATTTAAATACCACATTGTCTCTCTGGTGTGAGAAATTGGAGGTATAAATAAGGATCAAAATGTTTAATAGATATTGGGATATGGGAAGAAAATGTTCAAATGAGAAGGGGAATGAGGGAAGGGAGAGGAGAAAAGGAAGGAAGGGACAAGAAAAAAGAATAGAAGAAAAATGGAAAACAAATCTTTTGTAAATAAGGAGGGGAAGAGGAGCTGAAGCGAGTGGAGGGGAATCAGGAAAAAAAAAGAAGGAAAAGATATATAGTGTCCAGTACAAATTCCTTATGATGAATGTGATCATTATCTGTATCCAAATGTACCAATTAAACAAAAGGTATAGAAGAACATAGATAGAGAGAGGCCTTACCAAGATGATGAAAGCCATCTGTGACAAATCCACTTCCATTCCCATACTAAATGGAAAGAAATTGAAAATATTTCCTCTAAAGTCAGGAACAAGATGAAGACATCCACTCTTATCGCTTCTCTTTAATATAGTGCTTGAAACTTTAGCCAGAACAATTAGGGAAGAGAAAGAGAGACGAGGAGTTGGAATAGGAAAGAAGTGAAACTTCTTATTTGCGGATGACTTGATCCTTTTCCAGATGAGAAAGCAGGACTCACGGTTGTGAAGCTGTGAAGAAAGATGCAGATGCCAGGACACTTTCAACCTGCTGTTGTTGAGGAAAGGCAAGTAGGTTGCACTCTGAGTCCCATACCAAATCATCAGGCCTTTTTACTTTCTTTGGCTGCTGCAACAAATAATTACAAACCTGGTACCTTAAAACAGCACATATTTGTTTTTTTACAGTTCTTTCATTCCAATGTTTTAAGTAGGCTTTACTTGGCTAAAACCAAGTCAGGATTCTGAGGCAATGTCTATGCTACTTGGAAAAGAGAACTATGCCCAGTTAGCAATATCTCCCATGGATTTAGATGAAGGAAGGGCCGTGTATTTCCCACCCTGCCATAGATGCAGCTAAAAACAGTTTCAAACTACCTACTGATAAAGAGTGATCGGGCAGTCCTGAGCTCTCCAGCCCTAACTTGAAGAGCCCTGGTGAGGACAGTGCTCCAGTGATCTGCTTGTTTCCATATCTTTCAGTCCTTCCCTTTCAGTAGATGGAGATACTTGTCTCTCTTTCTGGCAAGCTGAACCCCCTACCAGGCTCTAGCAATGACTGCCCTTTGTGACATTTCTCCCTGAATTTCTAAACGCCTATGCAGCCCCAGTGCTTGGTGCTAGAGAAACTAAAACAGGTAGAGTATTTTCACAGTAGGATACAGTCCTGCAGAATAGGTGCAGGTTTGAGTAGCTTACCCACTAAATAGAGACACAAACAACCAAATGCCATCCCAGGTAAAATAATGTTACTTCTCAGACCCAACTAGTGCAGTTCCTTCCACCTTTGCAGTTGTGCTGACAGCTACCTAAAACGTTCTTCCTTCTTCTGCTCTCTCCAGTCTTCCTTATTCTTCAAACACCACTTCCTCTGGAATCCTCCCAGGCTTGAAGAACATCTCCTTTCTCACTGCACCTTTGTTTTTCAAGGTATCTTGAGGCCACTGAGGCTCACATACTCCATAGTTATTGAGGACCCAAGCTAGGAACTATAACTGGCAATGGGGAAATGGAAGAGATAAAGATGTGGTCCCTTGCTCATGTAGACGACAGACTAATGGGGAGGCAGGTATGAGTCAGATAATCACATCTGATATAAATGGATTGCTGAAATCAGTGCTACAAGGAAAAGGCCCATTGTACTCTGAGAATTTTGAGGTTACCTGGGAGAAGTGAAATCTGACCTGAAATCCAACGTTAACCCAGCTGAAGGAGAAGGGCATTCTAGGCAGAAGCCACAATACCATATGAAAGTGGAGAGGCAGCGGCAAGCAGAGGCGGGCCTGAGTGAGCACACACAAGATAGGTTGCAGGCCTTGCCCTGTACCCCAATAACTGTGTGTCCTCTCACCCTTACTCTACTCGAATCTCCTTTGTGTTTATGCCCATTGTATTCCTTGCCTTCAAATCTTGATTCTCTCCACCCCTCCCGTAGTTTAGGATTACATGGAAAATGTAAATTATGGGGTCAAGTTACAGGTACACTTCTGGATAAAAATAAGCCTGGGAACGGGAAAGTAAATTTCCTCCAGAACAAAGAGGAGACAGCTTGATATAAAAACAAAGCAATAAATAACAACAGCAAAACCCCAGCTGTTTCTCCAGGATAAACCCAATCAAGATGAATGCAATGCCACTGTTATCATCAACAAACTATGTGAGATGTCCAAAACTGGTGTGTACTCAGTTCTAATGTTCTGATCAGAGATGTTCAAATCCTTGGCAAGCTGTTATAGCTCTTCTTTAAGGAGTCACCATCGTCTAGAGATTATATAGAGTGGCCACATTTATATCCTTCACAGTGACTTGCATTAAAAAGTGCAATAATTGCCAATAAATGTTAAACTGAATTTCCAAGCATCGGGAAGGCCTGTATAATCAATAAATGAATACATTTAAGTCTATTTCCCGGAACTGTCACCAGTGAAGAAGCTCAAAGTTGTGAAAGAGCACTGGATGAGATTCAAGAGGACAGTGTTCTGTTTCTCACTCTGGCTCTCTCATGCTGCCTCCTGGGCCTTAAGAAATTTTCAAGCCTCCTAAGTCTACATTCACTGTAAAATGTGATAAGGTCACCTTTTTGGATATTTTCACAAGAAAGGCAAACATTGAAGTACAATCCAGACTACCTGGGAAATACTCGAGGAAGGCAGGATATTAGAGCCTGACACACCACACACCATTTCTCCCTAGATCCACCATTGATGATTTCTCTCCAGTGTTGGAAATGACTGCTGTCGAGTCCATGCAACACCGGATGAAATGGTTGGCTTGAATGCAGAAGCTACGTTAGAACAAGATCGTACCTCCTCTGGAAACACTAAAGCGACACTCATCATGGTGAAATGCTTCTGCTCCAAGATGTGTATCATGCTAGGGTTAACAGTGCCTCAGGTACATCTCCCGTTTCTCCACTGCTGTTTTTCCACCTGCTATGAGAAGAAATTGTACTTCCTTGTGCTTACCTGCCTGAGAAGGATTCTAGGAGAATAAATAGGGATATGTGTTACAGAAAACCTCACAAAGCTCAAGGCAGTGACAAAAAAATCTCTAAAATAAATTTGTCACATCAGCACTGTTTTATGTGACCAACATTTGCATTAGTATTAGTATATATAACCACGGAATCTAGGGTTACTAATGTTCTTGAAAAAAAAGTCCAGTTCTCTACACAATGTAGAATCGTACCCATGATAGAGTAAATTAGAAATAGGAAACTTACTTTCTAACAAGGTGAACTCTTCTATGTTGCACTTAGAAATTTTTCTTGCTTCTTTACAACTTACTCTTCCTGACTTTGACAATGTCTTTTGGAGCCACACAAAGCAAGTATTTTTCCATGTGATAACACTTCAGATATTTGAGGACAGCATTTATATCTCTTCATAGGAGGTGGCTACAAAAGTCTTCCCTTAACCATTCTAGGCATCCATCACTACATTGGCAAAATTTATCACTGTCCCCATGACAGGGTAGGCACAGCCCAGCTTGCCTATAGAACAGGTTCCTCTACTGGGGAAATGTGTTTCTGCCTTGAAATAATAACTGTGTGGATTTATCACAGGGGTAGAGTTTAAATGAAAATTTCAGATACATTCATTTTACTGGTACAGAGCACTGATTTTTAAAAATCCACTACCTTAATTTAATGTAAAGAAATCCAATTTAAAAGCTTCCCATAATTTCATATTTGAAATTTCCCCAGGCTTCTATTTAGGGTCTTGTATGCATACTATCTCTGGAATTCTAGACTAGGCAAAATCAAGACACTGTTTTTTTTGGTACCAGGGATAAAACTGAGGTCTTTAAGCTTGCAAGGCAGGCCGTGGTACCACTGAGCTAAATGCCTGGCAAGATAGTGGGATTTATGTTTTCTCACGCCCAGAGATAATCAGAAATGCCACACTACCTCTCACAAAACTATAACCTGGTGAGCCCATTAACATTAATGTTAAAAGCAAACTAAGTTCCAATATCTCGAGGCTCCTGAACCAAAAGAATCCCCTAAATTTTTGTGATTTTGCGGTTCTTAAAAGACCAATGGTTCAGCGACTCAACCATTGATATGTGTGCCTGTTATCTAGCCTAATCATTCTCTGAGCTTTGCAATGACTAAGATGGACAACAGATATAAGTTGGGACATGTACTGTGAAATCTGTTCATAAGTTTTGCTAAGAATTGACAAGTTAAAAAATACAGCGTGTAAAAAAATTGCACATAGTTGTGAAGGAAGATGAGAAAAAAACCTGCAAATGAGCTTTTAATGAGGATATCTCGATGCGAACATACCTAAAAAGAACTTTAGGATATGGGCATTAGGATGACAAAAAATGATCAAGCTCGGGGCGGGGGATGTGGCTCAGTGGCACCACATGTACCTGGCAAGCACAAGATCCTGAGTTTGATCTCTGGCACCAAAACAAACAAAACCCAAAAATGATTGAGCTAAGTTTTCAAGATAGTTTATAGGTGTACAAGGTCATGGTGATAATATACACAATGGAAAGCTTCTTCGTGAAGGGACACTTTGTTCACTCTTAATGGACCAATATACTTGGCTGCCCCAAAACACTTTAATGAGACAAAAAATTAGTCATAACACATTAGTCAGAAATATAGTTTTATTATCATATTTCATAATCTAAAAACTTTTTTAATTCTGGGAAAAGAATATTCCAACTTCTATACAAGTAACTGACCCTGCAGAGTACTGGAAAACAGTGTCTAAGCAATCTGAACTTTGTAGATAAGAACTTGTCATTTAGATTGAGAAGAAGAAAAAGAAAGAACAGTCCAAATCAAGATTTTTTTTTCCCTGAAAAACAAACAATAAAATTTGATCTATTCTTCAGTTTAACCTCAAACATGTTTTCCCAGAAACTTTGGTGATTTCTTCAAAACAACAATAGCCTCGACTCCAAGGTGGACTGCCTATGGGGACAAGGAGAATATTTTAAACCGAGATGTATGTGGGACATGGCACATGTCTCAGGCCATGGCATGTAGGCGAATTATCCCTCCAAGTGAGTCAGCTCCCATGTTTCAACAGTCAATTTGTGTTTTGAAGGAAGTATACAACTTAGATAACACATTTCTTTGTATGGGGGTAATAAATTAATCTGAACTTAAATAGAACATTTT
Source organism: Fukomys damarensis (assembly GCF_012274545.1). NCBI lineage: Eukaryota > Metazoa > Chordata > Mammalia > Rodentia > Bathyergidae > Fukomys > Fukomys damarensis. Next base: position 26,840,801 of record NW_022900932.1, read on the forward strand.
AAGTATAATAAATAAATTTGGAAACTATTTGTCGTATGCAATGTATATAGAATAATTATGACATAATGGTGCTTTCTGAAGATCACTGGGTACCACTGTCACAGAGGGCTGTCATGCCCTCTGGGCAGGTTAACTGAACACCAAAAAAATGTGAGTTATTCTAAATAAAACAGAAAAGAAAAATGTAGCCATACCATCTTTAAAAACAAGTTGTCATCATTTGCACACATATTACGGGACAGAGAGCATGCAAATAAACAAGTAATTTTTTTTTTTAGTATGAAAAAGGTAAAATGCAATAATGGTATAAGCATAAATAATAAATCATTTATCTTTGGAGAAGACTAATTATCCAAGTAAATAAACATTATAATTTTTACAATATTAGCCTAAACAGTGATATTCACAGCAATGTTTTTACCCACTTGATAGCTGTCTATATACCACATGAATACCCCATCCCCATAAACCAAAAGTCAAAGTGAGGACTCAAAAATCAACATTTCCACTATAAATTCAAAATATTCGAAAATGATAAGTTACACTTTTCAATTTACTGGCATTTTAAGTAACTGCTTTATTACCTATTTTATTGTACTGCTAATATGATGCTTATTTCAATAACACTCACAAGTCTACTAATGTTAATTAGGTTACAGTTTTAATTTTTAAAATAGAGAATTAAATTTACATGAACAAACTTCTATAGTTTTAAGACCACCCACCACAAACATACACTTTCTGCGTATTTAAAAATAAATTAATATACTTGACATATATTTTCAATGTGTATTATATATATATATATATATATGTATATTATATATTTATATAGTTGTGGACAAAATTATCTTGTCTCTAGCGGGATGTTAGCACTTGTAAACTCTGCATGAGAACTGATGATATTGCTAAATGTAATGAAAAATATATGAAAATTCATTCTAGAAGAAAATTTTAAAGCGATATTGTTAAAAAGATTTTCCTCATAGAAACAAAAGGCATTTGAAGGAGGACAGTGTCAGATTCTGAACCCTACGTGCACTGTTTCAGAAATTATTTCAAAATGCACTGTACAGTGAACACCCCTGATAGTTGATTGAAAGGTAAGAAAGTATATTTATTTAGTCATTAAAGGATACAGAAGCAGCAAAATACAAAGTGAGCTGCCCATTGAAAAGTTATGCTACTGAAGAGAAAGGCATGCCTACAATTAAAGAGAGCAAGCTGCTGATATCACCAGGAAAGCAGGTCTTAGGAGAGGCCTGAGTGGTATCTACAGGGCTTCCAGGGTGGTTCCAAAACCCTCAAAGCGCCATCTACTGGCACTCCAAGCACTCAAGCATGGCACCAAGACCAGGAGCTGACAGAAAGTCCTGCTAGACCACAGCCATGGAAGCAGCCATTAAGACCAAGGCTGGCAGCATGGTTGGAGGGTGAAGAATACTTAGTCAAAGAACACAGCACAGTGTATTGACATCTGAATAAACGTGCATCTAAGGACAAAGAAAAACCCGAATCAAACAAACTGAAAAGTAGTCTGTCAGAATGAAAACTGAATTTTTGACAGAACGAGTCCCATAAGCTTCCCCAAAGATTAAAATCTTGATGAACCAGAACACCAGGGGGCAAAGGAATTCTTATTTTGAAGGCTTTCAAATCAACTGAGAGGAAGGTTAAACGTGAACAAAAATATTATTTCGCCACTTTTTACTAGATCTTTCCATGCCCCTTCCTTGCCTCACAATTTAGGCAGCAGTGGGCACAGATGACAATTCTGCCAGTGTCTGATGTCCTCGTGTGGCATGAGCCTGAATGACCACTGTCCAGAAGACCAGAGGCTAGGACTACTAGAGACCAGACCAATTATTTTCGAGGCTGAAGTCTTGTTTTGCTAAAACTTTAGGATTAGATTGCTTCAATTTTTAAAATATTCTTTCTGTAATCTGCCTCTTGCTTTTTAAGGGAGGTGATAATAAAATTCTGGTTCACTGGGATTCCCCTTTGGTTTAATTCTGATTCACTGAGACACTTATATGTGCCCTCTATTTTCTCAATACATCCACTACCGGAGGTGTCCAAAACGATAACATTCTCACCCCCTGGAACAACTGGGGGAGTTCCAATCCACCTGCCTTTTTAGATGATGTTCACAATTGCTGTTGGCTTTTTTTTAGTCATTTTGGGCCTGATATTGCCCTTCCGGCTCAGCCCCAGGAGCTCCGCTTTTTTGGGCAGTCTGCAGAGTTCTCTTGAGGTCTCAGCCTGTTCGTGTATGGACTTGGCCGGCTGCATGCTGGCTCTGTCATCCTTGGCTTTCTTCAGATGGCTCCTTCCCTTTGGATGGAAATGGACCTTGAGATCAGAGTGGATACACACAGAATGTGGATGCCCTCGGCTTCTACAGAGGTTGAATAGGAGCAGAGGAAAGACAAACAATAAGAAACATTTCGTTAACCTTTAAAAAATAATAAATACCTATCTATAATCACTTTTCTGAGCCATAATGGTGATCATGCTCCCAGTGATACAAATCATAGATACTGGGGTTTCTCCTGCAATAAGTTACCTGTAACCCCCATGAAATGATCACAGGGCACTGAATTCCCAGGGGATATTACTAGTCCTATCACCAGTGACAAAAATGAGGCACAGAAAATTTAAATGACTACCCAGAATAATACACACAGTTGGCCTATAGAGACAATGGAACCCAAACCCATGTCTCTTAGCTCTTGACCCCACTACCAGGAGTCTCAGAATAATCCACTGTATAGATATTATATAGTTTATAATTTACATAAGTGGTGTAGTATGCATATTACATTGATAGTACTATGATATATCTCACAATATACTTCAATAAGAGAAGGTTCTCTAGATAATAGTGTGAAATACTATTCTAGCATTATCATGGTGTCCTGTACTAACAGACTTGGTAGATTTGAAAGTCACAGTGGCAATTTAGTTAGGTACACATGCAGGTAAATTTTCACCTAAGCCTCTCAAATCCATCTATATGACAGATATATAAAATGCAACAGGGAACGTACAATACAAACATTACCAAATGGCCCAAGTATAAAAAAGTATACATACAGGCATTTGGGTTTCCTATTCGAGGAGATATCTGTAAGCTGAAAGAAAACAAATAAGGAAAAAATTACTTAACTCAATGGCTTGCTTTTGACTGTAAAAATCTTTCTTGTGTGTTTAAGAAATTGAATTCACAGTGAGGAAGTCAGAAGCTGCTAGTGGTACCCAGGCACCACCCATCACATCAGTGTCTCAGTTTCTGCTTCCCAGAGGACCTCTTGTAGGCACCTGTTCTCAGCTTCCAAGAAGCCTACATCTGCAGATCTTGAAAATTTAAAAAGTGGAAAAGCTTGCCAGCGATCAACATTTGAAGAAATGTTCTTACATCATTTTTTCTTCAGTGATCGGGCTGTATTTATAGCTAATTTAGTATAGCTGTGGCTAGTCACAAAGTATTAACTGAGAGGAAACTGGCACAAGATGTTTATTGACTAAAATGGATATTTAAAATGGGAACATACTAAGACTAAGCCCACACATACCCCAGGGCCATCTACCATTGAGATTACTTTCCATTCCGAATAACCCATGCAATAAAATATCTGCATGCACTTTTGTGGCTGTATTCTGAATGACTTCACCTGCAGGTCAAATTGATAATTATAATTTCCCAATCTACATGTCACTATTCAGATTATAAGATGACCCAAGTTATTCCCAACCTTTAGTTCCCAACCTCCCTCATGGAGCTTTCACTAGACAAAGTGATGTCACATCAGCAGGCAGACCAACAAAAGTAAACATCAACTAAGTAAGTGTGGAGAAAGGGCTCATGTGACCAGAACACACTTGGTATCTGAAAAGGACTGGTTCCAGGGCCCCTTGAGGATACCAAAATTTGTAGATGCTCAAGTCCCTTGTAAAGAGTGGCCTGGTATTTGCATATAACCTATGCACATCCATGTGTGTAGATCATTTCTAGATGAATTATACCTAATGTAAAGTTGCTATCTTGTATTGTTCAGGGAATAACGATATGAAGAAAAAGTGTTCATATTCAGTGGAGATGATCTTTTTCTTCAGTACACAATTTTTTCCCAAATATTTTCAATCCAAGGTTGGTTGAATCCACAGACATGGAAACCTTAAGATACGGATGTCTACTATACTAAAATATATGCACGTTGCTACAGTCTTAGAACTGGACAACTGGCTCTCTTCCAACTTCGCTGTACAAACAGCAGGACTATACACCTACTTGTTCAGACAAAACCTTGCATTTATCCTTGATCCCTCTTTCCCTCTTAATCTAATCCTTTAGCAAAGCCAATCAGTCTTGTCAATTCTTTGCCCAGAACACATCCTATAACCATCACTTCTCAATGCTTTATCTACTTCTCTGCCAGCTGCTATCCCTTTATACCTGCCTCCTACCCCATCTCCCATGCTTGCACCCTCCAATTATTCCCCACAGAGCAGCCAGACTCGTTTTGCTAAAACACAGATCACCTCATACTGAAAACCTTCTAGTGGCTTCCCTGTGTGCTGGGGAACAGATCCTGCCAGGCCTGGATGATGGATCCTTCTCAGTTCTCTGATTTCACCTCCTACCACTCAGCCATGCCAAACTCGTCACCTGCCTCTTCGCTTGCCTACAACATTCACCTTCCATCTTTCCTCTCAGAGCTGCTTCCTGTTCCTTACCTAGGTCACAATGCAAATGTTGCCTCCTCAGCAAGGCTTTTCCTAGTCACCCAATTTAAAGTAGTTCCCCTGGGACTGGGGGCTTAGCTCAGTGGTGCAGCACCTGCCTCCCAAGTGCAAGATCCTGAGTTCAATCTCAGTACGAGGGGGAAAAATAAAGTATGTCCCCACTCTGAACCCTTCAAATGTACCATCCTACTTTCTTTTCTTTCTTTCTTTCTTTCTTTCTTTCTTTCTTTCTTTCTTTCTTTCTTTCTTTCTTTCTTTTTTTTTTTTTTTTTTT
>NW_022900932.1:26845888-26848560 GCF_012274545.1 Fukomys damarensis
TTTTTTTTTTTTTTTTTTTTTTTTTTGGTACCAGAGATTGAACTTGGGTCCTTGTGCTTGCAAGGCAGGGGACGGAACCACTGAGCTAAATCCCCAACCCTATGCCATCCTTTCTGTCTCTGTAGATGTTACCATTATGCAAAATTTATATCACTTATTTACAACTTTATTGTGTTTCCATCCTCACTGAGAGTAGGGATGCTGTCTACTTGCTTTTGGCAGTTTCCTCTTTGCATAGTCAGTTCTGTGTCCCCAGTAAATGTTAAATGAATTACTGCTACTCCCAAATTAGCAACCTGCAGGAAATAAATGCAACACTTAAAACAAGATTATCCAAGCTGTTCTGTGACCTTCCCTCCAAGCCGTTCTGTGAATGATTTTGGCAGATGGGATATTAGGTCACTTTGTGTCTAATTCGACAGCATTTTTCAGATCATAAAGATAAAATATCTGAGTAAGCATACTGTATTTTTAGAAATCAGCCAGGTGAAAAAGAACATAAATGCTCAAGGGGATAAAGGGAAAGACACAGATGCCAAAACATTATTTTAGAAAAGGCACTAAAGCTGAGGGAAAGGAAATTTTTCCATAGGACAGAAGAATGGAAAAACAGAAGTCACCTTTAGCCACTTATTGATCAGCCTAGGAATTTCCCAGCTCTCTGGAGGGGTCATCAGAGAGAGGGAAGGAGAGGGGGAAGGAAGTGAGGTGGAGACGAGGATGGAGTTGAAAGGGACCCATGTGATTGTTCAGCACAGCGCAGGTGGAGAGGTTGGGAGCTGGGCCGGGGTGGTTTACCCGACTCTTCCGCAGGAGGGAGCTCAGGTGTGTGAGCAAGGAGCGGGAAAAGGACAGCTGGCAGAATGTCTGCTCAGCCTGCAGGACTGGGGACAAAAAGCCTGGCTATCTGGACACTACAGCTTCACTAAGCTGAGCCCAATCGATTCAAAGCTTTCTCTGTTAAAAGCATCTGCAGACTGTGTCATATGTGGCACAAAGTGGTCCAACCCAGGACACAGAGGATTATAGGTGATGTGATCGAGATATAAGGTGAATGCTGAAATTTTAAAAATTTATTATAGTCAACCACACACGGCCATTAATCTCACTGAAAATACTCCTCTTCCCTCCAAACGCATTTATCCCAGCATACTTACCGCTTTCTGAAGCAGTTCTGGAAGTCCTCTTTCATGAGTGTCTTTAAAAGGTGTGATTAAAAAAAAATGGTGAATGATGCTGCCCAGTGCTATCTAAAAGCATCATGGTGTTTCCTCGTCCAGCTTATTCACTGAATCTGGCACTGCGGGACTTCCGGCTCTTCCCCAAAGTCAAAATGAGCACGAAAGGTAACCATTTTCAATCCATTCAGCCACAACAGTGAAGTCAAATATGTGCTCGAAAGAGGAGTTTGAGAACTTTTTTCAGAAAATGACAAGAATGATGGAATGAGTATGTTTAAAGGGAGCAGGAGTATTTGGAGGAGGGTTAATGGTGATGTGTGTTTTACTAAAATAATTTTAAAAAATTAAACATTCATTGTGTTTGTTGATCACATCTCTCATAGGGGAATGGAGGAAATTACGTCGGCCAAAACCCTTCAGAACAGACACCGAACTCTTGGTCTTCCCAGGGCAGAGTTTCTTCTGTCCCAGTCAGACAGTAGCTTGATCGTGCCCCCCACACCCAGCTTCTCGTTTCCTCATAATAATCTTACCTACACTTCATTTATTTGGGATAGTCAACCTTCCTTAGGCACAGGAAGTCAGCTGAAGGCAGATCATGTTATGTTTGAGACACAGGAAGTGTTATTTATTAATATTTACTCACTCCTCACCATATTCAAATGTATTTATATAAATGTTATATGAATGTATACGTGCATTTATGGATATATATGTGTGCATATTCCCACAAAAAAATTGTATATATACATATCTGACAATGAGCTAAGATGCTATTTAACTTTTGATGACATGATATAGCGTATTGAGAAACTGCAGGGGATTTGGCTCAGTGGTGCTGCCACCTGCCTCGCAAAGGCCCAAGTTTGATCCCCGGTACCAAAAAAAAAAAAAGAATAGCAGTGTATTGAGAAATAATATCTAGCTATGTATCTCAAAAGGTACTCAGTTTTCAAACTGAAAATTAATTGAGCAGAGAAATAAGCAAAAATATATATAAAGAGAATTAATGGCTTCTTTTCTTGCTCCTTCTCTTCTACTGTTGTCTGTCTTTAAGATTCTTCTTGGTTTAGTATAGGAGAATTTCACACATTTCTTAGCTCTGGGTGACACTAGCATAAATACAAAAATATTCATGCTACATTACATTTTAGTTTCAGAATTACCAGCCGTCATAATCCTAGCTACTTAGGAGGCTGAGAGAGAAGGATCACAAGTTAGAGTCACGAATAAAAAGTGAAAAGGGCTAGGGATGTAGCTCAGTGGTAGAATGCTTCTAGGTTCAATCTCACGTACTTTTTTTTTTTTCTTTGAGACAAGCTCTCGCTATGTAGTTCAAGCTGGCTTTGAACTCATTATATAGGCCAGGCTGGACTCACTCAAAAGATCCACCTGCCTCAACCCCTCAAGTGCTGGGATTACACAAGTGCACCATCATACCCAACTCCTCCTGTACTAAAAAAAAAAAAAAAAAAAAAAAAAAAAAAAAAA
>NW_022900932.1:26848575-26864665 GCF_012274545.1 Fukomys damarensis
AAAAAAAAAAAAAAAAAAAAAAAAAAAAAAAAAAAAAAAACTCCCAACCATCAAAGTCAGGGTGATCAGAATTTAGCACTGAATTCAAACCTTTCAATTTTCCAGACAAATCATAGGCCCCAGAAGATTAAACTGTCTTGCCTAGTCAGAATGAAGGTAAGAATACCCAGAAGCCAGGCCTTTCTACCTTACATTGGGACTCTATGACCTCAATCTTTTGAGGGAGAAAAAGGTAAAAGAAGAAGGAAGGAGATGGTTATGTCCCTCCAGCTACAGTTAATGAAAACTGGACATTCTCATAGTTTCCTGGGGAGGAGGGAAAGGGATTAAGTTGGGGGTGATGGTTCCCCTAAGAAACACAGTATAGAAACACTATGTACATGTAGAAGGCCGCCAACACTCACCCAGAAAATAACAGATTTGTCACACAGGTAGGCTTCTTTGAACACAGTGCTAAAGCCTCACTATGTAACAAATTTACTTCCATCCAGTCTACTATTGTTCTAGAAAGTTCTGTGACTTACCTCACGGTACTTCTGTAAGGCTAAGTATATGGTTTACACTGAGCACCATGTAAGGCTTCATTTATTTCCTTTTCCTTACTTCTTTTCCTTCCTATCGTCTACTTACATTCCTTCCTTCATCCACACTGTCATCTTATTCCCTTTTCTGAATGTTTTATTATTTAATCATGTGTGCTTTTAATCCTGACTTCCAGACATTCAAACTAATCTTTATTAGTCAACCAGCACTGCTAATCTTTTGGTTAGCATAGATGTTTTCTGTTTTTCTTTTCCTTTTAATACAGCCCACCTGAGGAGAAAGGAATAATTTTTAAATCTTCTGGGAAGGAGATAAGCATAAATAAAGTTCCATAATGAAAATTTTGTTTTAAAAAAACACTTTGGGGTATCAAAAATCATTTAGTTTTGTTGTTTTTATGACACCGAGGAAATACAGAGATTAAATATGATCACATAATACATTCATTCCTTTTTTATCTGTTTTCCCTTCCCTGTCTCTGCTCTCTCCACCTCTTGGTTCCCTTCTTTTTCTGTACATGTTTGCAATATATACTGTGTACATTCTTAGTAGGGAATTGGTATATGTATATAATATAACATGCACATGTACTAACTCTCCACTAGGAATGCAAACATTCTGTACTACCAACATGCACTAGGACAGATAGATAGGTAGGTAGATAGATTGATCATATACCCCCCTTACCTACACTGTCTTTTGGGCCTGCCCCCAACCCTCCCAAGAGACCAAGAAGTCTTGGTTCAAGCCACTTATGAGAATCTGGATCTTTATCCACATCCAAAGTTCTCCTCTATGCTCTGCTTTGCTTGTTTTTCCCCATTCCAGTATTGGGTACTGAGTTTTGTGCTGAGTTACACCCACAGCATTTTTATTTTTTATTTTGAGACTAAGTCACTAAGTTGATCAGCCTGAGCTCAACTCGAGATCCTCCTGCCTCAGCCTCGCAGACTTCTGGGATTACAGGCATGTGCCATCATGCCTGGATTGGCTCTGAGATTTTAAAAGTACATAACTCTGTATGTGAAGTGGTATACAAAAATCTATTACAGGGCTGGGGATTTAGCTCAGTAGTTCTACTGCCTGTCTTGCAAGTACAAGATCCAGAGTTAGATCCCCAGTACAAAAAAAAAAAAAAAAAAAAAAAAAAAAATCTATTATAGCCGGGTGTGGTGACACATGTCTGTAAACCCAGCACTTGGGAGCCTGAGGTAGAGAATCGAATCTCATCAAGTTCCAGGTCAGCCTGAGCTATATAGTAAGTTCAAGGACATCCTGAACCTCATAGCAAGATCCTGCCCCCTCAAAAAAAGAGAAAGAGGAAAGGAGGTGGAGGAGGAGGAGGGAGGGAGGGGGAGGGGAGGAGAGAGGAAGGAAGGAAGGGAGGGAAAAGAAATATATTACACATCTATCACTTGTAATAATTTCAGTCTTTTTGAATTTCTACTTAGAAATGTTTCACCTATTAACACTGTTGAACAGCATCAACAGTCCCTATTAATGAAAAACAAACTGTAGTTAGATGGATCTTGCTTTACTGAGAAGGGCCAAAGTCTTCGTGAGATTCGTTTAAAAGAGTTTCAAGACGAGGTAACTTCTAATCCACCCAAATATCCATGATGGAATAATTTCTTTGGTTATTTAAAACTCCATTATTTAACAAATGTAGAAATATTTCTACCAATTCCTCACAGCATGGAGGAAGAAGATGAAAAATGGGGAAGGGCATCTAGGGCTTAGCTTCAGCTCCCAGGTTCCGGGCATCTCTTGTGTGGGAAGAGCTTTCCCATGATGACTAGGGAGTCCCTGTTGGTCCCCCAGTTCCTTTTCCACATCCACAGGACCTCACCCTCGGAGGCTGGCTGGGTGGGACTCACCACATGCTCGCTGGGGTCATGGCTGAAGCCAGAGGCCTGCTGGCTTTGATAGTACTCGAGCTGCTTTTCGGCCAGTTCTACCCGATGCAACAGATTCTCAATGAAGTCCTGGAGCCGAGCTTTACCTTGAACCTCCTTCTCAGCTGCTGCTTCCAGGAAATGGTTGAACGTAACAACTTCTCTACAAGGCAAACATGTCAGAGCATGAAGTGGAGAAAAGAGACAGGGGTTATGCATCGATGGTGCCCATGCTATGTCCTACAGGGCTCAGCAGTGGCAATGTTGAAGGAGATAAGGTTGCATCTTGTTGAGTACATTTTAGTAAAACCTGCTAGTCATAATATACACAAATAAACACGTGTCAAGAGCGAAGAACACTGAAACTAAGGACAAGGAAACAAAGCGGAGAGGAAGGGGAATGATGGGTAATATTTTAGAAAGCAGCGAGGGACCCCCAACTGGGTGGGGAAACATCTGAAAAGAGACCTGAAAGAAGTCCTAAGGAACAAGCCAGGCAGACACCTGAGAAGAGCGAAACAGACATATCTGGGATGTGGAGGTGGGGATGAGACATCACCAGCACCAGCAGGTCTGCTGGGGGAAGGGAGCGAGGGCAGGCCTCACAGACCAGTGTGAGAATTTCAGTTTTTATTTAAGACGAGACGGCGTATCACTGGATGATTTTGAGACAGGTTTTGACTTTGATTTTAAAAGTATGGCTGTTGGGAAGAAAAGTTTGTAGAGAAGGCAGGTATGAAGGCAAGAAGTTACACCGAGCTGTTCATAAAATGAGTCATTGTGTCTACCAATGTAGTTGTGAGCTACATATGAAACAGTGCAAACAGGTACCGTACGGCCAACCCCAAGCCCACTGGAAAGCTATCCTGGCCCTGGCACAGGACACACAATGGGAAGGCTGCCCTCCCTGCAAAAGCCACACAAAATACCTTAATGTTTTATCTCCATATTTGTTACAGAGTCACAAATCCAGAAAATTTATTGCCATTTTATATTTTCTATTTACTTTTAACCTAAGTATAAAAATAACATTTTTCTGATTTACAAAACAAAAAAGCTCTTTATAAAAAGTTCATATGACACATATAAAAAGGAAAAAGCTAAAAGTATTATTTTAAGGTTGCCATCATTAATGTTTTGGTAGGCAGACCCATGAGCATCTGTTTATGATCACAAACACATAGAGCTTTCCTTTCCTTACCTTAACCTCCCCTCTAATCCCTCTTCTCTATACCCTCTTTTCCAGCTAATGAACCTTCAGGTAATCCACACCACCAAAAGATGTACATTATCACCGTTCTCATCACCTTACTTCTTTCAAAGAAATCACAACCAGCCTTTTAGTCATGCCCTTTGTATGTTCTGCCATCTCTACTGAGCTATTCAGTTCCACAGTTTCAGTATCTGTTGGAAATAGTATTTCCTTTAGGTGTCTTCAAATTCTCTCTCAACCTTCAAGTCATTGTTCTGGCCATATTCAATTTACACAGTCAAGATTCTAAAGATTCTGATCACTATCCCATCAGTCTCTTTGAATTTATTTATTATTATTTGTGTGTTTGCTTTTTGAGACAGGGTCTCACTATGTAGTTGAGACTGACCTGGAACTCACTATATAGCCTAGGCTGGTCTTGAACTCACAGTGACCCTCTTGTCTCAGCCTTCCGAGTGCTGGGATTACAGAAGTGCGCCACCATGCCCCGCTCAGCCTCTCTGAATTTAAATTAATGAACTCTAGGGCTGGGGATTTAGTTCGGTGGCAACATGCCTGGCTTGCAAGCACAAAGTCCTGAGTTTGATCCACCATACCACACAAAAAAAGAAAGAATAACTTAATGAACTCTAGTTTTCATGTATCTAACCTCATTTAGTTCTTCTAGACAGTGAATCCAACACGTTGCCTACAGCAACTTCTCAATCTCCACTTGATTTTTAGTTCCCACTAAGCTCTATCAGTTCTGGAGAACAAAACTTCTGGTGAGTCTGGTTCAAGAAATTAGTTCTATATAAGATCTTCAAAATAGCTATTGGTAGCTTCCAGATCCTTTTATACTGTATCTCTCACAAACACAGTACCTAACATCTGATGGTACTTTAAGTACCAACACTTCCTACAAAGGCAAAGATTTCTAAAATAAACCTTAGAAAGTATATTTTATAAAATTAGAGAACAGATCGGCTGTACCAATAACTCATTCAAAGAAATGCTCATGATACCACTTCCCTTTCTTCTGGTTTCCTATTCAAAATCAAATATAAACCCTACTCTATAATAATTCCATTACCTTTCAGTACCTAAGAAATATCCACAAAAGAGAAAGAAAAATCCTTTTGGAAAAGAGTTTTCTTTCAATAACTGTCAAGTTTACTTCCACATGTTTCCATGTGAGCTGTCAACAGATGTGTGCTTTCCAAGGTCCTCGTCATTCCGGCCATGGACACAAGCCAATTTCCAAACTCTACTGTCAGCTGCTTTAGTCTATTTCCTAGATGAGCTGCAAACCTCAACTAGCAGCAAGAGCAAAGGGCCCATCCAGGTGGTATGCACGGCCCTTTCATGGGTCCTGGTTGTGGTTTAGATCCTATGGATGGAGAATTATTTCAACTCAAACACCACTGGAAATACAGCCCAGAAAAATGGCTGCTATACATTCTCTTTCCAACATTAAGGCTTCAATTTACTGGAAGACAAGCTCATTAAAGAGATTTCCTGTGTGATATTTAAGGCACCTGACTTGTGAAACAGTCTCCAAATTGTATGCACTGAGAAATCAACAAAAGGGTGGCCATTTTTTCAATTCATTCTGGTTTATAATATTTACTATATTTATCATATTTCAGAGATATTTCATACTTCTGGGAAATACAAATATCAACCTCTTGGAAGATTCCCCAATTAGGGAGGGGCCTTTTTGTCTTCCTAAACCCCGGACTCAATACAATGCTTTACACAGATTCAACAAAAATTTTTGTACTTAATGTTTACAGAGGACAAAGAAATCAAAAGTCACCTGTATTCTCACCACCAAGAGGTAACTACTATTAACGTGCTGGCTTGTTTTTCCCAGTCTTTTTCCTCTGTGCATAGTTACTGTGCTCCAGCTCCCTGGCTATGGTCTAGCACATGAGAACACAGCAACTGACAGACTAATCTCACAGGATTAGTATCACAAAAGCAAGAGAACAAATCTGAATGCAAAACTGCTAATAACTGTGGTTGTATTTGTATTTCTAAATCACATAATATTTTGCTGCTGATTATATACAAGACTTTTAAAAATTAATATAAATGCTCCTAGCTGATTGTAGAGTGTTATACAACACTGTAGAAAAGAAGGATCTTTTTCTAACCTCCTTCATTCAATTATCTTCTGGCCTGAAGCTAAGAAGTTAATAACCTTTGCATTTTTTAAGCAACCTGGCACTGATGCTAACAATTTCAGTTCGTGAATGTGTAACACCGACTAGAAGGGGAAAAAAGGATCATTAAAATAAACCTGATGGTTCAGTATTATTTTGTTTTTAAAGAGAAGTTAAACACACAAGACAAGGACTGAGTCAGCTTATAGTACTGAGATTGTGTGAGGCACCCTTATTAGATGAAAACAGAACCAAACTCAGCCACTAATTGCGGAATAGCAGGTGTACATATCTCAGATCCCTCCTTTCAAATCCTGTTCATTTGGATGAACGATATCCAGAACGACCTCTTTATTTCTCCAAGGAATTGGGGGAATTTTCTGAATGGAAAAAAAATAGTTTAGCCACATTGCATTTATAATCTTTTAAATAATTATACATCAAACAGTAAAAGAACCATTCAAAGTGTTGATACAGACTAATATTTTTCTCTGTAAAAGAACAAAATGTTCATTACATGGTTTCAGAACCCACGTTGCAATTAATCTTTAAGAAACAACCAATTGTCACATTTTGGCATAGCATCAAAACAGAACACCCACCATCACTTGAAAAGGATATTTAAAGCCCTGTCCCTTTCTTCCTAAGACTAGACCTTTGTCATCTATTCAAAGACAAAAATGAATTTGACCAGACTCAATACAGAACTACTAACATTGAAATGCTTCCTATAAATCCACATATCCAAAAATACTGGAAAAACATTAAACACTACCACTCTTTTCCTAAATGGTTTTGGGGAAAATAGTTGTTTTCATAAAAATGTGTTATTTATGTTAACATGTAATGAGAGAGAGAGACATTAAAAGCAGCAAATACTAAAATATGTAATTACCAAGAAGAGATGAATGTGACTAAGAAAAAGAATAATATGATGCTATCAGAGCTATCAAAGACTTGTGTGGTTTTTACTCTAGGTTGTCACCCTTCTGACTCAGAAGACAGTGTGAAGGCAGCTGGTCAGATGAGAAGATAAGGACAAACCTGAGTGAAATTCAATCAGGACAAGGGGACAGAACAGCTCTGGGGAAATTAACTTTTAACCGCTTCAAAGCCACTTCTGGCCCCATCTTTGACTGCTTGTTCAAGGGCAGAAAAAAAGCTAAATATTATTACATCCAAGATTAGATGTCAAATGTGCTTATTTAAAGGAATATTTGACACTAAATGGAAAAAAAACAGCATAGTATATAAGAAACTGACCTTGAAGTTCATTATTATGCAAACTAATTTCCACACCTGGAAATCTTACGGTATCTCAGGATTCACAAGCATCTGGAAAGCTTTAAGGCAGAAAGGGTTCACTGAGGGAAAAAGCTCTTTACAGTCAAGGCGTTGGTTCAAATAATATTCATTCCCTCATGCACTTGTTTAATTACATAAGGTCTGAGAGACAGATAGTATTTCACTGTTCACAGATGGAACACACTCAATGACTTCTTTTAAGGTGAATTAAAGACAAGTTAATTCTGAAAAATCAAAAACACTCTATCATACAAACAACACATCTAGAAGCACACGCAGACTGATGGAAACGTGCATTCATGCCTCATGGAGTGCACTCTTGATTTTGCACAGGCAGACAGGTGTGCATTGTTAATGAGGGACAATGTGCCAATCCCCCATCTTTAAAGTCTACCATCCATACACCATGTCTGATGTCTATTTGAACTCCCTTCATCCTTCTACCCAGCCAGACTCTTATTTTGGACATGCTGTTCCCCAGGGTTTCTTCCCACCCTTCCCTAGTACCCACTTTTAACGATTCCTCTGAACTCAGGCTCTCCTGGTAGGAACATACGATACATAGTCTGCTGCGTTCTCTCACAGACCAGGGAAGTTGCGCCATTTACCTCATTGGATTATAAAATCAGTGAGTCAACACACTCTGTCCGTTCCTTCCTTAGGGCATGCAGAGCCTAACACTAGGCCAGTCCACAATACAGGGTCAACAGATTTCTGCTGGATGCATGAAATATGTGTAACTACACCTCTAGTTGAACATCATTAACCAACAAAAAAAGGACAACATTTTAGGTTCTTTTTTTCTTTTACTAGACAAGTATTGGGGCATAAAACCAGCAAGTCACCTGCAGGTGCCTCCAATCTAAACTTGGTGCCGCTCTTCTGTTCTTAAAAAACATTTGAACATGGGCTTCTCCCAAAGGCAGAGCTCTACCAAGTTATTTAAATTTCATTTTATATTACTGATTTATGAGCCCCTGAAGAGGTATATGAAATGATAAAAATATCTCCAGCTAAAAATATTCTAGCTATTGATCACCGAGTACCTCAGACACTCTAATGTCAACCATGAAGCAAGAGTCAGCTGCTTGTACACACCAGGGCCAAGCTGTGAGCCTGAAGGCTGAGAAAGCCAGGCTTTCCAGGGGCCATGCAGACCCCAGGCTGCACCAGAACCACGGTCCATCCATCTCTGCCTCATCTTTGCTCTTTGGCTTCTTTGAACAATAAAATATACTCTTCCTTAACAATTATATTTTTAAAAACCCTAATGAGAAAATCAAATTATTCGTACTGGTTCTGAATAGATCAACATTACATTCTAAGTTCCTTGGATGGAATGGAGAGAAGAGGAAAGACTTTTTTTTTGTATTTCCAAATGTTATCACGTGACATTACTAAGAAAACATGTTTGATGTCTGGTTTATCCTAAAATTATCTATAAATCTGCATGGAACATAGCATGGAAAGAGATGATCCCAAGTACTGAAATGAGTTGATACGGTAAGCCACCAGGCCCCTGCTGAGCTCTGCAACTGACATGATATTTCCTGGCTGGTTTCGTAGCTACACACAGCTTGGACACCAGGTTGATACTCACAGCTTTAGGCAATTGAAAACTGAGAATGACTTAAGTAAATGGCAAATGGTTTAGTTGTGCAAAGTAAGTTACCAGGTCAGTATTGCTTTGTAAAGGCTGCATTCCATACCCAGCTCTGTCTAGAAACCTAAGTGGACACTGCTGGCTCAAGCTACAACTCTCCGACTTTTATCCACTCTGACGATCTGTTTGATGTCACTTTCCCCTGTACACTATAAGCTCCATGAAGGCAGGGCCTTCATTTGCTTTACCACTGTATGACCAGAACCTAGGAAAGAATCTGGCATTCAGCAGGCTCTCAGAATGTATTGTCTTTTATAGGGCTCCTGGACCAGAGCAGGGCAAATGGTGCAGGGAGAGGGAAATAGATTTTAACTTTTGTAGCTCAAAAAGCAGTAGGATGGAAATGAGAGGCGGAATCACAAAGAGGCCCCACACAGCAATCAAAGGCTGGGGATGACTAAGCCCCACCCTGCCTGAATAAGAACATCCGGAGAGTCAAGTTAAAAGCTGCTTGGGAAATTAAAAGCCCTAGGCTGGGTGTTTCAGAAGCTGAATAGCATGGCCATTCTCTGATGCTACCATTTCATCTCTCTTCTTCCAACACCTTTGATGCCAGCTCACATTTTCTTTAATCACAGCAGAAAAATAAATGATGTCACTGTTGCAGCCTTCTCAAAATAGCAAAGAAGCAAGCCTCTTCCAAAACGGGCCACGTTTGATATTACATAAGTCTTGATGCTTTGAGCAAATATCACATTTTCAGAAGTCTGGCTAGGTCATGGTGAACTAATGGAAAAAGCACTCAGCAGAGACAAGGAAATGGGGTTGCAGTTTCAGCTTTGCTACAAAATCTTTGTCCATGGGCAAGTCATACCACTGCTCTGGACCTTATTTCCTGCATCTGAGAATAAATGTGCCATGCTGAAGGATAGAGGGTACCTGCCAATACTAAAATCAGAGATTACACATTACACTCAGAGCCTGTCTCAGGAGAGCCCAGCTGCTCCTTCAGGGTCAGTCTTCCAGCCATGTCTGAAAATTCCATCCTTCTTCCTTCTTCCTGCAGTGTGGCCTTTCCACATAGAAATATTGTTCTCTCGAGTGTTATCAACTCGAAACTGGGGCTTGCCTTTTACACATCTTAAAGTTACCTGTGTTTGGACAGAGGCAAGGTATATGGGTTTACTTTATTCTTAGTACACACAGTATCAGCACCTTAGGGAGAAGACCAAAGATTTATGTTCCCTAACCTTTCCCAGCACAGTGCTAGGCACATCACAGGTGCTCCATTGGCATTTTTCAACCTTACTGGCAGAATGTGTAAGTAAATTTGGGAATACTGTTATTACTCTCAATTCCTCTGAACTCCAAGAGATTAACTCAGCTACCACCTAAGCCCAAACTTTCTTGCTAAAGGATATCTTACCACAAGGTGGCCAGGATTGATTTACCTGATTATGGATAGTGCTACACAACATCTCTGACTCCTCATCAATAAGTAAATATCTATTTCAGTAGGACTTTTAAAGTTACACTGGCATTGGTAATAAGGAGCAACATTTTTCTAGGATGTGCACTCCAAAATCGACAGATATTGCTCAATAGAGGTACAAGGAGACTCACTGGTAACAAAGTACAAAATATTGCCAATTCAAACAGGCTCCTCCATCACAGAATACATATATATGACCCTAGAAACCAAGATGATTTAACACATATCAGGCCTCAGGGCAGACACAGTTCTGAGGTCTTTTATTTCAGTGTGAAAGAAAGAATTTTTAAACTTGAGGGGAAAGTTCACAGGCAAGACAGCCTTGCATGAATGCTAAATATTAGGTATCTGTATCTTTTTAAACCACTTTTAACATCTGTGTTTCAAATGGGTCCCCAAGTTTAAGTCAGTCTCAAATGGGGCAATAATAATCTATTTTCTCTCAGAAATGAGCTCAGAGTAGTTAGCAAGGGGGCTTAGCTTCTGGTATGTTCCTTGGCCAAACAGGCCTTCCCTACCTGAAAGGCCTGAAAGGTCTCCTGTTTATGGGAGACACAGCCCCCTGAGGCAGTGGTAAGGAGAGAAAGGGCCTAGCCAGGCAGATCCAGTCAAATCAACCTGGTATCCAGAGGGTAGCAGATAGGCAGCTGGCTGTGCACCCCAATTCAGATGGCAGGGGAGGAGGGGCCAGGCCAGGCACCGCAGACAATGAGGGTGCTGTCCACCATCACCCTCCCAGACCAAGACCTCCAGTGTCCTTCCTAGAAAACAAGACGCTTTCAGTTCCATTTTATACACAGAGAGAGTGATTATTTTAGGCCTGAATATAGAAACGGACAATGAAGGCTTTAAAAAGATGAATATTTTGTAATAGCCCAAGTGCTTTTAAAAAAAATAAATATCATTGCTTTCTTCTATTGGCCCAAAAATTGCATACTAAAAATCAACTTGGGTTGGGAGTATAGCTCAGCGGTGGAAAGTGCGTGCTTGGCATGCATGCAGCCCTGGGTTGGATTTCTAGCACCAAAAATAAATAAACAAACATGAAATTTACCATTGGGTATGCTCACAAAGATCTAAAAAAGACATACAAAAAGATTAACTGAAGCACTATTTTTAGTACTAGGAAAATGAATGAAACTATGTATTCACCACGAATAAGTTGGTTAAATCAGTTATAGTGCATCCATACCATGAAATACCACAAATTTTCAAAAGAAATGGCATAATTTTGTGTTTGGTGCACAAAGAATACCTGAGTATGTTAAAAATAATTTCAAGTACAAGTGGCAGAATATTATGTGTTAGTACTAATTCTGTGTGTACCAATTATATGTGGGTATACGCATACAGGAAAGTTCTAAAAGGATAATTACTAAACTTCACAGGAGTGTCTCGTGAGAATGAAGAGAGAATTGAGAATTAACACATACAAATCTATCTTCAACAGTTTTTATAAGTATATGTTTTTCATTTAGTTCTTGGATGAACCATAACACAGTATCATTACTGGTCCATGCATGGGCCACTTTTAATCAGGTAATTTTAATTTTTAAAAAGCACTTATAAATCCACTACCCCAAACAAATCCTTAATCCTTAACAATAACCTAAATCTAATTATGTCTGCCCTCTATTACCTTGTCTTCCCACACTGCAGGCAGCTATCACTCCAAATGCTACATTCATCATTACCTGAATAATTAACAAATACTGACAAGGCAGAAGGATAGCAAATTCAATCCAGCAAGAGCCTGTCACAAAACAATTTTTTATAAAAAGCTGGGAAGGTATTTTAGTGTAACAGCACTGTGTTCAATTTCCAGTACTGCAAGATAAACAAAATAACACACACACAGACACACACACACACATATAATTTTTTTTTTTTGTACCAGAGATCAAACTTGGATCCTTGTGCTTTCAAGGCAGGTGCTGGAACCACTAAGCTAAATCCCTGGCCCTGTAATAAAAATTTTTAAAGGGCTGGTGATATAGCTCAGTGCAAAGGCCCTGGTTCAACTGTCAGTACTGTAACAATATATACAAAAATGTTATAAATAAAGTAAACATAAAAATAAGTAAATGTAAGACACTAATTTTCTGGCCATCTAAACTCACTATTCTTGAATTAAGCATAAATATTACAAAGTTAATTCTAGATTTGTCTCTATACATAGAGCAACCCATCTTCCATTTTCCCAGCCTTGCAACCTGGGTCACTTGGGTGCTCATTCCAGCAACTAACACTAGAAGTGGAAACAAAAAAGTTTTCTTTCATTAGAAATCATTTCCCTGGGGAGGAGGGGAGCAGTAGCTGACTCAAATTTATCCTAACTACATACTATTAAAAATGTTTAGTATGAACAAAAATGTCTAGGCTTCAAAGTAGGATACAAATATCTAATGAAAGCATGTAAAGATTTCTTTAACATATAGGGCAGTGATGGTGAACCTTGTAGAGCTTTCAGTGATGCAAACAGCCCACTGCAGCATGCATGCCACAGGCTTGCCACCACTGATATAAGGTTTCTCAAGAAGTTTTTGGTTTTTTTCCTCATTGAGTTTATTGGTACATTTTAGGTATATAGTACCTAAAAGTACCTAAAAGTTATAGTACCTAAAAGTACCTAAAAGTTATATAGTACCTAAAAGTTATATTCATTATCAAGAAGTTTTCATTAATATATTTTAAGAGAAAATACAAGACATAAAAGTGCTAGAGGGCAAAAAGGATGAAATTAAATTTCTATAATAGCACTCAAATAATTTGGAACCCTACCTTCTAGGATATTTTACTCCATCAATTTTTATTCATTTGATTCTGTGTACTCTGAGCCTCCATTTGAAATGAAATCTGACATTCTGAATTTGGAAAATACACTGAATTGTTCTGTATACTTTCCCAGTTTGAGTTAAATATATACTTATTGATAAGGAAATACTCCTTCAAGTACAGTACAAGGATTTTTCAAATAATAGCTTCTATGATCACCTATGACTTGTAAAACCAGTGCCACGTCTTTACAGTCAAGACTAAAAGAAAATTCTCAAATCACAGCAGTACAGCTATATCAGGGTTTCCTAATGTCTCCCTCCAAATACAAATTATAATTAAATGGATTCTCAACTATTGACATTTCATTAATATGGTCAGATAATCCAAAATGGCCAATCAGCCAAAATTATTCATATTTGGAGCATATTTGTATACTTGAATAAGATAGTATTTCATGCTCTTGACTACTATATCATATAGAGACAGTCAGGAGGACAGACTTTCCCAGCATGCCCTTCCTGCCTTCCCATCCAATTCAAGCTTGTAGACCATGGATCCACCATGGGAACTCTTCTTACCCAGAAAATTGTATGTTGTTTACAATTTCCTGGGTGACAAGGAGTTAAGATATTTTGACTTCAGGGTTGCTGGACTGTTGACCATACCTAGAGAATAATATCAAAGCCTTGTGCCTTGTGGTTCAACTATATTAAGGAAAAATTACAGCCAAAGCATCTTCAAATCATAAAAACAAAACCTAGCTCGACATTTCGTTAACTTCGGACAGGAGTTACTAAAGGAATGTGTCTAGCCAGTTTTGGGACACACTTACTCTTCTTTCCTAAGAAGCTCCTCTTCTGACTCTGTCAGGCGCTGCCTCAGTGCGGCGATCATTTCCACAGCCACATCCACCTGTCTGTTCAGGGCTCGTTCTCGTCTCTGAACTTCTTGCTTTTTCTGAGTCAACTGCACAAAAGCTGCCCGAACTTCCAACAGTTCCGCAGTTTTCTGAGCCAACTCTTTGGTGAGTTTATCAATTCTCTTCTCGATGGTCCTATCCACGGCTTCAACCATCCGATTAAATTTTTCTCTGATATGTGCTTCAAAAGCAGCTTTGGTGTCAGAGGTGGGAAGCCCAGGGCTCGACCGCGGCCCATCCAGAGAGTCTGCACGTATGTCCATGGCAGTGTAGGTCTGCACATAGGACACAGGCCTCTCTGCCACCACCTTGAATGGCTTCTGGTCTTTGGAGTGTTCATGAGAAATGCTATACAAATTAACATAACTTGGTTTCTGCCTGACCACATGGCCATGGCTCTGCAACTTTCCCTGTTTCAGAAATTCTGAGGAAGGGACAAGGTCTGTGTCTTTGAGAGATGGAAAGAGGCTGCATTTTGTCAAGAGGGTTCTTTCTTCGTATCTGTGACTGAATTCCAGATGGGCCCTCAAGGATGACAAGCTTCTAAATCTGGTATGGTCTCCACACCTCGGGCAGCGGAATGGCAGGCACACAGCAACATTCTCAAAGGACTCCTGCCAGGGATATCTGCTTTCCTCAAAAGCCTTCTGTTGCATTACTCTAAAAGTCCTGTGAGGGGGAGAAAATGGGCAGTTTACATGTCTATTTTTTTTAAAAAATGCTACTGAAATGATTACTGCTCCTGTCTATAAGAGAAGCAGCTTTCTGGCTTAAAATGACATTTGCATATATTTTATGTTGGACTTTATACTAAAATTAAAATTTACAGGCCATAGGCCAAACCTAGCCACATCCATTCCTCTCTGTGTCATCTGCTGACTTTGCACGGTGTCAGAGGTAAGTATTAGAGCTGAGACAGTGACTACGGCCTGCAAAGCAAAAACTGCTTAATGCCCAGTCTCTACAGAAAAAGTTTACCAGACCCTACTGAAAAAAAAAAAAAAAAAAAAAGCTGGGTGCTACTCTTTCTTTGCAGATGAGAAAACTGGAACAAGGAAGTAATGAATCCAAGGCCAAGTGCAAGCAGATTCAGAAGTGAAACTCAAGTTTCTCACCCTCCTGAATTTAGTATATGACATGTAGAAACTACCCTACACTCATTTAAAAGTGAAGAAAATCCACAAAAATAATAGCTCCTAAGGGACGAGGTTCATTGATCTTTCCTCAAGTGTAGGAAAAATTACTCAAACTAAGCACAGTAGCATAAAGCACACCATCAGCTAAAAAATTTTTAATCTGATATTTTTGCCTTTAATGTTCATTATTGGTGTGATGAAATAAGTCAATGGATAATCATAACAATAATCGTCCCATTTTCTAGCCTTACTGAAATCTGGGGACTCAATGGGTTAAATATCATATAGTATAAGCAGGGTTATGGCCAAAATTTTATTATAATAAGTGTTCTGCCTTGTCTTTTCCTTTCAACTTGACAAGCTGTAGAGACGGCCAATTTGGAACCAGACCGGTATCAGGATAACTCTTTTAGTAACAGGAAGTTCTTGTTTCCTTGTAGGAATCTATTACCTTCACCCTAGCAACAGATGACTATTACAAGCTAATTCTGCAAGCAACGCACATCTATTCCTTCCATAAACAGCTTCTACTTAAACGCAACAAGCACTGGGCCCCACAAGAATGGAACCTAGATGGGTCTAACAGTGAAGTGTTCTTATCAGGTCCTCAACCGCGTCAAAAGCCCAGGTGCAAATGATCCCCAATCAGTACGGTAAAGCTTCCAAGGTAATGAGCTTGTGGTCCCGGAGAGGGGAAGCTTTTCCTGTGCTGCAATGGGATGTTTACCTCTGGCTTTCTGGGGATGGGATGCAAACCCTGGACCAGCTCAGGGCCGAGGACACTGACGCTGGCAAGAAGAGGTGGAGAAAAGGGAAGTGGAAATTCTGGAGAGGTTACTGGAATCGGGTGGCATCGCTGGATAGAGAGACAGGTAACCACGCACTCCCTAGCACGCAGGCTTTTATGGGCCCAGCGGAAACCTCAGGGCACAGGGTTGGCGGAAAAGCTCCGCTTTACTCTGCCAGAGCCGGGGAGGGTAAGGACGACCCAGCTCACCTCCAGGGTCCCGGTCTCCCCGCCCCCGCCCGCTGCCGCTAGCCCGCGGGCGCACAGTGGAT
>NW_022900932.1:26865075-26889504 GCF_012274545.1 Fukomys damarensis
CGCCCTGACTCAGCCCGGGTGGCGAGAGGCCGCCCGCCCTGCCCCAGCCAGCCAGCCAAAGCGCAGGATCCGGCTCAGGATTCCTCTGACATCACGCAGAGATGCTGCGATCTGTCCCGGGGGAGGCCGGGGAAGACACGAGCGAGCTCCGCGAGCGCCGCGCTTCCTGCAGGCCCTGGCAAGCTTCACGGGGAACCGAGAAAGTGTGGATGAGGATGAAGCAGGGCAGACCGTCTTCTTGACAAGCTGCTGGCAGGAATGTCCAGTATTTTTGTATAAAGACTTCATCATCTTAAGGGTCAGGGCACGAATGTCCCCAAATAACTAACCGAGTCCAGGCAGTGTCCAAACAGAGGGTCTTGAAGCTCCGTTGACAGGCTTCAGAACTAGAACTAATAAAGTTTACCAGTTACGGATAAACAATTTGCAACCAGAACTCCCACCTGCACCCTCCTCTCTGAGGGGATGCCCCTTTCCCCAGATAAATGGAGATTTCTCATCCTAAAGAGTCATTTCTTCCCTTCGGACAATCTCTTATGTCTCAGCTTGTTCATTTTTGTTTTGTTTTACACCAGCTTTGAGATAATCCTGGTCCAACTCCTGAAATAGGAAACCAAGACAAAAAGTATCAGAACTGTTGGGTTTTCTTGTCATTTTAACTCCTTGGGGAGTCTGTCCTTAGCGGCTATTACTCATTTCAACTGATTTTATTGAATTGTAAGTGGCTCAATAATTATCTTAATTGGTTTTGTTGTTGTTGTTTAGTTTGGGGTTTTTAATTTTTAAATTTTTTATCAAATGAATCATCATCCATGCAATTAAGAGCCCCCGCTTGGCAGACAGCTGATACAAATCCTGACTATAGGATTTAAAGCCTTGATAAGAGAGGGTCCTACACATCTGTAAAAATGAGAAACCATAAAGAAAACTAATACACAAACATCGAGAGAGACAGTTTACTGGGGTATGTCCTCCATGAAAATATGTGCATTGTGGGAGATTCAGCTTTGATCCACAGACATTCAGGACCTTTTGGGTTGCACCAGTGTGGTTCTCCATGTCTCACTTACACCCAGCTCCTCGCCCTTGTTCCCTGGCAGCATTAGTGTCACCCGATAACTTGTTAGAAATTACTATTATAGGCTCATCGAAGTGCCACTGAATCAGGAACCTAGAGGTGAGTCCCTGCCACCTGGAGTTTAACAAGTCCCTGGAGTGATTCCAATAACACCTAAAGTTGGAGAATCACTGGTTTACGTGGTACTTCTTCATATATCGTCTCCCAACAGAACAGCTATGTCCCCATGATCATTATGTTTCTCTGGGCTGGGCACGATGCTAAGCAGTTTTGTGTTTTGTTTGTTACTTATTTTTGTTTTGTAGTACTGAAAGTTGAACCCACCCAGGGCTTTTGCACCAAGCTTCGTACATAACCAGCCCTTCTTATTTTTATTCATTTTTATTTTGAAACAGGGCCTTACTAAGTCACCAAGTTGCCAGGACTGGTCTTGAACATGTGATCCTCCTGCCTTACTCTCCCTAAGCATTTTTAGTATTTCATTAAATCTTTTTAACATCCCCTGAGGTGAGGGAGAGCTTTGGTTCTCATTTGCAGCCATGCTGGCAAACATCTGTGCGCAGTCAACCCCCTGGGTCACAGGATTAATAAGCAGCCTCAAGATCATGAACAGACTTTTGGAGTCTGACAAATCACTACACACACAGAGTACCAGGTAACTGAAAATCCAGGCTGTGGCACTTCCTGAGGATGGTGCCAATGAACTTGCTCCACAGCGACCTCAAGTATTGACTTTAATTAGCAGATCGACTCTCCATTACTGCTGTCTCCCAAGTTCCTGATGCAACAAACTGAATCCATGTATTCATTCTGTCTTTCTCCAAGTATTATGGCATGCCTACCATGTGCCAGTACAAATCCTATGCATCATTTAGGCTTCAGAATCATAGCTGTAATCTGGTTTTAAAGCCTCCGCCAGAATAATCTACTAGAAAACTCTGTTTCTATTAAATTCTGTTGGCATGGCAACCATCAAGCAACATCATGGAAAGTGCCTTCAACCCCACAGCAGTCTGTTAGCTTGAGTGAATCTGCAGGCAGCAGGCCATCTATAGAGGCTAAAAATAGACATCTGACAGCCAGGTGGGGCCCCCCACCTAGGAAGAGCAGTGTTACTTATTCATTCCCCTTGGTGGGGTCAAACGTGAGCCAGATGAGAGGAGGGGTTAATCTTCCACTTTGCAGACTTCTTCAGCCCAGTGCTTGGGCAAAGAATGTAGAGACCCAAAGTCTAATATTGCCATCACCCCAATTACATGTGGAAGTTTAGTTTAAAGAAGGCAACTTCTCTGGGCTTCAGTGTGTTCATTTGTAAAAGCTGTGAGCTAGACTGGACTGAGGACTTTCTAGTGTCACAATCCCAATAGCTAGTTCAGTTAATGCATTTGTCATTTCCTTGATAGCATGTAGGAGGTGACTAAAGAAGAGAACATGGCAGTCAGTCAGGGGGTAATGGAGTACTTTGTCAAGAAGCAATTTGACAATGAACAAACAAACAAAAATGATTAGATGTCATCTCTTCTTGTAGTAACAGCTGACATGTATTGAGTTGTTATCGTGTGCCAAGGATGATTCTAAGCAGGTTTCATGTGATATTTCACTTAACTTCCCTAAAAAAAGGAGGAGAAGATATCCTTATTTCACAAATCAGTAAACTGAGTCATAGCTCATCTTTATAGAGATAGTAAATCATAGATCTAGGATTTGACTCTGGTGACCTAAATTAAGATCCTATATGCTTGACGATTATCCCTCAATATGTCTAGTGCCAAGACCCTTGCCTCCCACCCCAATGGTCCTCAAAATCTAATTCCTCTGCTAGAAAGTTCTTAGTGCTGGTTATCACAGATCTTCAAGCCCTTTCCTTTCTTTTTTTAAAAATTTAATTTATTGGTACATTCTAGGTAGACAGTACAGTTGCATTCATTACTGGGATCTTGTACCTTTAAATGCCAGGTCTTGGTTCTCATTTTTTCCCTTTCCTTTCTTTTTTTAAAAATTTAATTTATTGGTACATTCTAGGTAGACAGTACAGTTGCATTCATTACTGGGATCTTGTACCTTTAAATGCCAGGTCTTGGTTCTCATTTTTTCCCTTTCCTTTCTTTATAGTTTATAATGCGGAGAGAAATCTTTGATACATCTTCTGCTAGCAAAATGGTTGTGGAAGAGCTAGAAAGCATGTTGCTGTGGAATAAAATGTACAGAAAAGATGCAGTTTAAATATGGGAATTGTTAAGTAATCAGTTTGAATTATGTAATTATGTGAAGTAGGAATTAGGGAACTGACACTGTCAAAATAGAGCCTGTTTCATAGGACCTAAAGTGCAGAGAAAATTTTATTCTATTTTAGGTGGAAATTACATTTTTTTTTCAGAAGCAGAGAGGAGCTATAGGCAAGAGAGAACTGAACTTGAAAGTAAAATTTACAGACTTTTTCCCTTTATATAAAGGAAACAAGTAATATGAGTATACTAAAGCCTGGTTAAACCCATAGCCCAACAATATAGGAGGAATAATTTTTTAACATACTCCAATGAAGCCATCTGAATATTTAATTGAAGCCCTCTCTAACCTTTGTTAACTATAGAAATAATTCTTCTGACTGGGAAGACAAAAGAGTCTCCTCTCCCACCTCTAGCAGTGTAGAACTGGTTTCCTAGGTTATGCTAAGAGGTGCATTTTAATAGATACCTCATGGCTAAGATTATAAGGCGAGTCAAAAAAAAGGTTAAAAGGTGAGTTAAAAAAGGCAGCTTCTTTAGAATATTATTATTATAATACCATGAAAACAAGTAATGTTTTAGTCACACCTTCTAGCCTAATTTCCCCTCTAAAAATGAAGCATTAGATTGTTTTAAATGTTTTATTGGAAACCAATATACACATAGGTTTTCATATTATAATTATAAATCCTAATGCATTTTCACTATACACACTGTGAAATCAGCATCCAAGATCAAGAAAAATAGTTGTTGCCTGCTCCACAGAACATTCCTTCCTATTCCTGTCAAGTACTTATACCTAGAGCTCATAAAGGTATCACCATTCTGTCTTCCAGTGGCTTAGAGTAGCTGGCTCTGTGTGCCTCATATAAACACAGTCCTATTGTATGCAATCTTTTCGTCTAATTTGTGCTCCATATTATGTTTGTGAGATTCACCCACATTGTTGAGCATAGTTATAGTTATTTGTTCTCATTGCTATATAATATTTCATTGTGTATTTCATATATTCCATTTATTTATGCATTCCAATAATGATGAGCATTTGGGAAGTTCCTAGCTTGGAATTATTTGTGAAAAATTGATGGGAACATTCTAGCAAGATACTGAATATACAAACAGACAATGGCCAGACCATCTATAAAAACTAAACTCTTTTGTGTGTGTGTGGTGCCAGGGATAGAACTCAGGACCTTATGCTTGCGAGGCAGGTGGCAGAACCACTGAGTCAAATCCCTAGCCCCATAAAAACTAAACTCTTGCCTGTAATATCGGTATAGTCAATTCAGGAAGCTACACTATAACCTCTGTGGTAATTGGCCCCAAGATGGCTGAACTTCATCATATATGCCAGTTTCCCTAATTTTTGGCTATACTTTTGTTTAAGGCCAGCCAGAGATAAGCAAATATGCTTCTCTACACCATGTGATATTTAAGCCTGTGTGATTTCCTTCACTTAACATTATGGTCTTCAGGTGCAACGATTTTTCTACAAATGAGTTGAGTTTATCTTTATGGCAGAGTAGAACTCCATTGTGTATAAATACCACATTTTCTTTCTTCATTCATCTGTTGAAGGACATATAGTCTGCTGCATGATTCAGCTATTATGAATTGTGCTGCTATAAACATGAGTATGCATACATCACTATAATATGATGTTTTTAATTTTCATGAAGATTGTAGAAGGGGAGTAGCTGGATCAAATGGAATTTCCATTTTTAGTTGTTTTAGGAATGTCCATACTCAATGGGGATTTAGCTCAGTGGTTCTGCCTCCTGCCTCACAAGCACAAGGACCTGAGTTTGATCCCCAGTACAAAAAAAAAATGTCCATACTGATTTCCATAGTGGTTTTACCAGTTATACTCCCACCAACAATGACGAATTGTTCCTTTTTCCCTGCAGTTTCTCCAGCATGTGCTATTGGTTTACGTCTTGATGATAGCCATTCTTTGTGGAGTAAGATGGAATCTTAGTGCTGCTTTAATTTCCATTTCTCAAATGGCCAGCAATGTGAAATATTTTTTCAGGCATCTGTACTTCTTCATCTGAGAAATATCTTTTCATTTCATATGCCCATTTTTTATTGGAGTAGCTTTAAATTTGAGAGATCTATTTTTTTGAGTGCTTTATAATCTAGATATTAGTCTTTTGTCTAAGGAGTAGCTTGCACATTTTTTTGCCCTTTTTGTAGGTTATCTCTTCCCTCCTTCTGTGGCTTCTTTTGTTATATAGAAGATTTTTAACTTAATGTGATCACATTTGTTCCTTTTTGGTGTTATTTCTTGTGCAACCAGAGTTCTGTTTCAAAAGTCTTGGTCTACACCTGTGTCTTCAAGAGATATTTGGTTTGGGGGTGGGGGGGCGTTGAGACAGAATCTCCACTCTGTAAGTCAAGCTGGCCTTGAATTCACTATGTAGCCCAAGCTGAGGTCAAGCTCATGATGCTCCTACTGCCTTAGCCTTCAGAGTGACAGGATTATAGGCAGATACCACCACTGTCTTTAACAGTTTTACCTATTTTGTCTTTCAGCAGATTGTTTCTGTTTTAATATTTAGATCTTTGGTCCATGTTGATTTTAGTTTATTGCATGGAGAGAGATAATGGGTCTAAATTCAATCTTTGGCATGTACATAGCCAATATTCACAGCACCATTTGTTAAAGAGGCTACCTTTCCTCTAGCAAAAGTGTTTGGTCCCTTTGTCAAAGAAAAGGTAGCTGAGTGTTTTTTCTGCATCCTCTATTCTGTTCTATTGACCAACAAAGTCTGTTGGGGTGTTTTGTTTTGCCAACATCATGTTATATTTATCACTGTAGCTTTGTAGTATAACTTGAAGTCCAGGATGGTGATAATCCCTGCCTTGCCCTTGCTGCCCAGAATTACTTTTGCTATATTAGGTCTCTTTTGATTCCATATGATATTTAGGATTACAATCTCTAGTTCTGTGAGAAATTCTATTCTTATTTTTCATAACATTCATATTTGACTGTATCAAATCTGTGCAACAGTTTTATAATTACAGCCACTTTGACTATATTCATTCTGCCTATCCAGGAGGAAGGATGTCTTTCCTTTTTCTGATGTACCTTTTGATACCCTTTTTCTGAGTACTGAAATTTTCATTGCAGAAGTCTTTCACTTTCTTGAGAATATTATTCCTAATTATTTCTCTTTTTGTATCCTATAATAAAGAGTATCATTTCCCTAAGTTCTCTGTAAATGAGTTTATTATTGGTGTACAAAAATAACATAAATTTTTGAATGTTGACTTTGTATCCTCCTACACTGCTGAATTTGGTTATTAATTCTAGGAGTGTTTGGTAGCGTTTTAGGGGTCTTTTATGTAGAGTATCATGTCATTTGCAAATAATGATAATTTAACTTCTTTCTATTATATCTTTTTATTTCATTCTCTTGTTTTATTGCTCTGTATAATGCTTTAAGAGCTATGCTGAATCGAAATAGTAACAGCATGCATGCTTGCTTTGTTCCTGGTTTTTGAGGGAAGTCTTTCAGTTTCTCTTCATTTAGTATAATGTAGGCTGTTGGTTTGTCATAGATGGCTTTTATCAGGTTGAGATAAAGACTTTGTATTTCTATTTTCTTCAGTGTTTTCATCCTGAAAAGGTGTTGGATTTTATCAAATGCTTTTTGCTGTATCTTTGAGATGATCATGTGATTTTTTCTTCTGTTTATGTGGTTGGTGTATTATATTTTTTGATTTACTTATGTCGAACCATCCCTACATCCTAGGAATGAATTCTACTTGGTCATGATGTATGATCTTTTTGAAGATTCATTGCCTTCTGTTTGCCAGTATCTTATAGAGAATTTTTGCACTTATTTTTATCAAAGAGATTGACTTGATTGTTTTTGGTTGGATCCTTTTCTGGCTTTGGAATCAAGGTAATGATCACTTCCAGGAATGACTGCGGGTGAACTAACTGCTTCTCTTTCAATTTCACTAGCATTTGAGGAGTGTTGGTGTTTAATCTTCTCTAAAGTTCTTGTAGAATAATGAATATAACTGTACTGTATACCTAAAATGTACCAATAAACTCACTGAGGAAAAAAAAATCAAGTTCTTGCAGAATTTTGCAGTGAAGCCATTGGGACTTAGGCTTTTCTTAGTTGTATTATTATTATTATTATTATTATTATTCAATTTCATTAACAGATATTAGATTATTCAGGATTTTTGTATTTTCTTAATTCAACTTTGCTAGTTAATAGGTATCTCAGAATCTACCCATTTTTTCTGAATTTTCCATTTTATTACAGGACATATTCTCAAAATAGTTACCAATAATCTTTTGGATTTTGGCATAATGTGTTGTGACTTCACCTTTTTAATTTCTAATTGCATGGACTTGGGTTTTTTTCTTTCCTTACATAGTGGTACCTTGATTCACAAACTCAATTCTCTCCGTGATTCTGGTTGCAAACTGTGAACTGGATGAGAACCAAATGAAATTTCCCCATAAGGTCAACAATAAATTTGATTCATTGAATTTGATTCATTCTTGTCCAGCTCTGTTTGTGACCAGAACTGTGAAAAGAATGAAGTTCATGAACCAAGGTACCACTGTATTGATAAGATTGGCTAAGGATTTATCCATTTTGTTTATTCTTTTATAGAATCAATTTTTTAATTCATCGATTTGTGGTGTTGCTTTTTTAGTCTCAATGTATTTAACATCTGCTCTTATGCTTGTAATTTCATTTTCTTTACTAGATTTGGGTTTGGATTGCTCTTGTTCTAGGACATTGAAGTGATCGTTAGTTTATTTGAGCCGGCTCTGATTTTCTGATGTGTTAATTCACTGCTATAAACTTTCCTCTTAGGACTTCTTTCATTGTGTCCCATAGGTTTTGACATATTGTGCTGGCATTATTGCTCAATTGCAGGAACTGTCTATTCTTTAATGTCATCTGTGATCCATTGCTTATTCAAAAGGGTATTGTTTGATTTCCACATATTCACATAGTTTCTGTGGTTTCTTTTGCCATTAATTTCTAGTTTCACTGCACTATGATCTGATAATATTCATGGAATTATATAAGTTCTTTTATATTTATTTAAGAATGCTTTATGGGCTAGTATGTGATCTATTTTAAAGAAAGGCCCATGTGCTGCTGAAAAGAATGTGTTGCCAGTTGTTGGGTGGAACACTGTAGATATTTACTAAGTCCATTTGTTAAAAAGGTTTGTTTCAACTGATATTTCTTTGTCGATTTTTTTGGGGGGTCTGGCTGATCTGTCCATTTGTGACAGTGCAGTACCAAGGTCCCCCATTACAACTGAATTGGCATTCATTTGATTTTCCATGTCCATTAGTGTTTATTTTGTGAAGTTGGGTACATTGGCATTTGGAGTATATATGTTTGTAATTGTTATCACTTTCTGTTTGACAGTTCACTTAACCGATATGTAATAACATTTGTTGTCTCTTGATCAGTCTGGGCTTGAGATCTACTTTGTCTGAAATTAGGATAACTTCTTCTGTTTTTCTTTCCCTGGTTCCTATTGCATAGAATATTATTTTTCCATCCTTTGATATTTAGTCTGCAAGTTTCCTTTTCAATTAAATGTGCTTCTTGTGTAATGAAGATTGTTAGAACATGAGAAGGAGAAAAGAAGGGTAGTGCAATGGATCTTATTGGGGAATAGAAGAAGGTTTATGCAAGTAGGTAAAGATAATAAAAAAACTGGTGAGAAATAGAAGATAAAAAGAGGGGGGAAACAAGACATTATACAGAGGTGAATCTAAGAGA
The DNA here is from genome assembly GCF_012274545.1 of Fukomys damarensis. Taxonomy (NCBI): domain Eukaryota; kingdom Metazoa; phylum Chordata; class Mammalia; order Rodentia; family Bathyergidae; genus Fukomys; species Fukomys damarensis. Next base: position 26,874,159 of record NW_022900932.1, read on the forward strand.
GAAAAAATTAAAGGGTGAAAAATCAAAAGGAGGAAGAGAAAAACAACAGAGAAAAAGAAATAAGAAAAGGAGAAGAAAGACAAAGCACAATTTCTCATGCTCAAAGTACTGGTGAAGGAGAAAGGAGGAAAGGCAAAAAGAAAAATGAAAAAAAAAACTAAAACAAAACATAAAAAACAGAAATAACAACAAAAAATAAGAAACCCAAACCTGAAAAAAAAAAAACAGATTAAAAAAATAAAAAAGAAATTTCTGTGTGATTTCAAATGTGCATTTTCTGTCTGGGATATACAATTTTGGGGCGGTACTCATGTCAAGATGTGTCCTTGCTCACACTGGTAGATAAACAAGGCTGTCAGACCACAATCCAGGCTGGATCTGTTTTCCCCAGCAGGCACCAGGATTAGGGGATGGCTGTCAGTTCGGCAACTTTCAGATCCAGATTAATTCAGGCTGAACCTGGCCTCTGGCCATGGGGACGGAGCTCCTGTCCTTTAGCTTAACTCCTCTTGGTACTCTTTCTAGCCTGACTGTAGCTCCCAGTATGGCTGTCAACTGTGGCTGTTTCTCACCCAGTTACTGGGAACGTAACACTAGGAGCCCTGAATTGAAGCTTTTCTGTGGCTGCTGTGCATACCAGGTTCAGTCAAACCTTCCCAGGAATGGCAATGGACAAAGAACTGTCTCCAGGGGAACTGGCAGTCTCTGGGACTGGCGTCTCTCATCATCCGTGGCCTCTTTAAAAACTCACATCAGAGCAGAACCCTGCACTCTCTCTGCAGCTCATGGCACCTGCTGGTCTGTTCCACCGCTGTGTTTCTCCTTGAAGCCCTCCAGTGTCCCAGCTTTCCCTTTGTCTTTGTAGATATGGTCTCCTTTACCATGAGCCATGAGCCGTGATCTGGGAGCTAGGGGAAAAGTGCAGATTTGAGGATTGTCCCTTCCCTTCTCCACTTTGTGTATTGTCTCTTCAATTTCTCCATAGGTTTTAATTTTTCTGTCAGATCCTTCTTGGTTCCCACAGATCGCCCTCCCTCTCCCCCTCCTCCCCACCTCTTTTTTCCCCAGGTTGATATTTTCCAATGTCTGGATTTCAAATCTGGTAGAGGCTGAGTTGTTGTTGCTTACCACTCCACCATTTTCCTCTAGAGATCCCTTATTTTATTCTGGATAATAACCATCTCTCCTTTTTCTGTCATTCTTAAATAGTCTTGCAGTGGGCTTATCTGTTTTATTAGTCTTTGCAAATAACCAAGTGTTGTAGCTTTTTTCCCCCTGGTACCGGGTATCGAACTCAGGACCTTGCGCTTGCCAGGCAGGCATGGTACCACTGAGATAAATTCCCAGATGAACCAACTGTTAATATTATTATTGTGTGTTTGTTTTGCTGTTTGCCAATTTCTGCTTTTCACCTCATTTTTTATTTCTTCTGTTGTCCTTAAATTTAATTTACTTATTTTTAGCAGCTTGAGACTAAAATATAAATGATTAATTTTTGTCTTTCTTCTTTCTCAAGATATACATTTAGAGCAATGCATTTCCTTTTATTCACTGCTTTACCTGCGTTTTATGTTCTGATACAATTTCATTATAACCTAATCAAATACTGTCTAATTTGCATTTTGATCTATTTACTTATTGCTTAGTTGAATGTTTGTCATTTATATCAGAATAATTACTTTTGCTTCTTTTATAAGACAATAAATCCATTTCTACATTGATTCTACTCTAGTAGGACGGCACTGTCCTACTAGAGATCCTGCCAGATATCCTACCACATTATCACTATAAATGATTCTTGTCTTTTCAATTTTGTTGAAAAAAGAAAATGTATTATTTAATATTATTTAATAATATAATTTAATAATTACTCTAGTTATATATTTTGTTATTGATTTCCTCTTGGATTCTACTCCAGTAGAACAGCACACTCAATAATTCTAATCTTAATTTTGTTGTGTCTTCCCTTAAAATTTTGGTAAAAGAAAGTGAATTCTAAAAAAAAGAGAGAGAGAGAAAAGGTAAATTCTTACACATATATATCATAGCTGACCTTCTTTAGCTGTCTATATCATTCCCCTCTCTGAAGAAGCATCCCTAACTGTGGTTAGGGGAAAAGGGCCATAGTTTCCATCTAACTGCTTCAAGCTGAGAAGGGCTGCTGTAGGGATGACTGCAGTCAGGGACCCTCTCCAGAGAGCTAATCTAATGGGCCTCAGAGGAAGTCATGTTGTAGGTTAGAAGTTAGGAACTTTCTTTCCAAGGTAGAGCTGGTGGATCCTGGTAAAAGGAGTCTAGTACATTTGTCATTGGTTCCATCATCTGCATGATCACTTGAAGTGTGGCAGCCTTGAGGTTTTCTTGAGGGGCTTGAATAAAATAAGCAAAGGATAGATATAATCCAGTCAAGGCTTCAATTGCATCTGGCTTAGAAGCCTCACCCTTAGGATCTCCATCAAATGATCTATGTAAAACCTTCAAACCTCCAATGATTTAAGGGAAGATATGTAATTCCCTACATGCTTAATGTCAGATACACTGAGCTCATGTTCCCCGAAGTCAAAGAATGAATTCTAAGGAATAATGGCAGTCAGGAGCAGGAAAATGTATTGGGGAATAAGAACAGATCCTGAGATATAGGAAGGGTCCTGAATGGGTTGCCCTAGATGAGGCTCTTTTATGATATGCAGTTAGCTCTTGACTAGGACTCCTGTCATTGGAAGGTTTGACAGGGATAGGAATCTGTTTCCAAAGTTTCCTTTACAAATCTGGCAGGTTGATGTTGGCTGGTGGTGTTGTTTTTTCCTCTCTCCATCCTGGCTTTTGTATTGGTTTTTATGAAGTCCTCATAAAAACTATCTGCTAACTTGCTTCTCCCAGTGTGGAAAAGCCAAGAGGAAAAAGGTAGAGCTGCACCACCTTTTATAAAATAACTCCAGAAGTTATATGCCACCATTTCTGCAGAAGACTATTGTTTACACAATCCCACTCTGATTCAGTTCACAAAGTCATGAATACCAGCGTTGAGGTTCATGGAGAACACTCTTTAAAACTGGAAAACACAGAGTTATAGTATTTGGACTTGACAGCAGAAACAGACATTGTAAGAGAAGGAAAAAAAAAACAAAACAGCATCAGACAGAGGGAGAAGCTGAATTTGATACTTTCAACAGTGGCTTTAGCCAAATCCTTGGGTGAAATCTGGAGCTGCAAAAGCTCTTCAGATGTGTCCTGACTTGAGGACAGATTTTATATACATGCACACCAAGCAGTCATTAGATGTGTATTCTACTTTGAAAGTTGTAATAATCTTGAGCAAGCCATTGTATTCCTCCAATGGTGATTCTTAGTGAAGAACCAAGCTGTGAGCTCTGAGTACATAATATTCCTGGTAAGAGGAGAAGTATGATATTTCTCATTTAATGGCCAAGGATCAGGGGCTGCACAACACCCCAACCACTTGACTGAGGGTATAGCAAGGATAAGACTAATATAAGACAAAGATTTACTGCAAAACAGAGTTCTAGGATGGTCAGAGCTTTTACCAGGCTTAGACCACAAGGCTCTGGACTTGCCAGTATTTATTGATCACACAACATTGCAGGAAGCTTAAAGGCAGATGTAAGGAACTGCAAAGGCTAAGGTGTTGAAAAGAGTCAGGCTTGTAAAAGGAGGAGCAATATATTCCTATGAAAGAGGTCCAGATTATCAAAAACTGTGTTTTCTTTACCTAACATTTGTTCTGGGAAAATGGCTGCATAAGAGTCATAAAATCCTCAGCTGCAGTGTCATCTTGCTATCAGAGACACACAGTGTCACTAACCATTGAGAATTCAACTGTGAGAGTTGGCATAAGGAGCTCTGTTTCTGTGCTCCAGCCGAAGGCTCATCTCACAAGTCACATAGGCCTGGGACAGACTCATAATTTAATCAATGATTTATAAGCCAATTCAAAAGTATTTTATAGCCTTCTCAGCACAGTTTCAAGCTGGTCCCCAGCAACCAAATTATGGCCCTGTACTAAGATCATTAATTGAATTGGTCATTAATTGAGGAATTGTGTATGATTTGTACATTATAATATTCAGAACAAAGAAATGATCAAAGGAAACTCCAACTTGATGAATTTGCTTTTATTTGCATAAGTCTTACATGCAGTACTGGAATATAAAATGGAATATAAAGTTATCGTATTGTAATGTACAGTAAAATCAACAAAAATTATAGTACTGTATGAACAAAGTGTACTGTAGAAAAAAAGAGATTGAGGCTCTATTAAAAAATGTACAGGGCCAGGGATTTAGCTCAGTGGTTCTGCTGCCTGCGTCGCAAGCACAAGGACCTGAGTTTGATCCCCGGTACCAAAAAATTGTACAGAACCATATAAAGCAAAAGTCAGGTCATTACTCCAAGCAGCAGGTTATAAGTCTGAAGAGTCATTAAACAGGCCATTAAACAAACAATGTCTGTGTAGTGCTTCTGAAGGAGAGTTTTGGTGATGTACCACAGGAACACCTACACAAAGAAAGTTAGAAACTAATTAGTGATATCTTTAGAAACCTAAAGAAATAGTTGTTAATGTAGAATTCTATATTCAGTGAAAATCTCTTTTAACAATGATAGTGAAATTGTACATTTCCAGATAAGCACAATTAAGAAATTTTTGATTAAAACATTTTTACTAAAACTAAATAGAGAAAATATCTTCAGGCAGATGGAAATGATCCCAAACAGAAACATAAAAATATCAGAAGGAGTAAAACACATCAGAGAAAGAAACTAAATTAACAAATATAAAAGCATACTAATTGCATAAAATAATAGATGTTTAAATTATACTTATAACAGTAAAACAAAAGTAGAGAATAGTAAAAGGAATAATTTGTAATTCAAGGTTGTATGTTTCATATTAGCTACTATTTAGTTTATGGTGTATAATTATAAGACAATAGAAGGAATAAATGGAGCAGTAATTTTAAGTTTGATTAATCCTAAAGAAGGAAACAAATACAATAAAAGAATATAAAACAGATGGCCTTAATTCAAAATAAATACCAACATGCTATACATAAACCCAACTATTTTGGTAATTACATTGATAGTAAAGTCATTAAATATACCAAGTGGAAATTTATGGTTGTTGGGTTGGGTTAAAATATAACTATATTGTGCTTATAAGAATTATACTTTAAATATAAAAACACAGGAAAGTTGCCAATAAAACAAAATGCCATGCGTGGGGATTTAGCTCAGTGGTGCTGGCACCTGCCTGGCAAGCACAAGGTCCTCACTTCAATCCCTGTTACTGGAAAAAACAATACCACACAAATACTGATCAAAAGAAAGTTGATATAATAAAATTAGACAAAGTAGACTTTAACACAAAAAGTATTATGACAAAGATGGGGATTTAATAAATACAAAGGGGTTGATGCAACAGTAAGTCAACACTTACTGAGTTCATTCAAATTTGAATGATCTGGAAGTTTATGTACCCTCAAGATTCATATATTGAAACACTATCACAAATGTGCTGGTATTAGAAAGTAGGGCATTTAGGAAAATGACATGATCATGAGGGCTCTGGCCTTGTAAATGAGTTTGATGCTTTTATAAAGGAACCCCAGAAAGCTGGGTGTGGGCCTTCATGAGATCTGTGGGCACCTTGATCTTGGATTTTCCACCCTCAGAACTATGGGAACTAAATTTCTGTTCTTTATAAATTGCCTAAATTGTAGTATTTCATGTAGTAGCTCAAATTGACTAAGAAAAACATTAAGAAAAAATAGGTTTTTAAATAATGATGGATGAATCCACACTTACAATGGAAAACTTTGGCATATTTCGTTTAATAGCTTATAAAATAACCTGGAAAAAAAAATGTAAAACTATAACATGATTAATCAAGTTGACCTAATTATAGGCATATAATCATTGCACTACTTATATAATGTAATAATATATAATATTACATGTATAATATAACATATAATATATAATCTTACATATATATAATATTTCATATTATAGACAGTCAGACAAGGCTGGGCCCACGAAGTCAGTGCAGAGGATGAGAACACATCGACGCTGTGACTGGAGGTGCATCTGAAGAAGGTTAAGTTCATAATGACCAGATTTGCACACTTCTCTAAGAGATGGACAAGAGATTGACACCATTGGTACCACCCTTTTGAGCTTTTCTGCATATATAGACCATTATGTCATTGGAGTTGGGACATCCTCTTCCATCCACCAAGACTAAGACCACTATGACTAAGACTTTCGAGACTAAGAAGACTAAGACGACTAAGACTACAGATTATTGACCAAAGTTAGTGATGTTATCCATACACCCTTGTTACTATTGGGTCAATATTAACTAAGCAACTATACTTGTAATCTTACTCGTTTTTCTTTTAACCTACATTGTACCTACCCCTCATGACTTTGCTCTATAAAACTACTTGACAAGTGGGCTCATTGGCAACTCATTTGGGACCCCTCCAATCACTCAGGAGCTATTCTTATCCCCCATCCCTATTCCCCAATAAATTTTCTTACACTTAAAAAAAAAAAAAAAAGAACCTGACCTAAAATGTACCAACCAAGCTACAAAAGAATTACTAGATTTTAGAAACTATTAGGCAATAAACTGTTTTTCTCTAATCCAATGAGCTTTAGGTTGTTTATTTATTTATTTATTGAAGAGTAGATAAACACAGATTGTGATGACTGAAAATGGGATGCTGCCATAAAAAAAAAATCTCAAAATATGGTGATCATTTTGGGACAAGTTGGTAGGAAAAGCTGAAAAGAACTCGGGGAAGTTATTAGTGAAACCTAAATACCATTTGAGAGAGTTAATGGAGGCTGGATGTGTTCACTGAGGACAGAAGATGAGAAATTAAAGAAAAGTGAAGAAAATGTTATTGGAAGCTGGAAAAAGACATTTATTACAGAGTGCTGGAACACTTATCAATATTGTTGCCTGAGGTTGCATGGAAAATTTAAAATATGCCTACTAAACTGAAAGAAATTGTTAAGAGGATTTCGTGTTGTAGTGTTAGATGTATTGCTTGACTTCTTGCTGTTCATAGTAAAATATAAGTGCATGGAAATAAGCTAAAGGAAGAACTTCAAGGGATAAAAAATCCAGGATGTTCTAGCTTTGAAATTAAAATCATTTCTTATTCCAAGACTTTACAGATGGCAAACAATGCTAAAATTAAGAAATAGCTTTCAGGCACATATCAATCTAGGGCACTCGGTAAAAACATGATCTAAAGATGAAGCAGATGGTGTCGCTGAAAATTTCTTTGCAAAGAGTTTAGAAAATCTAAAGTAATGCCTCAGGGAACTGGTGAGAGAAAAAGTCCTATAATAATTTGAAGCTTGTATCCCATAGATCTCCTTGTTAAATGACAAGGTTTCTAAGCATCTTGGAGATGTTGAACTTCAATGGCTCCGGAAGCAGCCTAACATGACAAGGGCTTCCAGTGAAGGCATTTTTGAGTTTGGCTGTAACTAATGAGGTAAATTCCAATAAGATTTATAAGAAGCTCATTGATTTTTTAAAAAAAAAACATACCGATGGCCACACTATTGGAACTGAAAGGGAACAAGGCACTATAATATGATGAAAAGAGACCTTTGGGTCCCTACATTTCTAGAATCAGAAAGAAGGCTGAGATAAATTACTCAGCTGAAAGTATGGGCTACCATTTGTGGAAGAGGAAAAGTGATTTAAAGTTAGAACCAAAAGTCCAGATAGTGGATGCAAGTGACATGAAGAATCATTACCAGACAGTAATTAGATTTAATTTTAATAAATGAACTGGCAACATGTGCCTAGATAGATTTCAGAATTTCTATATATTGGTGATTTCTGTCTGCTTCTCATTTTCCTCTTTTTTATCAGGAGGGTCTACAGATTTGGAAATAAAAGAAATTATGGGATTAGTAGATCAAAGACATTAAGAGACTTTGAAAATAACTACCCAAGGGCTCAGGATGTAGCTCAGTGTCACTAGGCCTATCTGGCAAGTGCAAGGTCCTGAGTTCAATTCCTGGTACCAGGAAAAAAAGAAAAAGAAATACCCAAGGACTTCATATATGAATGTAATGTGGAGGGAAACAGGAGTTATAGAAGGAACTAAATTTAACTATTAGACCTAAAAATACAATACATAAAACTCACTGAATAAACATATTAAATGATTAGACACTGAATAAACATACTAAATGATTAGTCATTGCAGTCAAAAGACATCAATGAACTTGAAGATGTATCAATAGAGAACATACAAGTATAAGGAAGGGGAAGTGTGGAAAGAAAAAACAATGAATCTTGGTGACCTGTAGGACAATATCAACCAGCCAAACATGTAATTCAGATAAATCACAGGAGAAAGGAAACAAAGAAAAACTTGAAGAAGTAATGGTTGAAATTCTTCCAAATTTGACAAAAACTATGAATATTTGCAAAGTGAGCTCTGAAATAGATCAAATAGAAAGAAAAATCCATGTAGTGGAAACATATATCATATTACACCTTATTGATTTATTGTCTCTAAAACCAAATTTATCCTTTTGTTTGCACTCTGTAAGAATGGGTTACATTTTTAATGAGGATTTGTTTTTCTATACAGTGAGCATGTTATTAAGCTTTGTCAGTAGCAGGTGCTGGAGGGAGATTGTAAATAAAAAGTTTGTCACTGTTTTGTTTCTTCTGACTGCAGCTGTGCAGCCTATGAGTAGGGCATGTGTGACAGCATCTCAGTAGAGCTCTGCCCCTGCTGCAGGTGACAGCATACAGTCCCCCAGGGCTTTGCAGCTCCAGCATGCACTGGAATGCCAGATTCCAACATACAACTTTTGGTCCAAATTTCTATTTCATTTGGGCCCTCTTCCTTGGCCCTAGAGAATACTTTAAATTCTCTTCATGCAATCAGTGGTTTTTCTGCCTTTAAAAATTCTTTCTTTTTCTTATCTTTGTCTTCTGACAAGTTGAGTTGGTATGTCTAGGTGTGGAACTCTTCAAATTTATCCTATTTGGAGCTTGTTGAGCTTGTTTGTGTCTATTGCTTTCTATTAAATTCTAAAGGTTTTCTACCATTATTTCTTCAAATATCCTTTCTATCATTCACACTCCTGGAAGTCCCACTTTACCTGTGTTAGTGGACTCGATGGGGTCTCATAGGTTTCTGTATTATTTTACCTCTTGGTCTGCCCAAGCAAAAGCAAATAGACCTCACTTGTTCCACCATTCTTTTTTCCAGATTTAATTGAGTTTATTGGTACATTTTAGGGATACAGTAAAGTTGCATTCATTGTTGGGATCTTGTACCTCTACATGACAGGTCTTGAGGACTGTTGCAGACATGAGAGTAAAAGAAAAAGGGAAAATTCTTCATCCAAGAGAAATAGCAGCATACGCAAAGGCCCAGAGAAGTGAAGCAGTGTAATATGTAGATAAACATTCATAGTTTACCACAGCTATTGTCTCAGGTATGTATGAAAGGGAAGCAAAAATCATATCATGCACAGAGGGGACCAGCTTAAAACTTTGGATTCAGCCCCACATACCATAGAGCACAATGGAGAATTTTAAGATGGGAAGAAAGAAATGAGATGTGCATTTTACAAAGATCAATTATGGTCCATCTATTGCAGAGAAGACCAAGACTTGAATCAGGAGCAAATTAAGAGACTATAATAGGATTCTAAAAGTTGTAATGAGAAAGGAAGGAAGGGACGAGAAAAATGTGAAACTAGAAGGAAAAAAATGGAAACAAAGGCTTTTGTACATAGAGAGGTGAGGAGGCTTGAAAAGGGGTGGGATAAAATAAAATAAAGTTTATTTATTTTTTTAAAAAGTTGTAGTGAGAGATTGAACTGAAGTGGTACCCGTACAGGTAGAGAAGATGTAGAATTAAAGTATAATTTAGGAGGTAGAATCAATATGACATAGACATATATTCATTACGAACATGGGAGCAATTGGAGAAATAAGAAAACTCCAATGTTTCTGGATTGGGAAAATAGGTTTGTTTGTGTTGAGTATGGATATAAGAAATACAGCAAAAATATTTGAGGGGAAAGATGGATGGAGAGTTCAATGGTGTGTCTGCTGAGTTTAGGGGTAAGATAATGTCTAATATTTGGAACATGTTCTAATTATGACTATTCATCTACATTATTGACTAAGTTCTTATGTATGTGGGTATGAAGATTGAGAAAGATGTTAAGACTGGAGGTACAGGTTTTATTATTTTTAATCCCTTTTGTAGCCCCTTTTTTATGAATTGTCTTTACCTGCTCACAATTTTTCCTCATAGTCTGAGGTCAAGATTCATTTTCATTAATTTGTCAAGATGAAAGAAAAGCAGCATGTTATTCTTTACAGTAACATTGTGAAATGTTCATTACTATCAGGTAATGGAAATCAACCAACACTTCACTTTTGTTTGTCCTCCTGCTTTAAACTTACTAATTAGTATTGAAATTACTCATGTGAGGTGAATAAGAGCATTGTAGAGATTATTCATATATTTTCTGGTGGCTAGAGATCCAATTTATTCACATAATAGATTGGGGCCATAGGAAGTGACTAAGATATATATAAACTTGTACGGTAAAATAAGCAAAATAAGCAGAATTGAAAACTTCTAATTTTCTCGTAAAAGAGGCAAAAGTTATCTTTTTGAAGTAGATGTTTAAATATTATCCAGGGTTCCACTGTACAATTCATGATTTATGTGGTACATCTTTTTCCTCTTATTCCTGTCTTGTGGCTGTTTGTAAAGGAAGTCAGATTTTGTGTTGTTCATTAATTTCATCATTGTACTGATCTTTATGGTCTGGACGTGCTTGTTTGTTTAGTTCTAGCTATGAAAACAGAAGCTTTAAAAATATACCATGTCCTTTCTTACTTCAAGAATACCTGAAATTCTTTAAGATAAAGTAAAAAAGAAACAATGGCAATCTCCTGGTATTTATTTTTAGTTTTATTCCATCAGAGAACAAGATTAATATAATGTTAATTTTCTCAAATTTATTGAGACTTGCTTTGTAGCCTAACATATGATCTATCCTTGAAGAATGTTTATGCATATTTGAGAAGCTAAATGTATTTTTCTGTTGAATGGAATGTTCTGCATAAATATTAAATCCACTTTCTTTATAGAGGTGTCCAACTACTCTACCTATTTTCTACTTGTTTTATTCATTATCAAAAGCCAGGAATTTTGTGAAATATGTTTCAAAATCATGTTGACTAAAACAAAACTTTTGGCTTTTCATGACACAGGGTCTCACTCTGTAGTCCAGGCTAACTTTGAACTCTCAAGAGATCCTCCTGCCTCAGCCACCCAAGTGCTGGGATTACAGGTGTGTACCGTGATACCTGACTTAAATTCAATAATGCTTTTTAACAGCTAATGGGTTAAAGAGAATTCACAGGAGAAAATGGGAGCATTTTGAAACTAATGAAAATGAAAATAAATAATTATCACACTTTTGGAATGAAGAGAAAGCAGCACTAGAAGGGAGATTTGCAGCTGTAAATAACTACTTTAAAAAATAAGAAAGATCTTAAGTCAGTAGCCTAAAAGAATTAAAAAGAGGAAAGTAAATCACAAAGCTAGCAGAAAGCATGAAATCAGATTATAGGTGAAATTAATGAAATATAGAATAGAAAACAAAAGAGACTCAACAAAACCAATACGTGGTTATATAAAGATCAACAAAATAAAAATATTTTAGCTAAACTGACCAAGAAAAGAAAGGAAGATATAAATTAGTTATAGCAGGTATGACAGTAGAGCACTGTAACTTTGCTAGGGTGACCATATCAAAAGATTACAGCTGAGGTGGCTCAAACAGCAGAGTTTATCCATTTTTGTCTCACCTAATATTTTGGTATATAATTGTTCATAATATTTTCTTATGATCATGTTTATTTTTGTAAGGCCAAGAGTAACTGTTATGGTAATTGAATCTCTTCTCAAAGTTCATACATCGAAGGCTTAACATTCAGGACCACAGAATATGGTTGCATTTGCAGATAGAGCCTGGTGTTCTTATAAAGAAGAGCAATTGTGGGCACAAAGAAAAAGATGATCCCCATACACATAGAAAGAAGAAGGCCATGAGACTGGAAAGATGCATCTATAATCCAAGGGATGCCAAAGATTGCCAGAAAACACCAGAAGCTAAAGGAAGGATTTTCCCTTGCACCTGTCAGGAGCACCTTCACCCTGCTTTGAACTTCAAGCCTCCAATACTGCAAGACAATGACTGTCTGTCATTTCAAACCACCCAGTTTTGAGTACTTCGTTACAGAAATCAGGAAAGGAATAGAGGAATAATTCTTCATATCCACAGATTTGGTAATGGTTTCTAAGAGAGGACCCTAAAAGCACATCAACAAAAGAAAAATAAATAGTTCATACTTCAAAATTTAAAACTTGTGAGCTAAGTGAAAGAAGATACGGGGTTTTCTTTGAGGATAAGGAAGACATTTTGGAATAATGGCTGTTCAGCATTATGAATGTAACAAACACTACTGAATTATATACCACTTAAAAATGATTAAAGGGATAATTTTAGGTCTATATTTTACCTCAATAAAAGTAAGTGAAAATATAGCATATAGGCTCGTGTTAGGCCATCCTTCTCCAAATAAAATTGTTAGATGAATCTACAAATATCTTCGGCATCTTCACAATATTGAATCTTTTCATATATTAACATAGTACAATTTTCTGAGTCTTCTTTACCCTTTCAGTACAATTTTTTTGTTTTTTGTTTTTTGTACTGGGAATGAACTCAGGATCTTGCACTTGCAAGACAAGCACAGTATCACTAAGCTAAATCCCCAGTCCTTAATTTTTTGTTTTGTTTTGTTTTGAGACAAGGTCTCATTGTGTAGTTCAGGCTGGCCTCAAACTTGCAGCAATCCTCCTGCCTCAGTCTCCCAAATGCTGGGATTTCAGGCATGCCCCACCATGCTAGGCTTTAATTTTTATCTGTAAAAGAATAGTATTTTTGTTAGATTTATTTCTGTGTAGCTTATATTGTGCACAAGTTTGTAAAATTTCACATACATACAGAAATTTAAGTCATAGATTTGTGGATTAATGACTTAATACCAAGTGAGTGTAGTTATGTAAATACAACAAACATAAAAAAATAGAACACTACCAGTTCCTTGCATAAGTTTCTCTCCTAAGTCACTTCTACTCCAAAAAAAAAAAAAAAAATTCTTTGGAGTTCTACTTCTGATGTCGTTTAACTTTTCATTGTTTCTGTTATTTAAGAAATCTCTCTCCTGACTAAATTTGTTAAAACACAGTGCATGTTGTCATACTCCAAATCCTTCTATTGAGCCTTTTTTTACTAATAAGTTATGTATTTGTATTTGTTTAATCTCCATGTAACATTTGGAGTGTGTTATGGGTGAGATCCAATCTGTCCTCCAAAGGGCTCATCGTGTTGAACTCTTGATGCTAATGGCTTTGGAGAAGTGATTGGATCATGAGGGTTCTAAGGTCATCAGTCACCTAATCCACAGATAAGATCACAATTGTATTGCAAGATGGATGGAAAGTGACAGAAAAGGAAGATGGGGCTAGCTGGTGGGAGGGAAACGCGGGGGCGTAGCCTCAGGGACTAAGTCTCTTACCCAGCCCTTTCCTCTGTGGCACTTGCTTCGCTTTCTGTATCTCAGCTGCAATGACGTGAACAGCTGTGCTCCATCCCGCCTTTCTTCCATGATGGTATGTCGCCCTTTAGGCCCACAGCAGTGGAACCAGCTAACCGTGGTCTGAAACCGCGAGCCTAAATAAATCTTTCCTCCTTTAAATTGTTTTTCTCAGCTTCTGCTTTTGTCCTCTATCGCGTGCGCACGCTTGCCTCCGAGCCTAACCATGTCTTCTCACAGGACTTTGAGAATCAAGCGTTTCCTGGCCAGGAAGGCAGAATCGTCCCATTCCTCGATGGATTGGCATGAAGACTGGTAATAAAATCAGGTACAACTCCCAGAGGAGACACTGGAGGAGGACCAAGCTGGGACTGTAAGGAATTGAACATGAGATGCAGCACATTTCTCTCCCAAAGTAAAAAATGATCTTTATCACAGTCAAGGTTACATTACCATATCAAGCTTAAAAATACCATTGGCTGGACAGTTGAACGTGCTTAATCAGGAATCTTGTTCTGTGGTCGCACTGAGTCAATAATAAATATTTTGAAACAAAAAAATAAATAAATTGTTTTCCTCCGATATTTGGTCACAGCCATGAGAAGCTAACATGTTGTATTTTCTAGTTTTCTTTTTATTCCTGAATTCTATTTTAATTCCACTGGGATCAAAGAGCATATTTTGTGTTTTTAATCCTGTCAAATTTGTAGAGTCTTGCTTTACAGCCCAGCATGTAAGCAATTAAAATTTGTTCCATGTGCACTAGAAAAATGTGAATTGTGTCAGTGTTGAGTATGAGTGTTCTGTATATGTCACTTAAATAAAATCTGTTAGTCCTATTATTGAAATCTTCTGTTTTTAATGATTTTTGACTCCTTTTTTTATCAAATACTGAAAGAAATATAAATTCTTCCACTATCATTGTGAAGCTGGTATTCCTCTTTTTAGGTCTATAAGTCTTGTTTTTCATATTTGAGACCTAACAACAAACATCATACATAGATTTTTATACTCCAATTCAAAAATATTTTTAAAGTAGCAGAGACATTTGAACATAGATTGTATATCAGATGATATTAAGAAATCATTAAATGTATTGGACTTGCTAACTACTAGAGATACAAACATAATTCATTGATTAAATTTTAAAATATTTCATAGAATTTGCTCAATAGAGTAAATTAAGAAAATTGAGACAAATATATATTTCCTTTAAAATTTATACCAAATACAGTTCCTATTTCCAAAGACACATAACAAATATACCAAGCTTATTAGATTCACATGGAAAAAGGTCTGGTATCTGTCAGAGGCCTTAGTCAAACATAAACAAAGACTCCTTTTTTAACCACTAACATTTTCTTTTTATTTTTACACTTGAGCCAACACATATTTTGGGACAGAATTACATATGTGTATATATGGATGAATGGGGGAATATTTTAGAGTGAAACCAGAAAACCCATAAGAAAAAAAATTCCTTAAGAACTCTTTTTTAAACCCTGGTTTGAATGGGGAGATTCTGGATCAAAATAGATTTGCCAGGATATAAACCGTAAAACTGTCATTACTGCCTAGGGATATGAGACAGCAGTCTTCAACAAAGGAATCAACAAAGCTATGAGAAGTTTGTAATAGCTAAAA
>NW_022900932.1:26889920-26895898 GCF_012274545.1 Fukomys damarensis
AGTTTGTAATAGCTAAAACTTGGAAACAGCCCATCTGCCCATCAGTTGGAAACTGGATAAAGAAGATGTGGTTTTTCTATAAAATGGAATACTATTCAGCCATAAAGAATGAGAAAGTAGATTCATTCATAGGTAAATGGGTAGGTTTTGAGGATATACTCCTAAGTGAAATAAATAAGTCACACATATGCAAATACTGAATAGTGTCTCTGGTGTGAAAAACTAAAATAGTACTCAAGATCCTAAAGGGACAATTAGCAACGTGAAGTAGGAAGAAAAGGACCAAAGGTGTAGGGACAGTGAGAAGGATAGGGAAAGGGGAACAAGGAAAAAAGAAAAAATATGAGAAAATATAAAAATGGAATTAAAGTGTTTGAAGGTGGGGAGGGGAGGAGGGGGTGAAGGGAGGGTGGGGACAAGGGGAAAAATGAGAACCAAGACCTGGCATGTAAAGGTACAAGATCCCAGTAATGACTAAATGTACTGTCTACCTAGAATGTACCAATAAATTCAATTTAAAAGAAAAAACAACAACAACAACAACAAAAAAAACAAGGCTGTGAGCCGCATGATATAAAAAGAGAAGGCTGTTAGGAAGGCCTTCAACTAGCACTGACTTTTACAGATTGATGGTTGAAGGAATATGATACAAAGTAATATTTTTTTCTTTATTCCATGAGTTTGAAATTACTCCCTTGTGTGGCTTTTAGGAAATTTATAAGGGATATATCATTTGCTAATTGCCAGAGCTCAATTCTCTATAACCAGTAAAACTGGTATTAAATTATCCTGTTTTCAGATGTAGAAATGAAAGTTGAAAGTTGAGACTTTCTCAAGTCCACATAGATTGTGTTGGCAGCAACTCTTTGTTGAGAATCTATTATGAAGCAAACAGTAAGCCAAGTATTTTACCATCATAATCATCCCCATGATGAAACCTACAATGAAAGCAGATTATATCCACTTGAAAGATGCAAAAACTAAGTTTTATATAGCTGCCCAAAGCACTGCTCTAAGTTGTGTGGGTGAAATTTAATTTAGAATTAACTCCAATCTAGAACTAATAAAGACATCAACTGCCATGCATTTCAGATTAAAATTATCATTTAATTACATTCATATGAAATTGTTTAAAAACATGGTACCTTTAAATTTTTTTTCCTTTTTTGTTAATTGTTTTACCTCTTTGTCATTTACTTACATTTTTAAAGTAATGTTTGCTTTTTTAAAATTTGGAATAATAAAAAGTTTTTTTAAGATCGAATAATAAAAAGGTATAGTTAAAATTTTCCCCCTCCCCATTATATAACCTTCCCAGACATAGACCTTTACAGATATTTTCTAAATTTAGTAATATTCTTATGATTTTCTTCAGAAACTTACATAGCTTTCATACTATACTACACCTTTCTTTTTTCCTTAATTTGTATTACACATCTTTCCAAACAAAAATATACAATCTATGTTTTCATTATAATGGTTATATATATTTGTATATTCATATTCCTTTGCACAGATATACATGATCCACATAACTAATTTCTACTAGGGTGATTAATTTTTTTACAGTTGAAAACAATACTACAATGATCACATCGAAGTTGGTACTTTCAAAGTCAAGAATTAACATTTAACTAAGTGCTACTTTGGGATATAATAAGTAATGGGATAGAAATTTCAGAGCCTGAAGAGACAGATAAACCACTTTAAAAGAGTTATTACATATCCTCTTTATTTGCTACTTGGAGCAGCATTACACAATATTTGGGTATTACTATACTGCTTTTAGTTTGCTGCAGGTATGCAGATTTCTTTCAAATCTTTGATTTCTCTGGATATACATCTTGTACACACACGGTTGATAATAGGTGAGTGATGCCTTCAAAGGGAGAGTAGGTTCTGGCTCTTTTGCTAAGATACAAGTCATTGTTGGGGGGGACAAGGATTTAGCTCAGTGATTCTGTCACCTGCCTTGCAAGTGCATAGGGCCTGAGTTCGATTCCTGGTACCAAACCAAACCAAACAAACAAACTCCCCCCGAAAAACAAAAAAATCATTATTGATGACTATGAATTCCATTCTCTTTGTTAATTTGTTAAAATTATATTGAACAGGTTTTTGAAGGGATTTTCCATTAACTTGGCAATCATCACATGTTCAATATGTGGTAATAATATTCATTCTGTTCTGAAAGATCCTGCAGATCCTGATATCACTTAGTTGAGAACAATTGTTATTTCACAATTTGATATTTCTCTTTTTCTTCCTCAGAAGAAAAAATATAAATGAATGTATTAAAAAGGGGAATTTGACTAAAGATTTAATAGAATGAGGGTAAATTCTCAAAAATTGGAAATACTGACTTAAATTACATGCCTTTGAAAATATTGTCAAAATGATCTC
Source organism: Fukomys damarensis (assembly GCF_012274545.1). Lineage (NCBI taxonomy): Eukaryota > Metazoa > Chordata > Mammalia > Rodentia > Bathyergidae > Fukomys > Fukomys damarensis. The sequence goes on from NW_022900932.1 coordinate 26,892,324, forward strand.
TAAAAATTTGTTTAAATATATATTCTGACAACTTGTATTATCCTAAATTGTCCCCTCCTGACATTCATACTAATGTTATTAGTCAAGGCTAATGTTATTATTGTGGAAAATGTAGTTTATAAATTGCAGCATCTTGGTTTTGAATTGCATTGTTAAATTATAAATGAGCCTCATATATTTAGCATCATATATTTCTTTTACTTATTGCCTACCTGCCTAAGAATTTCTCATAAGAATCCAAAAGCTAAATTAGGAAATTATCTCATGATGGCTAAATAGGAAAGTAGACTATCCCAAATTCCCTCTGAGAAAAGTATCTTTTCTTCATTACTACTAGGACATTTTATACTTACGTGCATTTTGACTTTCTAAGGTGGAAATGGGAAGAGAAGTTTTTTTTTTAAATTGAATTTATTGGTACGTTTCAGGTATGCAGTATAGTTACATTCATCATTGAGATCTTGTGCCTTTACCTGACAGGTCTTGGTTTTCATTTTCCCCATACCCCTGGCCTCCCTTCACTCCCTCCCCCTCCTCTCTTTACAAAGACTTTGTTTCCATATTTTCCTTTTCTCATATTTTTTTCTTTTCCCTTATTTCCTTTCCCCACCCTTCCCACTTCCCCTACACCTTTAGCCCTTTTCTTCCTATTTCACATTATCAGTTAAACAATTTGGATCTTATTTACACTTTTAGTTTTTCCCACCAGAAAAACTATTTAGTATTTAAACGTGTGTCCTATTTATTTTGCTGAAGAGTATGGCCTTAATATACATCCATTTTCTTATGAATGACTCTAGTTTCTCATTCTTTATGGCTGAGTAGTACTCCATTTTATAGAACGACAACATCTTCTTTATCTAGTCTCCAACTGATGGGCAATTGGGCTGTTTCCAAGTTTTAGCTATAACAAATTGTGCTGCTAAAGACATGGGTATGCATATATCAAAGTGGTATGATTCTTTTATTTCTTTTGGAAAGATACCCAGCAGAGGGATAGCTGGGTCAAATAGAACCTTTAATCCTAGTTCTTTGAGGCATCTCCATATTGATTTCCACAGTGGTTGCACCAGTCTGCACTCCCACCAACAATGGAGAAGACTTCCTTTCTCCCCACAACCCTGCTAACATTTGTTGATAGCAGTCATTCTTTCTAGGGTGAGGTGGAATATCTTTTTTTTTTTTTTTTTTTTTTTTTTTTTTTTTTTTTAGACGGGGTCTCACTGTGTAGTTGAGACTGACTTGGAACTAACTATGTAGCCCAGGCTGGTCTCGAACTCACAGTAATCCTCCTGCCTCAACCTCTCAAGTGCTGGGATTAAAGGCGTATGCCACCACGCCCGGCCTCAGTGTTGCTTTCATCTGCATTTCTTGAATGACCAGTGATGTGAAACATTTTTTCATAGATTTATTTGCTATTTTTACTTCTTTGTCTGAGAACTATTCTTTTCAGATGTCCATTTTTAAATTGGGTCTTTATATTTGGGGCTCTGATTTTTTGAGTTCTTTATATATTCTAGATAATAATAGTCCTTTGTCTGAGGAGCAACTGGTAAAACTGTTTCCTCACATTGTAGGTTGACTCTTAGCTCTGTTGGTGGTTTCTCTTGCAGTGCAGAAGCTTTTTAAAAGGATGAGATCCCAGTTGTTGATTCTTTCTGCTAGTTTCTGTGCTACTGAGGATTTGTTCATAAAGTCTTTTCCTGTGCCAATGTCTTCGAGAGTTCTACCTAACTTATCTTCCAGCAAGTTTAGTGTTTCTGTTTTAATATTTAGATCTTCAATCCACTTGGATTTTAGTTTATTGCATGGTGCAAGATAAGGGTCTAGTTTTAATCTTTGCCAGGTTGAAATCCAGTTTTTCCAACACCATTTATTAAAGAGGCTATCTTTCCTCCACTGAGGATGGTTGGCTCCTTTGTCAAAGATGAGGTAGCTGAGTATATCTGGAGTTTTTTCTGTATCTTCCAAGCTGTTCCACTGATCCTTGGGTCTTTTTATTGCCAGTACCATGCTGTTTTATCACAGTGTCTTTGGAGTATAATTTCCGGTTAGGGATTGTGATACCCCCATCATATCTCTATTGCATAGAATTGCTTTTGCTATTCTGGGTCTTGGAAGAGAAGATTTAAAGGAAAATGTTTACTTCACACTTCTCACCTTCTATCTTTCCTTTATTTTATAATTATTCCACTATTAGTTTCTAGATTCTGAAAATGTTACTTATGATTATATATCATTGTGCATGAAATTATAAATAAAAGATTATTTCTTGCTAGATATATTAATTGTACAGTTGTGTGTATCACTAAGAACAGTCATAGGTGACAATAAAAAAATAAATTAGATGAGATAGAAAATAGTGTAGGAAACTTCAAAGATGACTACCAAAAATTCATTCTCTCCCTACATAGTAGCCATTCCTCCCATCAAACAAAGGTATCTATTTCCTCTCCTTGTGAACGTGTGACCAATGGAACATGATGGAGATGGTATTGCACACATTGTAGGCTCTGCCTTTAAAGGTCTGGTACATTTTATTTTCACTTGTTCATGAAATGAAGCAAAGGATTGAGGCAAATGTAACAGAGAAACTCAGCCAGCTCACAGCCACATAGTTTAGGTGCCCACCATGTCATTGAAGTCATTTTGGACCTTCCAGCTCTCTATTCAAGGACATGCAAAGACCAAGGACTATCAACTGAACCTAGACAGCCTTCAGAAGTCAGAAAAATTAAACATGTAATGAAAGTAGGGAATACAATAGTACCTACCCAAAGTAGTGTCTAAGAGAGTACTTGGAGGCAAAATCATGGGAAATATAAAATAAAAGACAATCATCAAGATAAATATCTCATTGACTCAGTGCAGATGGATAGGGAAGCCTCCAAACCAATGAGAAAGTACAGTTGTTTTTTTTTTTTCATTACTCAGGATAAAAGCCAGGACCCTGTGCATGCTAGGCAAGTGTTCTACCGTTGAGCTATATCCCCAGCTGTGTGTACAAACTCTTGTGCTGAGCTTGGGTTCAATTGCTGGGACTGTACTTCAGACTTGTGCTTCCAACAGAATTTTCTGAGATGATGAAACTAATCATATGTAGCAACTGAGCAGTTGAAGTATGATTAATCTATTCAAAAAGTTGAATTTGTACTTTTATTTTTAACTTACATATAAATATAAATAACCATACATGGCTAGTGATTACAACATTGGATGGTGCACTTACCACATCATGTTAGACTTAAATGTAGGGACAAAAAATTCCAACAATTCACCACCAAATTGTATGTTTTCCATTTGTATCCCCATCAGAATTTGGAGAAATACTTTCCTACTTAGAGTTTTACCTACTTAAATCCTAGAAGCTTCTAGAACTGCCATAATCTGTGATTGTCTCCATATACAAACCCTAAAATCAGAAAGTGCCCCTCCTGTTGTGGTCTCGGAGTAAACAGAGATGAGACTGAAAGTGACAACTTTAAAAAATTCTACCTTTTATTCTAGATCTACAAATAGCCTTGAGTTAAAAGTATCTATTGTAAAAGAAATTGCTAAGGACTTTCATTAGGGTA
>NW_022900932.1:26895960-26921103 GCF_012274545.1 Fukomys damarensis
TGTTTCCCAAGCTTCTTTCAATAGAGAAATGGTTTGTCTATGTGACCTCTATTAACTTCTTGCAGCACCAATAGGGCATATTTTGGGAATGCTATTTTAGAAAACTGCAGAAGAATTTTTATTAAAGTGGGATAAATGTCACAATGAAAAGATCACTTCACTCATGAATACTACATGATAACTGTAACAAATCAATTCCATTTCCTTAATTACCAAATTCATCATTTGACATTCTTAAACAAATATGTCAAGATTAAAAGGTTGATTTTTTACTTCCTTATAAATTAATGTTCAAATATTTAACAAAAATAAAATAATATTCTTCTCAGGGAAGCTAAGAGTATAGCTCAGGTTTAACTTAATTATATGGTTAAGTAGACTCCAAAATTTCCAAACAATGTTTTTAACGTCCTTACCTCCTGAAGGCAATATTGACATTTACATGAATAAAATCATCTTTATATATGCACCTGGCAATGAGCCATTGCCAGAGACAAATAACTATTTCAAAGATTCTTTTTGCTAGAGAGAAATTCTTGCTTTCTTGGGAGAATAGAATTTGTTCTGCTTCACTGTCTAATTTGATACCACTGAAACTGAAAACCTATCATTTCTACTGCCCAGAAGACCTCAAAAGACTCTCCCTTCCCTACAATTTTCCAATCGGATCATCAAATTAAGGTAAACCAGCTAATTATTCCATCTACTGAGAAAAGATGTCTCTTGTCGCAAATTCCTATGTACGCAATTTTATTGTTGACAACAATCCCCAAAGATCATCTTCCAGAGTTCTCTTCTGGGTGTATGCTAGACTAACTGGTGGTACAGGAGGTGGTCTTCTAAAAATGAAAATTTCTGCCCCTCCAACCCTACTTTAGCCTAATCTCTACCAAGCAGGTAGGGGTGGGGGGGGCAGAAGAACCAAGTGTAGGTATCTTGAAAACCGTTTTGAAGATTTGCCTAACATCACATCATTAAGCTGGTCAATCCCACTCACTTCGCAGACGTGGGAACAGAGGCTAAGGTATGCTATGTCAGAAATCACTCCTTTAAAAATATGAACATGATGTGAAAAATGTTCGTGTCTGAGATGTTTATCAAAATATTTTAAGAGCCAGACATCACTTCTACTGTTAATGAAATGTGAGAACACTTAAAAGAGCAGAGAAGTGTTTATCGTTCAGTTTCATTTTTTAGGTGTTTGATGAGCTCTAAAGGCATAAATGAGCTCAAATAGTTGCACCCATGAAAAATATGCACACTAAATAACCTCAGGTCTCAAGAATGTTTTTAAATTAAAAAAAAAATTGCAATGGATAATCTCTCTTACATGTCCCATGACCCTGATATTTAATATTAAGAGCACCCTGCTTTTTCCCAAGATTGTATCTAATCTAGAGAATGTAGGCCTGTTTCAGTGCCTCCAAAAGGGGCTGTGGCCCCTGGTGCTCGTCTGTAGTCTCTCTTCCTGCCTGTCTGTGGGCTTTCAGCAGGCAGAGACCCCTCCGATTTCTGACCACAAAGCCTCTTAAGTGATCTTTCTATCAGTGACCTGTATCAGAGGTTGACCTCTCTGGAAAACATCCTGTTGCCCCCTGACCCAGCCCTCGGGGTTTTAGGCTCTGTGTGAGGGCATCTCAAACTCAAGTTCAGACATGCTTCCTTCCGCTATTTTCACTCTTTTTCCCACCACACTGTCAAGAGCGGACCCGTAACCCATTGGCCCTTCTGGCTCCATAATGGAAATGAAGTACAGCTCATTTCTGCTGCTGGGTCCCCAAAGCTTTCCGGGGGACCAGCCTAGTAGTGGGAACCAAAGCACAGGGGCCCTCTCAGAAAAACTCCAGTGTTTTAGTCTGGGGCTTCTTTCTTAAGGAGATGGTAGTCAAGGGGGCAAGAAAATTGTCATGAACTGAGAACATTTTCTCCCAAAACTACATTATTTGGTTTTGAATCTTTCAGAATTCAAGCTCTTGCAACTCAAAATTACTTTTCTTTTTCTCAAGAGAGTTGCTTACAAAGTCCTATTTATAAGATTGAACTGTGGAAAATTGTCAGCTTGTTCTTCCTTTCCCTTGTGTCACCTCTTCCAAGAAAGTGCCTCAGTGGAGAGGAGCACACAACGAAGAATAGGAAAAATATAGCAGTGAGGAAATTCGTGTACACTGTTCTGGTTCTGATATATTCCTTGGCCTTCCTTCCAGGTTCAGCAATGTTTCATTTTTATCTCCTTTGTTACCATTGATTCCAGTTTGTCTGCTTCATTGGGTACCGTATGCGGTCTCAGCTAGAGAGACTGGCTAAATTTCTCTCTAGCACTGTTCTCCTGCTCTGCCTCCTGATCACCAGGAGCTAAACTGCCTTGGAGCCAGCCAGTTACGGACTAAAACCATGAACAAATTAAACCTCTCCTCCTTTTTACTGTGGGTGTTGGTATTGTGTCTCAATGATGAGAAAGCCGACTTGCACACCTTGGTTGGGTATCTTTTCCGACAGACCTAGGTACATAATTTAAGATAGTCTACTGCAAAGTAAAAGTTGGAGATGTCTCATTTAAAAATTATTATGAATTTCCAGAGACTACAGATGAGTAATAAACAAAACAGTAATCTCTTCTGAACACAGTGAACTTTGGTAAGTGAACACATTCAATATACTTGAAGTCTAATCCTTAAGATCTACCTTTCCTTGTTTTTTTTCTTATTGTTATTTGTATTGGCAAAGATGATCTAAGTGTCTAGCAAAAAGAATTCCTGAAATGAATTACAGAATATGATAGATGACTATGCAGTTTTTAATAACTATATGGAGATATTAAATGAAATGGAAAAAATCTTGTGGTTTTCAGCCTCCTGAGGGCTAAAATTACAGGTGTACACCACAACTCAGCTTTACATCTTGAAAATGTTAATGTTTCTGTTCTATGTCCTGTTTTCAGGAAAACAGCTCTACCAACTTCAAAGAGGGGGACTTTGTTTTACTACATGGCTTCTCCCTCCCTTATGCTTATTGGACTAGAGAGGAGTAACAGATGAAAAAGCAACCAATCAAAGACTTGTAAGCTATGTATTATCTGCATGGTCTCGTTGGGAAAATAAACAGGTACTTAGAAATGTGTACTAAAAACGCAGACAATGTGAGATAATAAGGGGGAAAGCTCAATTAAAAAGTCATAAAGGTTGAAGCTTGAGGAGTCATTGTTAGAAGTAATAAACTAAAAATATGGAGAAAAAATTAAGACTAAATAGAAAAGCTATTTAGAAGCAGGGCTAAAAAGAAGAGCAGTGAAAGGCAGCCAGCCATGTCGTTGGCTCTGCTCTGCAGCAAGCACTCAGAGCTCCTGTTGCTGAGGTCTGGAGAGCTTCTTCAGACCCTGACCCACACTTCAGCTTGAGCTCTCTCTTAGATTTCTCATACAGTGTCCTGTCCTTGGCATTCCTTGTAATCTTTAAAAATTTATTTGCACTGGACTGACTTTCATTGGTGTCTATCTTGCAACTGTAAAGAAAGAATATGCAACCTATGAGCCTAATTCTAATTTTAAAATGTGTGCTTAAAGGTATTTATGGAAATGAAGCATAGTCTTACTTATACCTAAATGTTCCAAGATCACGTGACAAAATGCACTAAGGAGTGTAGCACTTTCCCACCTCTTCTGTGAATTGTCCAATGAAATATAGGAGTTAATGTCACATAGGACTTGTAGGGGAACAATTTAGAGATGACGAACTCCTCTTCCCCTTTTCTCTTCCCATTTCCTGAAATGTTGACATAATACCTGGAACTCTGGCAACCATCTTGTACCATAAGATGTGTGTTTAAAACCATACAATCTCAAGATTGAAAACTAGCCTAGGGGAGCAAAAAGAAGGAAAGACCCAGGATCCCTTATGATGATGTATGTTCCGTTTTAGTCCTGCAAAGTCAGCATCCAGATTATTTCTATATAGAATAGAGACTTCTTTCATTTTTAAGTTACTATAGTTGGGTCTCATGGCTTACTGCCTACAATCATGGGTGGGAATTTATTCATGCATTTATTTATTAAACAGATTATTACTGAACATCTACATTTTAGGCACTATGCATCAGCTACTTGAATAATGAAAATAAAAGTAATAATAATATTATTATGTAAAATACTCTGCTAGACTCCTTTTCTACTGTCCCTCCAAATGCACTCTCTGCAAACCCTTTTTATGCTCCCAGGATATTAACCCTTTTGGATGTCATTGGTGGGCTCCCTTATTTATCTCCAGTCGGTGAGTGAGTTTGGAATATTTTTGCTCCAGCTCCCTCCCTGCATGATGCTATAAACTGGCTTCATGCCTCTTCTGAAAAATCATAGCTATTATCGGCCGACCCTCTCCATGCTAATTTCTGTCACAGATTATGGTAACTGCCCCCTTTTCTTACTTCTTCATATATATATATATATATATATGTGTTTGTGTGTGTGTGTGTGTGTGTGTGTACTTCTAGCTGCATAATAAAACCTACAAGCCCTGTCACATTTACAATTCCTAAAGCATGCTCTGTTTCTATTATTTGAACAATACACAAATACTTCGGAACATCCTTCTTACAAGCCTTTTTTATATTGAATGATATTGATGAGAAAGAATTCTGCCAAAAGTATTTTGTAGCACAGCTCTGAGGCTTGCCTGAAGCATAACAAATTTGGTTTGGCTTGGTACCTTTAATCCCAATATAAAATTTCCAAGAAAGGATGGACTCCCTTGCAATATTCTCTCTCTATGATAATAGAAATGTGTTGCTCATTCATACTAATTTTCATAAGGTATGCAGTGATAAGGCAGATCCTGAAAAGTGAATAACTATGGCAATTTTAAAACATGGCTACAGATTCTTTGACACTCCCCCAACCCCAATGAGAGCTGGAGTTTCTGTCCTTCCCCTTGAATCCTGACAATTTTGTGACAGCTTGGATTTTTGTTGTTGTTATTGTTTTGGTTTTTGAGACAGAGTCTCACTATGTACTTTGGGCTGGCCTCAAACTCACTGTGTAGCCTAGGCTGGCCTCAGCCTCCTAAGTGCTGAGATTATGGGCAGGTGTCAGGACACCTGGCTAGCTTAGATTTTAATAGAACTTGGCAGAGAGGATTTTGAGTGACTTTTGAGGCTAGGCCATATAAGGCCATACAGCTTCTGCCTTGTTTGCTGGACATTTTTTTTTTTTCAGTCTTGAGCCACTATGTAAGAATCCAACTACTTGAGCTTGTCAAGACAAAAATGTTTGGGTTTGGTATACAAATTACAAGTCTCAGAAGAGCCTAGGCTCCCAGTCTTCCATCCTAGCCAAAGAGGGACATGTGAGTTAAGTTGACTTGGACCTTCCAGTCTAGTTTAACTCCCAACTAAATACCATGAAGCAAACAAAAATCCTCCAGGGAAACCTGCTGAAATCTTGGCCCGCAAAATCTTGAGATGCTATTTTAATGAGAGTTTTTAACATTTCATTTTATAGAGATAGATAAAGCAATTACATTCTAAATTCAACAGTCATCGATTAGTATCCCACTGTGAAGCAGGCTAGTTCTATTCAATAGACAAGAAAGCAAACCACAAAGTTGTACCATACTGCAAGGCCTCTTAGAATTGTGTCTTCTTTCTTCACTACAACAGCTTTTCACATTGATCCAGAAACTTTTTAACTAGGATCTGAAATACGTTTGGTGTTCATGAAATTTCTCAGGTGTTCTTTTTCATGGAAAATCTTATTTCCCCATCCATTTTGAAAAGAGAGTTTTGCAGGATACAATAGTCTCGGTTGGTGATTCTCTCTCTCTCTCTCTCTCTCTCTCTGTAACAGGGATTGAACTGAGGTCCTTGTTCTTGCAAGGCAGGTAGCAGAACCACTGAGCTAAATCCTCTGGCGATGGTTATTTTCTCTTAGGGCTTGAAATACTTCACTCCAGTCTCTCCTTGACCTGAGGGTTTGTGTTGAAAAGTCTGCTGTGATTCTGATGGGCTGGGAAAACAGGTTTTTTTAAGTCATTTGTACTTTTTCCTGCTATTTCATGGATTCCTATCAGTCTTATGTTATTCTTCTTTGCATCATATAGGAGTTGTTGTATGGATTTCTCATGATACCTTACTGTTTTTATGAGATCTCTCTTTTCATGGTCACTGACTACAATCCTAGCTTCTATATCTGAAATTCTATCTTCACATTTGTTCATCCTGCTGTGAGTTCATTTGTACTTTTTCCTGCTATTTCATGGATTCCTATCAGTCTTATGTTATTCTTCTTTGCATCATATAGGAGTTGTTGTATGGATTTCTCATGATACCTTACTGTTTTTATGAGATCTCTCTTTTCATGGTCACTGACTACAATCCTAGCTTCTATATCTGAAATTCTATCTTCACATTTGTTCATCCTGCTGTGAGTGCTTTCAGTAGTTTTTAATCTCCTGGATATCTGTTTGATTGTGTTTCATGGATTCTATTTCTCTCCTATGTTGGGCATTCATGGTTTCCATTTCTTTCCTGTGCTGGGCATTCATGGCTTCTATCATGGTCCTGAGTTCATCTATTTTTTTGTCTGTTTCTGTTCTAGAATCTCTAATCATATCTTTCATTGTGCTTACCATCTCAGTAGTTATCTGGGAAATTATTTCTGTTTTGAATTTTTCTAGAGCCTGATTGATCTGCTTTGTTACTTCCTGTGCTATGAGTTAAGGGTGTCTTGGTGTTTGATTGTCAGACTTTTCTACCTCATTTCCCCTAGAATTTGCCATTGGTGAACTGGAAGTCTATATTTGTGCCTTGCTTAAGTGTTTTCTCATTTTTATTTTTGTTGTTGGGCTGTCCTTGGTTTCATCCTGGGTTACAACTTTGATCTTCTTGATATAGCTGCTCTTTAGGTTTTGAGCCTCTAATGACTCAGAGACACTCTCATTTTCATAATATCAGAAAGGACAACTCATTAAATCAATCACAACCCTTTAGCCTGATTGATGAACAATCAGCAACACAATAGCATCAAGCACAACTTAGAAATTGACCATTGGTGGTAGCTATTAATCTATCACCTTGAACCACGTGAATTAAATCAAAATTGAAGACCAGCCCAAAATATGTTTATAGTGAATAAACTCTTCAAAATAGCAACTTTACCCTTCAGGATGGTGACTTAGAAGGAGTTGGGAGGAGAGGAATAGATAAGTAAAAGAATAGAAGAAGTTTTTAAGTGAAGCCAGAGGACACAGGATGATCATGCAAACTCTAGGAAACTGTTGAAGACAAGAGGGAAAGACAGAGTGCAAAAACATAGAGAAAAATAGAACAACTCAACAGTAGTAGAGAAGCTATAAATGGTACTCACTTTTCTTTGAAACTAATGACAATTGAGTGAAAGAAAAAGAGAAAAGAAAAGAAAAAGAAAGAAATCCAAATTAGGGCAGGAATAGGAACAAAAAGGGAGAGGAAGAATAATGTGGAGGAGCAAGAGACTGAGCAGGAAAAAGAAGAAAGAAAAAAAGGAAGAATGGTAAAAACTAAAATTTTTTAAATAAAAATTAAAAATTAAAAATAAGAAAAGAAAGAAAAAAATTTGAAGAGCCTCTTTCAGGGTATATCTCTGCTGTCACAGTAGACAATGTGGGCAGCAGTGTGCAGAACTAGGTCAATTAGTCTCAACCAGCCAATGACAAATCCCCAAGATTCAGGCTGAAATCCGACTGCAAGACTCAAGTTGAGCTCCCTGACCTCCTGCAGGGTTGAACTCTGCAAGGTTCTACTGCAAGGTTCTACTACAGCTTCCTCCAAAGATAGTTCAAGTTCTGATGGGAGGTGGTGATCCCTCCAACTTACCAACTACAGAGGTCTGATGTGCCTTTATTGCTGTTGTTCACTTCCATTCTATCTTCTGGAGCTCAGTAAAATGGGCTTTATGACCACCTGTGCCTCTGCAGTGTGGATCCAGGTACTTGCACAACCAGAAGGCCCAAGAGCAGGGGAGAGGTGCTGCAGAGGTGCCCGCAGGGCTGGGCTGTCCTCACCGGTCTTGACTTTTTTTCTTTATGAATTCTGCTTGTCAAAGCTACAAGCCTTTGCCTAAGTTCAGGTCATGAAGATTTTTACCTAAGTTTTCTTCTAAAAAGTTTCATAGTGGTGTATTTTACATTTAAGTTATCTGTTTTGAGCTAACTTTTGAATTTGTTTACTCTGAATTTTTCTTTTTATTTTGTTGTTTTGCTTTTGCCTATGGATATCCAAATTATTCTAGCCTAGACCCTTATATTGAAAAGATTACTCTTTCACCAATGAATTCCTTTTGCACTTTTGCCAAAACTTTTATTTTATCTACCTCAGTATACATCAAGAGAATATGAAGTAAATTAAGATGAATATAGAATACTATTGTTATGGCTCAGATCTCAATGTTCCCCCAAAGCCTTATGCACTCATAGATGGGGCTTTGAGGAGGTTACTGGATCATGGCAGTGTGATACTCATTGGTGGATTAATCTGCTGATGAGTTTATAGTTAAATGTGATGTGGGACATAAAGCCTGGTAGGAAAAGGTGGGGCAGTGGGGTGTGGCCTGGAAGGGTGTATCTCCCTTCCTCTATTTCTCTCTGCATCTGACTGCTGCCATCCTCCTCTGCCATACTATCCTGCTTTGGATCCAGCTGAATATAGACTGAAACCTCTTCAAACTGTGAGCCAGAATAAACCTTTCCTCCTTTAAATTGGGGTGACAGGTGTTTAGTTCCAGCAATGAGAAATTACCTACGACAGCTATGGATGGAGTCATTATAAATAGAGGAGGTCAAGGAGGAAGATGAGTAAGGTGAGAAATAGGTGAAGATGGTGAAGAGAGGTGAAAAATGGCAGATGAACAAAATTGTTCATACAAAAATAAGTGCAAAAGGATAAATTGGTTTTCTCTAGGGAAGAGAAAAAACTGGGGAATTAAAGGGAGGATGATTTTTCACTGCAAAACTTTTGGTTCCTTTTGAATTTTGTTTGAATCATATGCATGTATTAATTATTTGTAGAAGAATTAATTTTTAAAAGGCCTTCATTTGATAACCACAGAATAGTGAAGCCTGTTCACGATGTTTATTCATCCAATATCTTGCTTTCTTAATTCTCAGGGTTAACAGGCTGAGTCCTCAAGGCAGATGATGTTTGGTTTAGTAGTTACTTTTTTTTTCAAAAGGAGAAAAGTAGGTAGATTTCCATCCAAGAGAGATTTTTTTTTCTGTTGTTGTTTGTTTTTTTAAGACAAGGCCACAATATGTAGTTCAGGCTGGTCTTGAACTCACTATGTAGGCCAGGCTGGCCTCGAACTCTTGGTGATCCTCCTGCCTCAGCCTCCCAAGTGGAGGGCTTACATGTAAAAGATTTCTGATGCTGGTGGTGTTGCCAAATATTTCTTCTTCAGTGGCCATGCAAAAGCTCCATGTCTTTGAAGCCTCAGAGGATGGTGGCGGCAGTGGTGTCTATGGTTGCAGGGTTTCAGGAAATAGAGTCCTATGTGGTGATGAGCAGTCACCTCAAAAGTCTTACCTTCCAAATGCAGTACAAGTGCATGGACAGCCAAGAACAGCGAGACAGTTTATGATATATAGATTGGAGTAATTCTGTCATGTGTGTGGAGTGGCAGCAGTTGATTGAATATCTCCTAGTAGCATGCAATCCAGAGAAGGGCAGAACTATGTTGTTCAGAGTGGCAAATTAAAATGAATTATCTTATCCCACCATATATTAAACTATAGTAGTTTCTCTTTTTCCTTTTCTGGGTATTTGACTTCACTGACTGCTGCAAGTTGAATATCCAGGTATCTCAGGGCACCCTAAGAATACTCTGTCTTCCAAAATAATTGCTGGTGATCATTCTCCAAAGGTTGAAACTTCCCAGTCACAACAAATACAAAGGCACACTTTAAATAAGGTGTGCGTGTCCTCTCAGTTTTCTATATCAGATCCCCAGAGAAAGCCAGTTATTCCTCCAAATGAGTTTTCTAATCACTTAAAACATTTAGAATTTTCAATTTTCCTCATGAAATCATACGGAATATTTTCAAATTAACTTATCTCATATTAATACATATGACACTACTATTTTCTTACAAATTCACTGTCAGTTTTTGAAATGAATAGGCCCATAATAGAAGAGATCTGCACCATTTCAAATATTTTAGAGGCTCATTTTATTTCCTCTATTTTTAATTTCTGAAAGAATAGCTGAAGCAAAATAAATGCCTCTTTTTCTGAGTTTAATTTCTTTGATCTGATGAAAAATACAGGACACTAAAAATTCTAAGCTTCTAAACTGAAATCTTTCAATGTTCATATTAGCTTATCCTTCATGTTCAAATGTTGACTTTACTACATATTAGAATTTCTCATAGCTTTGATGTTGCTTTATAGTGGTTAGAGAGCAAGGAAGAGAGATTTGAATTTTCTTTGTTTCTCTAAAGGAAGATGTTTTCTAAGATTAAATTCAAGATGTTGTCTATCACGGGATGTCTATTCTTAATTAATATGAACACTAGCACAGATTTTAGAATAAGTATAAAAAGAGGAAAGTTATTTTGCAAGGCTACCTTGACAGCAAGTCAAAAGTTATGATGAAGAATAAATCCATATTCTTTCTTAACAAAAGGTATTTTTAAATGATGTATCTTTAAATTTTTTTTATTTTAAGAACTAAAAGGTGCTAAGGTTTGAGTCAGTCGACTCTGTGTTCTAACCTCTCACCATGGTATCTGTCCTAAGAGAATATTCACTCATCAACTTTGACCTCCCTGAGTAATTATTATTCCCTCTCTGTATCACTCAGCACTTACTAGAGAAATAGATTTAATGCAAGATATACAAATATATAAGAATTTACAAGATTATCTTACAATGTCCTTCCACAGAGTCAGGTGTGGAAAAGTTGAAAAGGACTGTCTGTACACTGGAGATCTGAGGATCTGGTCGAAGGCCTGGAGCTCATTGTAGTGTCCTGTGCATATCTGTATCAGGAGGCTGAAGAGTCTGCGCTGGAAGCCAGGAGACAACATCCAAGGTGAAGGTGAAGACTGAAGTTCTTCCAAAAAAACAGAAGCGAAACTTCCTTGTTTCCCCTTTATATGATCAGGTGACAAGCTGCCCTAGGGTGGGTCTTCTGTTTTAAGCAAATCCCTTCAGCCACACTCACAACTGTGCTGATCCAATTTAGTTGGCCATTTCTTACTCAAGTTGACACAGTTAACTATCACACTCACTTTCTGAACTTTACCAGAGGTACTTAACAGTGGTTTCAATGAGGGCTTAGTAATTCAGATTTTCACAATAATTCTGTACAAGTGTTCTAGTATGTAAGTAACTCGAGTGTGAATAAATCCACAAAGCCTCAATATCCAAGCCTTAAAAAAAAACAACATAATTTTAGCTTAAATATCATTAGAGTGTTATCAAAGCAGATCTCACCAAAAACCAATTCAACTTTTAATTTTAATAATAGAACCTCCTGGGAACTCACTGAGAGGAAAATATATTTTTCTCCTGAGAGTATAACCTGTTAATTTTAAGGAAACATTTTCAAACATGATGACTTTGATGATATGTTTTTCAGTGGCTGAACTGAAATCTTTTTTCTTTTCTTTCTTTTTTTGTGGGGGTAATATTTAGCAAGCTGGTCAATTGTCAATTAATTTCACATTCTTCAAAATTTAAAACTCTTTGTTTTAGGGTATTTATCTTTGAATTGGAAATATTTGTACCAATAAGTTGCAATAGAATAGATTATAAATCTATAAAGAACCTAGAAAAGCCTTTAAAAGTCCAACTCTGTTCATCTTTCTCTACTTCCCAAATTATTCCATTTATTTTTGGTGAGAAAGTAGTGTAGAAAACTTGCCCAGGGCCACTAATCTATTTGTATTACCATACAATTAACCAACTGCACTGAGTTCACTCACCCTTCTGATTCTTCTCTTGATAGTCTCACCTTCTCAACTTTCTAAAACTCACTTGACATTTTACCCACACTTGGAAGGTTTTGTGGAAACTTTCACTCACTCATAGACTAACACGGATACTCCTTCTGACTGTCCCCATAAAACCATGATACACAGTGCCCATGGCATTTATTTTCTATGTTGTGATCACCTCCTTTCTTCTATCTCTGCAGAAAACTGTGAAAGCCAATAGTGTGTCTCAATTTCTGTCTCTTCAGCACCCACCTGATACCCAAAATATATTAGGAGATTAATGATTAATGTCTATCAAAGATTTAGTCCATAGAAAAAAGTCTCCCTACTTCCAAGATTCACCTATTTTTTTTACTATGCATGCCATGCTTAGGTTATGCACATTTATTTTTATTACTGCCCTGAACATCTTGGTTTTGCTTACTTAATTTGTCTACATAACATATGTCTGCATTTTCTAGTTAATGCCACTGGAGGATCGCTCTATTTTCTGTGTGGCTTAAGTAGGATGGACCCTATCTTTAGCTTTGCTGGCAGTCAGAAGACGTAATTATTATATTTTGTGCCCTTGTCCAGAGGGATTATTCCGGTGAAAAATGCGGAACTCAAGTCAGATGATTACAAAACTTTTCCAGTAACTTCTTCGGAGGAAGAATTTCTAGAGACATAGACTTAGTTTGAACATGCTTGAGGGCCACTATCTGAAGCTCAAGAATGAAACCAACACTGAGGTATGCAGACTTGACAGAAAAAGTTAAATATTAAGTAACATCCCTTAAGCTTCTGAATCTAGCCATGACTCAAGTCAGCAATATTAGAATGCTTTTGGCTACAAATAAAGATTTCATTTAAAGTGAGCACTTATTTTCCCCATATCCCAAACAGTTCAATGGTTGGTTGTTCTATTAATGATTCAATAGAACAAATCAGGACTGTTGGCTCACACTTGTCCAACCTCTATAGCATTGTATTTTTCATTCAACTCCACCCAAAGAAAGGAAAGAAAAGTACATTCTCCTCAAGGCCTTCCTCTTTTGGTCAAATAGAAAAGTGTTTTCCAAGGGTCTCATTTTGACTTCTCTTTATGTCTCATTTGCCAGGACTGGGTCATGTGTCTATTAGCCTAGCTGTAAGAGAGGCTGGATAAGTGTACATCTGTAATTTTCTACCACCCCAGTGACAGGCAGGCTGTTTTTAACAGGGTCTACCACAATGATTTATTTCGTATTCTTTAGGTACGTGAAAAACCATAGCTATTTAATAACCTACATATTTAAACCACTTTAAGTCAGACTTCTGGCCCTTGCAGCCAATCATGTATAGTGAAATGTTTCATTTAAATAATTTATTTTTTATTATAATTTTTTAAATATTTTAGGAAAAAATTCTTGTACATTAGTGTACTATTATCAAAGAAATAAATAATTAGAAGTTATCCATGTTTAGAATAATGATTTGATTTTCATGTTTTCATATAGGGAGAGCCAAATATTCACGAATGTTAAATAGTGTCATTAATATATTTACTGAGAATATAGTGAAGCTATTTCATAAAATGTGCTTAGTATAATTATAAAATAAAATCAGTTAATATTTTATAAGGTTCTTCATCTTTATCTTGTTTTCAATCTTTAAGATTAAAATATTTTTAAAGTTCAAGATTAATCACACTTTTACTCACTCCACATTACCCAAATGCATGCCATTCCATTACTACCTTTTTTTTAAAACAAGGAAAAGTACAGAACAGAAAGACAAAAACTGCGCTCAGTTAACTGGCAGAATTGGGACTCAGAAGTTTTCCTACAAACAAAACAAAACTCCAAAACTTGGCTACGCCAGTAAAAAAAAAAAAGTATTTGTTCAGTGCATTTTCAATGACTTTTAAAGACTTGAATCATTTGTAAATCAGATAATCTTTCCATTTTTTTCTAGATGATGTTGCTTTATTTTTTTTCAAAGCCAGGACAGATGGCTTTTTTATTTTCAAATTTAATTATAGCTGTACATATGAGAAGCACATTTACTGCCTTTCATGTGAATATTCTTAAAACTTTGGAGATGATTTTATAAGTACTAAATCCTCTTAACTTTCATAATGAGTTCAGAAAATAAATAGCTAAAGGTAGCTGGATGAAACTGGGTTATTACAAAGTGAATCTTGTACCCAAACAAAATTTTATTGCAAATATCAAGCTTTCTGAGTGTAATTGTAATTTGGTGAATAAAAGTGTGATCTCTCAAGGGAGCTAAGACAAATGCTAATCCTAATTGCACTTTTGAGCTCTTCTTATCATTAAAATATTGTTTTCAGCCTCTGGTACATTTCAAATAATTTGCTAAAAACAATTTGATTTAATGCAATTAGTGTCTAAACTATAAAGAAGATAAAATATATAGACAAAGTGGGAAAATTTGGGGAAAATTTTAAAACTATGTCTCTAAGGTTTTTTTAACCTGGGCACTGTTGACATGCTGAGCCAGATAATTCTTTTAGAGTGGCTTGCTCTGTTTATTGTAGGATATTGCAGCCTGTTTGGCTTCTTCTCACTCGATGCTAATAGCACCTTTCTCCACTCTGACAATAAAAAAAAAAAAAAAATGTCTCCAGGCATTAACAAATGCCCCCTTGGAGGGAAATTGCTGCCAGTAGAAGCCTGAACTCTAAGCTATCAATCTACAAGAAATTCAGAAAATAGATTAGAGATGTAAGCAACAAAATCTAGACTGTCAGAAATTCTACAGATCAAATCAGATGTTATTTTTCTTCCAAAGCTATCTCCTCACTGCAACATATGGGATATACTTTGACCCTGATTCATACAAAGTATACACTTATGTAATAATAATAGAACTGTGAACTCCAAGACTGGATAGTTGATGGTACTAAGAAATTACTAGAATTATGGAATTATGGTTATGTTCTTTAAAAAGATTCTTTTACTGGGTACCCCTGAAATGTTACCAGAAACCTCTGCAGGAGGCTCTAGTCTCCTGTTCAGTGTACGATGCAGGCCTAAGAAAAAAAATATTAAAATACAGAACTAAGAGAGACAGAAAGCAAGGTGCCAAGATGACCAAATGCTTGTACAACTGACAAAGGTGCTGACCAGTGCAGTCCACTGATTTTTATTGGTAATCAATTGGGGCAATGCACAATTATGTAGTTTCTATGGAAGTTAATGTAAGCAAGCCTTGTAAAGGACACAAAAAAGCATTCTTAAATTAGGAAGAGAATAGACAAAATATATGGTTGTAATTATAACATTGTCTTTCTAGTAAGGTTTTAGTGGTGAGAATGGGATTTGGGTGCAAGTTACTCTGACTTCAGCTGGACCCACTTCTATTAAAAAGCCAACTATGGGGTTGACTCTTTACAGCTTATACTGCTTACAGCCTGCTTTGGGCATAATCAATATAGCAGTCCCTTTATATTATCTTTTAGAATGCCTACAGAAATGCTTCAGAAAGAATGATATACTGTTTGGAATTTGCTTCAAAACTGATTCATGGCTGGATGTGGGAAGAAGGAAGCCTTTTAGAGAAAACAAATTTGCTATAAGTTGATAATGTTTAAATCAGATGATGTTTACAACTCTTTGTTCTTTTTACTTTGGATTGTGTTTAATGTTTATCATAATAAATATTTTAAAATCTTTAGACACGTTTTTTTCTAATGGCTTATATGCTAATCTCCTAGAAAGAGTGATTTAAGTTACAAATTACTAAATTAACTTCCCAGTAAAAAACTGCAATATATTTATTTTCATCTAAATTGGCTTGCTCTATTGATCTTTTTACAAATTACTAAAACTATTTTTCCAGTTTAATCAATTTAAGAGGAGGTACCTTTCACAAACACTACACTTCCACAAATATTTGAGTTAAACTTTGCCTTTTTAAATATTTTTCATTAAAAAAATATTCATTTAAAAACTCAACTTGGAAAACTATCTGCCCATTACTATCTATATATGAAGGTTAACTTAACTTTCCTAGGACTAACGATGAAGTTACTTTTGCCTTCACCATTTACTTGAACAAAAAGCATAATGAGATTGCAAGGTGATTGTTTATGTGAATCTGAATATTAATTTTTTGGTTATTGTTATCTTCAATTAATATATCACTATGTTCTGAATGTTGATGTCCCCCTAAATTTGTATGTCAGAATCTAATATCCAGCATGATAGTATGAAGAAATGGGGGCTTTCGGAGGTGATTAAGTTATGAGTATCATTCTCATGAATGGGTTTAGTACCTTATAAAAGAAGTTAAAAGAAGCTGCTTTGCCCCTTCCACCATATGAGGATATGCAGAAGGCATCATCTTTGAGAAAAAGATCTTCACTAGACACTGAATCTGCTAACACCTGACATACAATTATGATAGATATATTTGTGATGTTTATAACTTACCTAAGGTATTTTTTAAATTGCAGACTGAACAGACTAAGACCAAAATAAGCACAAAGAAGTACGGTGTTGCTATAACAAAAGCCTAAAAATGTGCCAGTGGCTTTGGATCTAAGTGGTTAAAGGCTGAAAGAGTTTGGAGGTATATGTTAGAAGAGGCTTGCATTTGCCATTAACAGACAATAAAGAGTAACTCAGAAGAAGAGGAGTGATGGAGAGAAAAACCTCAATATTCTTAAAGATTACCAAAATGGCTATTATCAGAATGTTGACAGAAATCTGGGTGGTTAAGGCCACTCTGTTGAGCACTCAGGATTGAAGGGCATGTGACTGGAAACTGGAGGAAAGAGTATTCTTGGTATATACTGCAAAGGATGTGGCTGAATCGTACTTCTGTCCTAGTATTTTGTGGAAGACAGGACTTCCAGTGGTGATATGGTATATTTGGCAAAGAAAAAAATCTGTTTTGTTCTAATAAAAAGGTAATGATATAAGCTCATGAAATTCAATCTCTAGTTTCGGTTGCAGCCATGTTGGTAACTTGTAGCTGTGTGAAGTGAGCAATTTTTTAAAAATACGCTTTGTAATGTTTCATTTCTGCACTTACCTATTTCAAGATTGTGAGAATTAAATGAGATAGAACATACAAAAAACTAAGCACCATGACTACACAATTAACATACCAAGTAAATGAAAGTTGCTTCTCATGTTTTTCTTATAATGTGCCAAGTCTCTAATTGACATTTTACATCATATGTCTACTGAAAAGATCAAGTTCTCTTCTAAGCAAAGAAATTTCATTTCAACTTGTAAGTGGGGAGAGTACTTAAAAGGTAAAGAAAACACTTAGAAAAATGGTGTGCTTTCAGCTTATTTGTACTAAGGCCCATAGAAATAATTTAAGAGAGAGTGCATAGGCCATGAAGTCAAAACCATTAGAAATAAAAATACTTTTCAGTAATGCAGGTGAAAAAGGAATGACCCCAATTAAATTAAATGATAAACTTTACATTACACATAATTGGTTGGTAGAATTTTCAAAAAAGAATTGTTTTTCCAGGATAATGGTTTTCTGCTTATCTGTATTCTGCAGTTATTTTTACTTTTTTTTCCACTTTAACCTTCATTTGTAACTTAGCAATTGCTAAATGAAGTGGTAAATTCTACAAATGTATAAAGGAAGTGACCTTTCTCATACATGGTAAGCACTGAAGTTTAATTCTTTGTAATGCCGCAAGCATCTGTTCAACATGCCTAAGCTTTCATTCTTCCTTGATATTTTCAGTCTATATTCCTTACTATACCTTCCTATATAATATGACTATTATTACTATTACATCATCTGCTAAAGGAAAATCAAGGAGTTTGATTCTTTTTTTTTTTTGGTAGCAGGGATCAAACTCTGGACCTTGTGCTTAAGAGGTAGGTGGCAGAACCACTGAGCTAAATCCCTGGCAAGGAGTTTGATGCTTAATCTTTTGGATTCCAGCTTAAATTAATAGGAGATTTACGCACCAAATGTTGAATCACAAAACTCCAAGGGACCAAAAACATCAAAAATTAAAAACATTAATGTCCCCTTTTGGTTCTTCAAACATATCAAAAATGAGCTTCCTTTAACCAATAGTGTAATAATGAGAAGGATGTTTGTACCATGAAGTCAGATGTGATTAATTTTAGAATAGATCCACTTTTACAAAATGTATTAGAAGTAGAACTAATAAAATTAATGCAGTATTATCATATTAGTATACAATAATTAAAGAGAAATGAGCACATCAAATTAAAGGGAGGAAAATATGATTTATAATATCCATAAGGATTAATAACTTGCAAGGGAATAACTCATTTCTTGAAACAGTTTTGATTTATTAAAAAAATAGAAGTGTGAAATGACTAGGACTCATTTCATACTGATCTATTTTAGAAGAAGCAACTTGATTATTAGCAAAGCAAATGAGAGCCAAGAGAAATAATCTATCCTAATTGATCATTAATTAATTTTGACTGGTTATTTTTGCTAGACATTTGTATGAAATTATTAATATTAAAAGTGCTCCAATAATTTAGCCAAGTATTTGACATAAGTTATTTTAATGATATATGAAAGACATCTTGTTAACATTCTGGAATGAATAACTTAATTCATACAAGCATAAATCTGATGATAGTAATAACAAATTTAGATATGTAGCCTCATTTTTAAAACTGATTTCCGTAATAAAATAAAAATAAAAATAAAATTGATTTCTGTGGCCTCAGACATTTTACCTAACGTTGTGTAACTTTTTGGTATTAATCTTGTAATTTGAGGTTTGCAATGCAACCACAGAAGTAAATAATAGTTACTGAAAATTTTACAAAATCTGGGTATTGACTTCAAAGGTAGCATTATCAAGGTTTTTTATGTCAGACTTTTAGTCTGAAAAATTGAAGGCTTAAAATTCAGCCAATGAAATCCTGTTTGATTATTTTCTTCACAGTGACCTTTTCCTAATAAAAGATGAAGATGAATTCAGCAATGTTGAGTCTGAGTCTTGACACTAGAGATAGATTCAAGAACTCTCTATCTTAAAAGATAAAGTGAGATTTTGCTTTATTTTTGAAGAGAAAATTGCTGCTACTGTGAGAGGAAGAAATGGCTTTTCAGTGGAGGAATGAATATATTTGTTCTGTGATACCTGCAGCTGTATCAAACTGGTCATGGCATCACTAGGAAGCATTTTATTTAAAAGACGCTGCAATTGTCACAGCCACTGAGGTCCAGGTTGATTAATGGATCACATATAAACTCTGACAATTGAGTATGGAAGGCAGAAAAACTAGTAGCACAGCAGAATCTTCAGCACTGGGCATCTTTTCTTTCTTACTCTTTTCTTTGCATTGAACTCTACACTTCCTATAACACATACAACTCTTATGCTCACAGCTGGAAAGACAAGAACCTTTCATATATTGCTGTTGTAGCTGATAGTTGAACATAGTGGAATGATGGCCTTTGGGAAAACATTATACCCGAATGGAGCCTTTGCCAAATATATAGTCACTTTTAAGTAATGGAAAAGTATTGTGCCAGCCCAGCATTAACATCCAATTTATGTCCTTGAATACAAAGGTTGTCATCAAAAATAGCCACATCAGAAAATCACTTTGTGAAATGTTCTTGTACCAGATTCAGGAGTTGTCCTGAGATAAGAGATAAGGGAGAGGTAAACCTGGCTGGGGAAGTAGGTAGGTGCGACCTGTCAATTACAAGATCCATACATTGTATAGAACAGCTCCCAAAGCCCTGCAGGTGGACTTCTAGAGAGAACTCAAGCAGGTTTTCAATAGGATGGCCTAGACCTGACATCAGCCAGAGGTGTGAGATCCTAGCACTGCCTCTCAGGACGGTGATGCAGAAGTTCTCATGAGTTTCCTCAAGATTGGACAGCGTAAAAGCAAGGCAGCCATGAGGAGCAGTGCTATCATCACTTCCCAGATACGCCATGCTGTTTCCCAGATGCAGCATGTAGTTTTATCTTTGCTCTTATCCTCTTTTTCTACATACTTGGCCCACGCTGGCTCTCCAGAGCCAGTTTCTCTCCCACTCTTCCACTATTTTGTTCTTGAGTAAACTTTGCCATTCTTTTTTCGAGATGAGAACCTGGAATCCAACTCAGAAGGAAAGGTGAGGGACCTCGAATCCACTACTGTTTAGTTGGTGAGTTAATTTTTAGACACAAGCTATCTGACAAAAGTACCTCAAGATGCCATGTGGTATACTGATGTTCCTCATTTGATAACTGTTCTGACTTAGGATCTGCTGCTTGGACATTTGGACATACGGCCCTTTTTTTGTTATTTTTTTGTTGTTGTTGTTTTGTTTTTTTTGGTCCCAGGGATCGAACTCGGGCCCTTGTGCTTTCAAGACATGCAGAGGAACCACTGAGCCAAACCCCTGTCCTTTTTGTACAATTCTTCTATCTTATTTGTAGAGCATCAATGTCTTTTTTTTTTGTACAGTGTACCTTGTTTATATAGTACTGTGATTTTTGCTGATTATACTGTATCGTACTTTAGTTTTACATTATATATTACAGTACTGCTTGTTAAGAGTTATGCAAATAAAAATAAATTCATCCAGTCAGTTTCCTTTGACCATTTCTTTGTTCTTAATATTGTAATGAACATCTTATATACAATTCCTCATTTAGTGACCAATTCAAGTAACGGCCTAGTCACAGAACCATAGCTAGGTCATTAAATGAGGAATAACTGTATATAATATTTATTCAAATATATAATGATGAAAGCTAGCAATTTATCACATTACTAGAGATCTTCTTTAGTAAAAGATTGCTAAGAAGCCTCACTGCCATACTAAAAATATTTCATACATGGTGTATTTTTTATTATTTTTACATTTCTTTTTTGGGGGGTACCAGGGATCAAACTCATGACCTTTCACTTGCAAGGCAGGCATGGTGCCACTGAGCTAAATCCCCAGCCCCTTATTTTTATATTTCATTATACTGTATCTAATTTTCTAGAAATTGTGTAATAGAACCACATGTATACTTTCTAAGGCTTGTTCCAATTTTTAAAATTTTATGGTTGAATATTCTCTGCTCTGCAAGTCCTGTAAAACATTTGGCCAAACATCTTAACAATTCTGACCTGATTAAGCCATAGAGAAAAGGTGCAAACCTCGATTTTTTGCTAAAATTGTTACACTATGGAATTGACTCTGTACTTTAGAAAGACATAGCAAAACATCCACTTTGTAAACTTGGTGGGTTATAAGCATCCTTATGGTCAAAAAATATATGGTAAAATATTATATTTCTTTAACAAATCCATTCACTCATATAGTTGTTTTTTGTTTGTTTTTTGGGTTTTTTTTTTTTTTTTTTTTAGACAGGGTCTCACTATGTAGTTGAGACTGACCTGGAACTCACTACATAGCCCAGGCTGGTCTTGAACTCACATCGATCCTCCGGCCTCAGCCTCCCAAGTGCTGGGATTCACTCATATAGTCTTAAAATAAAATTTTTAGAGCAACTTAAATTAGCAATTCATCCTAATTTTTTGGAGAAAATTTTTGACTAATAAAAGATAATAAAGAAGCCTATGGCTGGGGATTTAGCTCAGTGGTTCTGGTGCCTGCCTTGCAAGCACAAGGACTGGAGTTTGATCCCCAATACCAGAGAGAGAGAGAGAGAGAGAGAGAGAGAGAGAGAGAGAGAGAGAGAAGCCTAGTTTCTCTATTAACAAATTAAGACATAGAAAAAGAATCAACAAAATATAATGTGTCTTACAAGATTTTCATTCCCTTCTACAGACATTTTCAATTTTTAAGACTCATTTTTATTAAAACCACATTATGTTGAAAAGTAATTTACAGCAGTCTTGACTTTTTAACCATTCTTTTTATTATTTGCATAAATTTGAAACACCAGTGATATACATTGTTAGTAAATACTGTCCAAAAAAAGGAAATTAATTTCACCTTTGATAATAAAATGTACATCATTTTGTAATTTCTAAAATATGCTTGAATCTAAAAAGCTATTAAGGAAAATGTACCAAGCAGCATTCAGTTAAATATGTACTATACAGAAAAAATAAGACATTAGATATTGGGAAGAAAATTCTTTTTAGTAGGGGGATTGTTTGGTCCTTTGGGTATTTACACAACATTTTTGTCTGAGTGCAGCAATGTTTTTAAAAGCATGTTTGGCTTCAACATTTTTCAAATATTAATTAAGCATATGATTAATATATGGAATTTATTAAAATATTTAGAACTACACATTAAGAAACATACATTAAATGTGCAGATAAAAAATATTACCTTTAATGTAGCTATGCTATGGGGAAAAATGACATTGTTATACTAGTTTCAACAAAGCAAAGTAATAAAACTTTTAAGAGCTGAAGATATTGTCGGAACTAAAGTATAATTGTTTCTGATGACTGAATTTTCTAGCACACACCAAAGTTCTTTCAAAAAGTCAAATTTAAGCCAGGCGTGGTGGCACACTCCTGTAATCCCAGCACTGAGGAGGCTGAGGCAGGAGGATCGCTGGGAGCTGGAGACCAGCCTGGGCTACGTAGTGAGTTCCAGGTCAGTCTCAACTATGTAGTGAGACCCTGTCTCAAAAAACCAAAAAAAAAAGTCAAATTCAACTTTACTTTGATTTACAAGTAACAAAAAGTTCCTTGTTAATTTGATATGCTATTTTATACCTTATTTATTTCAATTAAAAATTTAGTATATATTTTAGAAATGAATGATTACTTTTCTGTAAGAAATAGAGAAATGATTTGAAGAAATGAAATTATATTCATGGCAGAGTTGATGGATGGAAAGAAGTTGGAACAGTGGCCAGCAAAAAGCAAGTTTTACTTAGCATTAAAAAGTAGTTAACACCTAACTTGGGAATAACTAACCTGTGAAGCTTATACAGCTTGTGATGAAACCTGAAACTTTTAGGCTTCATAATGCTAAGGAAAGAGATAAGCAATCTATTTTAGGTGTCCATAAGAAAAGAAACTCAGAGTTTAAGGTATAATTATTCATTACACACCATTATCATAACTGTGATAGTACCAGTCAACACAGCACTTCATAGAATTATCATGTGGCCCTGCCCTACTCTTTAGACATTAATAACACAGCAAATGACAAGCCAAACACAACAAAACCTCAAGGCCCAGAGTTCCCTCTCACTGATAGCTTAAATGATTCACTTATATTTTTGTTAACCAGTGCAAAACTGCTTTAAAAACTCCTAAACTCTGACAGGGTGTTGTGTTTGTTATTGTTGTTGCTGTTTTTGCCTTTAGATTTTCAGAAAATAATAGGAAAGGCATGACACAAGATTCTTTGATTTGCTCTTTGTAATGTTCTGATCTTACTGGCCAACAAGGATCAACCGCCAGCGGCTTAGAATTTGGGGGAGAAGGAAAAGCAAATGGAGAGTGAAAACAAAGTAGTTTAATAAGCTTGACTCTAGATTTGTAGTGAGCCAGCCAGCTCAAAGTTCATCTTGAAATAAATTGTAATATTTTCTATGGCCAAAACAAACTTTCTGTCTAAAAATACCTTTGACTTTATTTTTCGCTTGTTAACACTCTCAAAGCATGGTGGAGTGCCAAAAGCATTACAGCTTCTTTAAAGAAGTTTATGATTATAAAATAGGGTGTGTAGAGCTATTGAAATATTTTAGATGGCAATATCTCTACTGCATTGTGAAGTTATCAAGGCTTTCATTCCACTGTTATCTGAATTAAATGTGGAGTTTTTATAACTTCTCTAATGCTTTCTTGTTGGGATTGGCAAAATACAGATGAGACTAAACTATTTCACTGTTGTTAATTATACTGTTGGCATATATTTGGACATGCTTTACATTTATTAAATAGCTTCACCTATACTGGATACCCAAAACAACCCTGTGGACAGATAGGTGAAGAGTTATCACTGCTACATTTCAGATTAAGAAATTTAGAGAGATATTTTATGACCTGCCAAATGAATAGTAGCAAACAGGGCTAAAGCTATAATCAAAATCCTCATGGTTTGGTACTTACACTAATCAGAATGGACCTACTAATGCTGTAGCATCAAACAACCCCCAGATTCAGAGGCTCAAAACAAAAAATAGGTTTTTATTTTGTTTCCACCTCTTCATCTTGAAACAACTGGGTGGTCTCACTGCAACCCAGGATATATGAAATCTGGAATTTTGCTTATTACTGGGACAGAAAGAAAATTATCATTATATACTTGATTTAAAGTTCTGCACAGACTGTTCTGCTCATGGCTCATCAGCTACAGGCCCTCATGATAATGACTACTTTCAAGCAGGTAAATCTATGAGGAAAAATAGGATTTTTTTAAAAATGGCACTGACTACAATAGTTGGTTTTCCTAGGCACTGACTATTTAGTTCAACGTCTTTCTTGTAGGCAATAGGCAAATACTTATTGAAGGAAAATACCCACAAGCTCCAAGCAGTGAAGATGTCGAGCTCAAACACAGGATCTTGGGTGACACATTGCAGTCCCTACATAGGTGGGTTTGGGGCAGGGACTGTGCCTCATGCCTGGAAGTGGCTTGAATAATCTCTTATCCATACATGCTATGTACATACTGGGAAGCGTGTTCAGAATAACCTCAGTAATTATTCCCATTTAGACAGAAGAGGAATGGGATAGCACTTCCTGTCTGCAGCAGTCGTGAAATCTCAGAGGGCAGATGTAAAGGTCTTCTGTCTCAAAGGGAGTGAAATGTTCTTTGATTAGACCTGGGAGGGAACTCTCCAGGCTGTTATTCTTCATGGCACTTGGTTCTACCTCTGAAAAATTCTGCCTTTTTGTTTTGCTCTAAGTGGTTCATGTTCAAACGGAACATCTGGGGACATGACCCTTTTGGGAGACAGAAGAGTTTTTCAGGGGGAAAAGAGAAAAGAAAAGACAGTAGTGAGTTTCCTTTGAAACCACATGTGTACAGCTGGGTGTGGTGGAGCGCGCCTGTAATGCCAGCACTCAGGAGGCTGAGGCAGGAGGATTGCTTGAAATTGAGACCAGCCTGGGCTACATAGTTAGTTTCACTTCAGTCTCAACTACATAGTGGGATCCCATCTCAAAAAAACTAAAAAGACAAAAAAACAAATGTGTACATAAGATTGCTCTATAATTATGCAATTCTTATATTTTTGGTACTAAACACTCCTTTTCTGTAGACTTCTAAGTCAGCAATTCTTTTTTTTTTTTTTTTTTTT
>NW_022900932.1:26921204-26933749 GCF_012274545.1 Fukomys damarensis
GAAATTTTTTTTTTTTTTTTTTTTTTTGGTACCAGGGTTCAAACTCTGGTCCTTGAGCTTGTGAGGCAGGTGGCAGCACCACTGAGCTAAATCCCCAGCCCCAAGTCAGCAGTTCTTATGGACTGATACATTAGCAGTATGGTAGAGTTTATACCAATAATGGCTCCTTTCACTAATGAATAATTTTGCATGAAATATAACTCTGCATAGAATATAATTTTATAGTGCTGCTGGGATATCAGGAAAGAATAAACAACCACCAAGGAACTAAAAATAGAATAACAACAAAAACAACCATATAAACAAAAAGCCTTATGTTGAAATTAGATATAAGCAGATGCACATACATGCAGACACATCCACAAATAGTTTTGCTCTGCGAGGGGCCAGTAAAAGAATGTGTACCAGACAGTTTCTAATAGCTAAAACTTAGAAACAATCCAATTACCCCTCAACTGGAGACTGGATAAAGAAGTTGTGTTTTTGTTTTTGTTTTTTATAAAATGGAGTACTACCCCTCCACAAAGAATCAGAAACTAGGCTGGGGATTTAGCCCGGTAGTTCAGCTGCCTGCCTTGCAAGCGCAAGGACCCAAGTTCGATCCCCAGTACGGGGGCGGGGGAAGAATGAGAAACTAGAGACATTTATAGCTAAATGGATGAAAATTGAGTCCATACTCTTCAGTGAAATAAATGGGACACGGCAGTAAATACTGAATAGTTTCTCTGGCGTGAAAAGCTGAAAGTGTAAATAAGGTTCAGATGGTATAATTGATAATGTGAAATAAGAAGAAAAGATGTAAAGGAGAAGAGGAAGTGGGAAGGGTAGGGGAAAAGAAAGAAGGGGAAAGAAAAAGTATGAAAAGAGGAAAACTGGAAACAAAGTCTTTGTAAATAGAAAAAGGTGAAGGGGGTGGATGAAGGGCAGGAGAATGGGGAAAAATTAAGAACCAAGATACATCATGTAAAGGTACAACATCCCAATGATGAATGTAACCATATCGTTTACTTTAAATGTACCAATAAACTTAAAGAAAAAAAGAGTGTGCACCTGAGAGTCATATAGTAAGCTTAGGAATCTAGATTAACTGGTCTTAGGCATCCAGAGCCTTATGTTCCCAGTAGAAGCATATGTAAATCCTTTTAGTAATGAAGGATAGATTGGCTAAATATGAACACACAAATCACCATGAGTAAATGTTAGTAGAAATGACCTCAAATGAATAATATCCTCAGGAGTTACAAATATTAAAATGACTATAAAAAAGATTTGTAGAAGTAAAACAATTACAGAAAGAAATCGGGAACAAAAGATAATTTGAAATGACCAGGGAAATTTTAAAGAGTAACTAAAATTGAATTTTAGGTGTGGTGGCACTTGCCTATAATCCTAGCACTTGGGAAGCTGAGGCAGGAGGATCACTGAGTTCAAGGCCAGCCTGGGCCACACAGTGAGTTCAGGGCCAGCCTGAACTACAAAGGGAGACCTGCCTCAAAAAACTGATGCAAATATTATTTGTCTAAAATTGAATGTTCTAAATGAAAACTGTAATTATTGAAATAAAAACTTAAGGGATGAATTTCAGAGGAAATTAGCCACAGATAAATAAGAGACATACTTAGGCTTAATATGGAAAAAACTGAGAACCTTATTAAAAGATGTAGATAAATTGTTAAGATGTATGATGTTTGTGTATAGGAATATACAATATATTAAACATAATATCCTTCTAAATTCGATACAATTCTGATAAAAATTCCAACAGGTTTCCATTTTGCTCCTTCAGAACTTGAGAAGCTAAGTCAAAATTTTGCACAAAGGAGCAAAGGCCCATTAATAGCCAAATTACTCTTGAGGAGAAAAGGGTGGTGAATTTTCTACAAAGAGGGTTTCCAGAACCAAATCAAGAGAGGAATCTGTCCTTCCCCTAATTCATAATGTTAATGTAGCCTAAAAATACCTAGAGAAGCTGATGGGATTGTCCAGAACACTGGAAGTACACTGAGCATGCGCGAGGGGTCTCGGGCAACGAGGGAGGAAAATCAGAGAGGAACTGAAGGAAGTGGTCTGGCTCCATCTGCAAGTGTATCTTCTGCTATCCATGCACCCATCCAGTTATTGGAATACGATGCTATTAGATATTTAAATCAGAAGTTTTCAAAAACGTCTGCACTGATAGGCTACATCTGTAATCCCATCACTTGGGAGGCAGAAGGATTGCTATGAGTCCTAGACCAGCCTGGGCTACATAGTGAGTCCAAGGCCAGCATGAACTACACAGTGAGACCCTGTCTCAAAAAACAAACAAACAATTAAAAACTGTACTGAAAAGTGTAAAGAAGACTCAAAAAATTATACTATGTTCATAAATGAAAAGATTCAATATTGTAATGGTGCCAAGGATATTTATAGATTCATCTAACAATTTTATTTGGAGAAGGATGGCCTAAAACGAGCCTATATGCTATATTTTTCACTTACCTTTATTGTGGTAAAATATATACCTAAAATTATTCCTTTAATCATTTTAAAGTGGTATATAATTCAGTAGCGTTTGTTACATTCACAGTGCTGAACAACCATTTATTTCAAAATGTTTTCCTCATCCTCAAAGAAAACCCCATATCTTCTTTCACTTAGCTCACAGTTTTGTTTTGTTTTGTTTTGTTGATACAGGGAATTGCACATGGGTCCTTGTGCATGCAAGGCAGGCAGTGGAACTATTGAGCTAAACCCCTGGCCCATAAGTTTATTTTTTAAAATTTATTGGTACATTTGAGGTATACAGTACAGTCACATTCATTATTGGGATCTTGTACTTTTACATGACAGGTGGTCTTGGTTCTCATTTTTTTCCCTTGTCCCTGCCGTCCCTTCACCTTCTCCTCCCCTCCCCATTTACAAACACTTTATTTCCATTTTTTCATTTTCTCATATTTTTCCCTTATTCCTTTTTCCCCTACCCCTCCTACTTTCCCTACACCTTTAGCCCTTTTCCTCCCATTTCACAATGTCAGTTATCTTATTAGGATCTTCTGTACTATTACAATTTATTCACATGAGAGAAACTATTCAGTATTTACACATGTGTGACTTATTTATTTCACTTAGGAGTATGTCCTCAATGTGTATCAATTTTCCTATGAATGAATCTAATTTCTCATTCTTTATGGCAGAGTAGTATTCCATTTTATAGAAAAACCACATCTTCTTTATCCAATCTCCAACTGATGGGCAAAAGGGCTGTTTCCAAGATTTAGCTATTACAAACTGTGCCGCTATCAACATGGGTGTGCATATATCACTGTGGTATGATTCTTTTAATTCTTTTGGAAAGATACCCAGAAGAGGGATGGCTGGGTCAAATGGAACCTCTAGTCCCAGCTCTTTGAGATATCTCCATATTGATTTCCATAGTGGTTGCACCAGTCTGCACTCCCAACAATGGAGAAGGGTTCCTTTCTCCCCACAACCCCGCCAACATTTGTTATTGGTTGATTTCTTGATGGCAGCCATTCTTTGTGGGGTGAGATGGAATCTCAGTGTTGTTTTCATCTGCATCTCTTGAATGACCAGTGATGTGGAACATTTTTTCATATATTTACTTGATGCTTTTACTTCTTTGTCTGAGAAATGTCTGTTCATTTCAGATGACCATTTTTGAATCTGGTCTTTATATTTGGGGGGACTGATTGTTTTGAGTTCCTTATATATTCTAGATAATAGTCCTTTGTCTGAGGAGCAGCTTGTAAAAATTTTTTCCCACATTATAGATTGTCTCTTAGTTCTGTTGATGGTTTCTTTTGCAGTGCAGAAGCTTTTGAATAAGATGAGATCCCAGTTGTTCTTTCTGCTAGTTCCCGTGCTACTGAGGATTTGTTCATAAAGTCTTTTCCTATGCCAGTGTCTTCAAGAGTTCTGCCTAACTTATCTTCCAGCAAGTTTAGTGTTTCTATTCTAATATTTAGATCTTTAATCTACTTGTATTTTAATTTAGTGCATGGTGAAATATAAGGGCCTAGTTTTAATCTTTGGCAGGTTGAGATCCAGGTTTTCCAATACCATTTATTAAAGAGGCCATCCTTCCTCCAGTGGGGATGGTCATCTTCTTTGTCGAAGATGAGGTAGCTGAGTACATCTGGAGTTGTTTTTGTGTCTTCCAGTCTGTTCCACTGATCCTCAGGTCTGTTTCTTTTCCAGTACCATGCTGATTTTATCACAGTGGCTTTGCAGTATAGTTTCAAATTGGGAAATGTTATACCTTCTGCCATGTGTCTGTTGCCTAGAATGGCTTTTGCTATTCTAAGTCTCTTATGGTTCCAAATTAATTTTTGGATTCTTTTTTCTAGTTCTGTGAAATATAGTGTTGGAATTTCAATGGGCATTGCATTGAATCTGTATAGCAGTTTTGGTAGTATGGCCATTTTCACTATGTTGATTCTTCCTACCCAGGAGCAGGGGATATCTTTCCATTTTCTTATATACTCTTCAATCTCCTTTTTCAAAGTGCTGTAGTTTTCAGTGTAAAGGTCTTTTGCTTCTTTTGTTAAATTGATTCCTAATTTTCATGAAGTGTGAACCATTTGCTTTTCTTTTGTTGTTGTGCACTTAGGGTCATTTCTTAGAAACCATTACCAAATCTGCAGACTTGAAGAATTATTCCTCTATTCCTTTCCTGTTTTCTGTAACAAAGTACTCAAAACTGGGTGGCTTGAAATGACAGTCATTGTCTTGCAGTATTGGAGGCTTGAAGTTCAAAGCAGGGTGAAGGTACTCCTGACAGGTGTAAGGGAAAAATCCTTCCTTGCCTGTTTTAGCTTCTGGTGTGTTCTGGCAATCTTTGGCATCCCTGGGATTATAGATGCATCTTTCCAGTCTCATGGCCTTCTTCTTTCTTTGTGTATATGGATCATTTTTTGTCTTTGTGTACACAATTGCTTTTTTTAAAAAAATAAGAACACCAGCTTCTATCTGAAAATATTCTGTGGTCCTGGATGTTAAAGCTTTGACATATGAACTTTGAGAGAGGACTAGTTCATGTCAATGAACTACATAGTGAGACCTGGTCTCTCTCTCTCTCTCTCTCTCTCTCTCTCACACACACACACACACACACACACACACACATACACACAGTCTGCACAAATACCCCTAAGGGAATTTTAAAAAATTATCATTACATACTTTTAAAGTAGCTTTTTTATTGAAAATAATTAAATGTTTCAATTAAATGTTATGCTTATCAAGTGTGTATAGGAAAGAAGTCATAACCACTCACCATTGTCTAGCAACATGTAAACAACTTTAATTCTAAGCTGGAAATCTTACATTGTTTCTTTTCCCACTTAAACTTGTGTTTATATTTCATTTCCCACAAGGAATTTTTTGCAAATATAAATATTTTTAATATGTAATAGGTCTTTATTGCTCACCTTATATATTTCTGAAACAAAGACATATGAAATTGAAATTTTCTTTTGAAAATTAAAATTTTATTTTTTATTTTTATTTTTTGTACTGGGAATCTAACTCTGGCCCATGCACTTGTGAGGCAGGCCGTAAAACCACTGAGCCAAATCCCCAGCCTCGGGAAATTGAAATTTTATATATTTTCACATTTCATGAGATGGTTGAGCCTTTTTTCCTCTGATTATGTATTCATGGGTTAATGTTACTTACGTTGAAATGAGACAGAGTTCAACATCAATTCCACATCTGTTTTTCATTTTTATAAATGTGAGCACTAAGCTTCTGGTTTATTGTTATATCAACATTAACATTAATAATTCTAAATATGCCCTCAGCTACAGCATGATTTTTATAGCTAAGACAATGAAGAAAGGATGTGTGAAAGAGATCCTTTCCTTTTATCAAATGGGAAAAGTCGACTATGAAGGAAGACCAATGTGAGGACTGGTGAGCAAGCAGGCATGTTGTTACAGCGATTTTAGGAGAGGGAATGTTACCAAATTTGGGGGTGCTGGAGTCTCCTTCCGGAGGTAGTTTCTACGTTCTTTCTGTGCTGAGCAAAGAACTGGTCAAGACAAGCACAAATGGAAATGGTAGCAAAGTTATTTTAGAGATGGGAAAAAAAAAATGGCTCTCAGAGCTAGTTTGGGCCAAGTGGAAGTAGAAAATGAAGTACCCTGTACCCTACAGTGACAAAAAAACAAACAAAAAACTACCACGTGCATCATCCTTTTTATTTATTTATTTATTTATTTGGTACCAGGGAATGAACTCAGGGCCTTGAGATTTCAAGGAAGGCTGTGGAAACACTGAGCTAAATCCCTGGCTCTCACTGTCCTTTTTATATCACCCACTCCTCAGGCTGACAGCAGGTGTAGACCATCCTATCAAAAACCCGTTCAAATTCTCAGGAGAAGTCCACATGGTCTGGGTATGCATCCAGGGACACATTTGAAATTAACAGGTTATACTTATTTCCCCAGCCAGTTTTGCAACACCTTAATGTCCAGTCTCGGGAGCAAAAGTTGAAGATCTTGACAATGGAATCTTTAAAATTGTTCAGGCTGTTATATACATTCAATATGTATACAGACATATTGAATGTTATAACATATATGTGTGTGTGTGTGTGTGCGTGTGTGTGTGTGTGTGTGTACATATACTGGCCTACACGTACTATATGATATGTATACTACACACCAAAGCCTTGAAAAGTCTTCGTGTACTAGGTGGGGGACTGTTTGTTTGAGATGGGGTCTCACTATGACAATTGGGCTGGCCTTGAATTGACTGGATCCTCTGGTCCGCACTTCCTGGGTGCTGGCATCACAGGTGTGTGCCACCACGCCTAGCCCCAGAGGACTAACTGATTCAAGTCACACAGCTAATCCCTCTGACTTATTTGCTTGGTCAGTAAAGGCATTCTGATTATAAAGTCACTTTGATTTCCTTAGGCCTATGTGTAATATGTGGGTCACATTAGGAGTATTAATTTAAATTGCACTTAATTTCGTCTCTACCTGATGACAAGGCTTCTCACCCCTTTCAGATTCCTCGGAGCCCTTGCCTTCCACTCTTCCCAAGCAATGGTTCTTAAGTGTTCACAGAAAAACCCACACAGCCAATTAATTGTTCAGCACCTCTTTTTGGGAACAGTTACCAGTGATTATCAAGCTTTAAAAAAAACAACAACAAAAAACAAAAAACAAAAAGCAGAAATGTACCGGAGAGGGATAAATTGTCAAGTCCAAGTTTGAAAACTAAAAATAGTTTCATTTTTTGCCAAGAAAAGATTTTAAAATGCCACGTATTAACAGTGATGTTTAACATTTACAAGGATAGTTTACAAATTTAAAATTATTTATCATGAAATGTTTGATATATACAAAAATAAGATGAAGTGAATACCTGTGAACCCATCAGCTAATCGAATTAAAAGATGATCAGTAAGTAGTTTTGTATTTGCAGGCTTTGTTTCTATACCAACTTTCTGTTTAGCACCTAGAATGGCCACTAGACTGAATTTTGCTTTTAGCATTATCTATCTTCTGTCTATCTATCTATCTATCTATCATCTAATCTATCTATCTGCACTTTAAACATATGTCTGTTTCTTTAAACAAAATTGTTTCAATTTTCTGGTTATTTTACTGAGGTTCAAACAAGTTAGATACTATATACTCTTATGAAACTACCTTACTTCAGTAAATATTTCAAAGATTTACTCATGTTTAGTCATTTAAAAAATAGATTATATTCCATCGGGCACAGCACCATGTTTTATTCATGTTTTTGAAATGAACATTTATATCCTTTTAATAGTCTTCTCATTATAAATAATGGGGCCAGGAATGTAGCTCTGTGGTAAAGCACTAGCCTGGCATGCTCAGGGTCCTGGGTTTAAATTCCAGTAGCACAAAAACAAATAAATACATACAATAAGCAATGTTGCCAGTACAGTTTTGCAAGAATTTCCTGAAGGATACATAAGAAAGGTACTTCTCTCTCCTGCACAGCTGTATAATATCCTCCAGACTTTCATTTTTCACTAACTCCAGCATTATCTGATTTCTTAACACTGATCAATCTAGTCACCATATTATCTCTTTGAGGACTTAATCTATAATTTACAGACTAATAGTAAGATTGAGCAATCTTTCATATTTTGCCACTTTACAAATAATACTCATACCCTCATCCCTTTCAGCCATTTCCAACTAGATTTTTATTGATTTATAGGAGCTTTTTTTATTTTTTAAATTTAATTTTATTGGTATGCTTTTGATATACATCATGATCACATTCACTGTAGGAATTTTGCACCTGTACATATCTTGAGTCTTTTTCTCTCATTCCTCTATCTTTCTTTCAACTCTTCTTCCCCTCTTGATCTATACAAGTTTTGTTTCCATTTTTTCCCATTCTATTCTCATTTCTTTCCTTTTCTCTTTCCTCCCCACCTCCCTTGTTCCCCTCCCTATTTGAACATTTTCATCCTACTTCCCAATATCTATCATCCATTTTGGTCCTTACTATAGGAACTTTTAAAATGTATACTCTCGATATTATCTGTTAGCAGTAGGTGATACATCTTGAATGTAACTGATGGACATATGTTTTCCTCATGCAGTTCTCAGAATTCTGTGGGCCTAGTACAGGTGCCTTTTAGTACTGACATGTTCCTCCTGTACTAGTGATGGCTCTTGCTTTTGTGGGATAACCAGTTTACAAAGCTCTCACACAAATCTTATCTCATCAGAGTCTCTCAACAACTTTCAAAAGAAAAGATGGGTGTTATTGTTCTTGTTTTATAGATAAGGAAACTGAGTGGCTTGCCCAAGGTCATAGAGCTAATAAGTCCTTAAACTCTGCAATTCATATCCTCCTTATGATTATATGATGCTTCAGCCTTTTGTAGATTATGGTCTCTTCCTTTAAGAGATGCTGCACTTAAGTTTTATTTTGATTCTTCCTCTTCTTTCCCCTCCTCCTTTTCCTCTTCCCTTTTCCCTTCCTCTTCTTCCTCTCCTCCTCCTTCCCCCTTTTCTTCTTACTCTCTTTTCTATATAATTCAAAATACAGTGCTAGTTTAAAAAGTCCATTCAAAATACAATATCTATAAGATGAATGGTTGAGTGAAGGAAGCAGCAAGGTGATTTTTTAATATGATTTTTTGGAGAGTTTGGGAGACTTAGAAATCACAAGTTACATATTGTGCAGAAAACTACATTTTAAAACCCCACACATCTATTTCATAATGGGGAGCTGAGTTCAAGCTCAGCATTTTCTTTTCCTTTAACCTCCTACAGAGTTAAGAAGAGAAATACCAGGAATAAAAAGTAGAAAATATATTTTTAACATTTACTATAATCTAAATTATTTGCTCCTTGTCAAATATTTTAATTATAAAATACCATCTATTTGATATATAAGATATAATTAATACTTATAAACGTAATTAGCATCAAATATTGACCTTATCATTGGCTGTAATATTGGTAGAATAGCAATTCCATCACTCAACCTCCATCTGAAGCTTAGCACCCCGGACAGTTGAATGGATATTCACTTTCTGGGAGAGCCAAGGAAGGAAGATTATAAATATTCAGTTTAAAAATGGGCATCTGAAATAAATAGACACTACTCAGAAAAAAAGTAAAAGCAGCAAATAAATTTATGAAAAAATGTTCAACATCACTGGTCATTCGAGAGATGCAGATAAAAACAACACTGAGAAGGTGTGATACGTAGGGGAAGAACAAAAAGGGAAAAGAAAAAAATGTGAGAGAATGAAAAGATGAAAATAAAGTGTTTGTAGATGGGGAGGGGAGGAGGGGGTGAAGGGAGGGCAGAGGTAAGGGGAAAAAATGAGAATCAAGACTTGCCATGTAAAGGTACATGATCCCAACAATGAATGTAACTGTACTGTATCCCTAAATGTACCAATAAACTCAAAAAAAAAAAAAAAAAAACAACACTGAGATTCCGTGTCACCTCAGAAATAATGGCTGCTATCAAGAAATCAGCCAGTGATAAATGCTGGCAGGGTTGTGGGGAGACAAGAAAACTTTATTGTTGGTGGGAGTGCAGACTGGTGCAACCACTGTGGAAATCAATATGGAGATTCGTCAAACAACTAGGATTAGAAGTCCCATTTGACCCAGCCATCCCTCTGCTGGGTATCTTCCCAAAAGAATTAAAAGAATCATACCACAGTGATATATGCTCACCCATGTTTATAGCAGCACAGTTAATAATAGCTAAAACTTAAGAGACAGCCCAATTGCCCATTAACTGGATACTGGATAAAGATGTGGGTATTTTTTATAAAATGAGTATTACTCAGCCATAAAGAACGAGAAAATAGAGATATTTATAGCTATAATGGATGCACACTGAGGCCATACATATAAGTGAAATTAATAAGACACACATGTGTAAATACCAAATAGCTTCTCTGGTGTGAAAAAGTAAAAGTGTAAATAAGAGTCAAAATGTATAATTGATCTTGTGTAATAGGAAGAAAATGACTAAAAGAATAGAGGAAGTGGGAGGGGTAGGGAAAATAAAAAATATGTAAAAAAGGAAAAATATGGAAACAATGTTCTTGTAAACAGGGCAGGGTGGAAGGGGTGAAGGGAGGGCTGGGGAATAGAGAAAAATAAGAACCAAGATAAATCTTCTAACGGTACAAGATCCCAGTGATGAATATAACTGTATTGTATACATAAATTGTATCAATAAATTTAATAAAGATTTAAAAAATCCAAATTAACTGTCAAAGATTTTGAAAAGTAGTACTTCTTTCTGGAGTTATAAGATACATAAATTACTAGATAAATACATTTTCAAGTTAACTGCTACATGTAAACTTTTTAACCTGGCTTTTCCATAGGTGATTCTGTTTTTATATACACTACAAAAACCAAAGAAATCTGTGTTTAAGGAAGCTAGTAGGAACAAGAAAGGACTGGAGGATATCTGAGAAAAAAGAAGTCCTAGTCTGATTTATTTTAATCATCAGATAATAGTTAAGCATTTAAGCACTTCCTGGGCACATCCCTTGATAAATAATAAAGAGATAGGACCACATCACCTCTTCTCCAAAGAGAAAATTGTTTCACATCAACTATGGTCTACAGATAATCACTAAATATAGTAATTTAGTATAGACTGCCTTTTGGAGTACTCTAAATGCATCTGCAGCTATATGCTTCATATTCATCCATCAAATACTTCTATATAAGTGTCCATTTTCAAATTGGTTGGCTTCCCCCCATTTTCACGAAGGACTGTCCTCTGCATGTGTTTTGATTTGAGTCTGAGAGCTATGCGTGTTGCATGATAAGTACTACATGTCTGATAATGAGCTCTCTGTATTTCTTTTATGAGTCAGGTATTATACCAGGTTCATGCAGCTCACATGGAATAGAGGATAATTACACAAAAGTGGTAGCGTGAGAGAGAGGTGTGTACTAAGGAAGGGGAAACTAATGACAGTGGAATTCAGGTGGGTGTTGGGAGAGAAGGTGATCTGTGTTGGTAATTTTGAGATACACATACTTGAGAGTTGTGTGTAAGGATATGGGTCATCAGGAATGACCCACACAATCCTAATGTAAGGGGAGAGTCATTCCTAAATGGGGCAGGCTTCTAGAATCATCCAGTCCAAAGGACCTTAAGAAAGCAAATTATCCATTTGAGGGGAAAGGCATTCATATTAAGTACATTTCCAAACCAATAGCTAAAAAAGAGGTTTGTGGATAAGACAGCCATATAATTTAAAATGCACCTTGAAACAAGTACAGTTGATGGGACATTGGGACAACAGGCTCAAATGGGACTGTTCCAGGGAAATGAAAAGTATGGTAACCTTATTTCTGGGAGAAAGTGTCCAAAGTTTTTTATGAGGTTGGGGGAGCAGGGTTGACCTGGAAAAAATTTCCCTGGAGACAAAAGAAAATTGTCTGAAATGCAAAGACGCTTCCTGCACTCTTTGCGAACCGGAAGTCAGGATAAGCAAAAAACAATGACCTCTTGGATGAAATACCCTGCTGAACTCTCCAGGTGGATATTGGTGGGGGAAAGAGAAGAGGGGGAGGGGAACAGGAAGAAGGGGAGGGGAGGGGAAACGAACAGGAAGAGGAAAGGGAGGAAAAAGGAGGGAGAGGAGGGAAAGGGGCAAGAAGGAGAACACTACTGTAACAAAATAAGAGAAGGAGGCAGGGAAAGGGGGAGGGAGAGGAGCAATCGAGAGTAGCGGGGTAGCTGGGAAATATCTGGGATTATAAACGCTAAGGGCAATAGATGAGACCTTACTACATGTCTAATATGGCATCTCAGCAGCCTGACTAATAAGGTCATGATCTCTGAGGGACCCTGAGCTGCAAGGCAGCGCTATGTGAGGAGAGTGAACGCTGTTGGAGAGCAATGTCGTCTGGTTCTCTGGGAACACACTCCCTGACCTCCCGGTGACACCTGTGTCCCTGAGTTGTCTGGGGGCAGTGCCCAGGGACTGCATCCATATCACGCTGGGCCTCTGATGGGATGCTGACAGCAGGACCCTAACGCAAACG
>NW_022900932.1:26933840-26977316 GCF_012274545.1 Fukomys damarensis
CGCCCCCTTCCCCGTCTGCACCTTAAATGCCCAGGTCCTCTGCACTTCCCGAGGGTCGCACAGCGAACGCCTCTCGGCCCACTTCCGGCGTGGCCCCCTGCGCGTGCGCGCGCGGTGGTCCCTGGGCCTGGTCCGCCTGTGATCGGCATTTGGTACTGGCTGGCGGTTGGCTTCCTCAGAAGCAGCTGGGGGCGGGCTTTTCAAATTTCTTTGAGGAGAGTGGCGACTGCCGCGACCGTTGGCGTTGGAGATGGAGGGGCAGACGCAGTGGGGGCGCGAGCTCGGCCAGGCCGGGCTTTCGGCCCAGCAGGTGAGGGGCTGCTCTGTCAGGTGGTCGGGGAAGTCTCACTCGGCACTCGAAGGCGCGGCCAGAAACAAAGGGACGGGTTAGGAGACGCACTCTTGGGCCTCCAAAGGGCTTGGGCATCTGCATTCCCGGATTCCT
This sequence comes from Fukomys damarensis, assembly GCF_012274545.1. NCBI lineage: Eukaryota > Metazoa > Chordata > Mammalia > Rodentia > Bathyergidae > Fukomys > Fukomys damarensis. Next base: position 26,934,286 of record NW_022900932.1, read on the forward strand.
CAAGGAAGAAACTGAGTCCTGGAGTGGGGAAACGGTGCGGGGCTCCGCCGCGCGTTTCTGGCCCAACCGGGCCTCCTTCCCTAGGTTTAGACGAGCGCGGTTTGGGCAACTGTGAATGATGCAGGGGAAATGGTTCCCCGGGATTTCCGAGAAAGCCACCTGGCCAACGGGGACCAGTGGCTTAGTACTAGATTTAATAATGTAAAACAGAATTCTTGGAGCGATATCTAGATACAGCATCAATTGTGGAGTAGGAAAGCGGATTGCAACTCAGCTTTAGAAAAAGGTGAAAGTTTGATAGCTCTTCTGCAAATACAGTAACTAGAAAGGTAGGGGGATGACGCTTTGAATGGGATGAAAGTTTTTTTTGTGTGTTTGCTTTTTAGCTGTGTATGTGTTATGTTGACCTATTTAACGTAGGATTACTGACATTACTGACAACATTACTGACAACATCTGCAATTAAAATGTTGTATTAGACTTCCCATTCTTAACCATAATTTTAGGATTTTAAAGCTTTTAACAGGATCTAGTCTTCCATTTTAATCTCCACTGTCTTTTACCTACTTCTAAAGTACAATAGTTTAAACCATAAACAGTAGTTTAAACCATTTTGTAAGTCAAAATCGTTAGATTATTTGCAGTTTCATATGGTGCGACCTAATACCTTTGCTTAGAAGCCTGTACTTTGTTTAGCACATACAACACTCTTGGGAAGTTTTCAAAAAATACTGTAAGAAATAAAGCCAGTCATTGAGACTTATGTGCAAAAAAAAAAAAAAAATCCAGTATCTTTATTAGTAATTTGTGCTGTTTTGACAGCGTTTTCAAAGATTTTGTTGCAGAGTACTTCTCTTTATGTACTTTGGCTGTCTTTATTGTTTTGTTACACGATCTTGATTTGTTGTAAGTTGGCAATCTGAGGAAGTTTATGCATGTCTTGTAGGTATTGAATGCTTATTAGCTGTGCGCTGCACTAACATTTAGGAATGGTATGGAAGAAAAAAATAGAGATGATAAGGTCTTGAAAGAAGTTTGGCTGCATGAAATGAAAATAAATGTTTAAATATCAATACATAAGGCTGTGATATATGAGAAAGTGCTATCCTTAGCTATTTTTCAGCATTGTAAAAACAAAATAATAGGTGGAAATTACTTCTGTTTGGGTCTTTGAGGAAAATCTTAAAATAGTAATAAGTTTTAACCTAACAAGTATATGGAGTCAGTAAAAGAATGTTATATTTAACACTGAATTTTTAATTTTTTTTTTTTTTACTATGAATGAAACAGCCATCTAATTAGGATGAGCAGTGCTTTTGAAGATATCAGTACAACATCTCTTCTTGACCTTTTGTCTAAGATCAGGTGAAGATACCAGCACCAAACACTTCTGTCCAACCCTTTACGTCATCTCTTACTCCTCACAGCAAAGAAAGTTGATTTTGGAGTCATATTAAAGTCAAACCCAACTTTGCTTGTGCAGTTTTGAATAAGTTACCTGCCTGTTCTAAGTTTAATTTTCACAGTTATAGAATGGCTGTAATGCCATTTATAATTATAATTTCTGAATGTAACATTCAGAAAGTTGTTGGAATTTGAGAGTCGTAAATGTTTAAGCTCTTGAAAAAAATCTTAAAATTAAAATAAAATTGAAATATAATACCTCAATTTCAGAAAAATGTATCTCCCCTGCCAAGTAAGTATTCTTCCATTTTTGATGTCAGTGAATATCACCATAAAGTGCTCAGTGTGTGTCCTCATTACATAATCATTATTCTCTTTGGGAGTGGCACTAGATTTTAGTTCCTTCCTAGCAGGACTTTTTCCCTTATTATCTAATGACAAGTCCTTTGGCTGGGCTTCCTCAACTCCTTTCTTGGTTAGCGCTAGTCAGTACTGCTAGTTAGGTTTTCTCCTGCATGTAAAGAGTAGATAAATGTATACTAAAAGAAGTTGCATGGAAAACAAAACCAGCCAAAACAATAGCCTTTTTAATTATTAGTAACTCAAACTACATTGAAAAGCTGTGCATACACTTACCAGTTTGTCCTGCTTCTGTCTTCCCTCTCAGATCCACTTAACTCACACTATCTTGAGACCTGCCTCAGCAAGGAAGACAGGGTTATAGTTTACTACATGTGTTAATTAGGTTGGGTAAAGGGCCAGAAAATAACTTTTTAGCTTTACGTGCCCTGTTGTCTGTACCCCCTCATACCTGGGATCTGCACAGTGCCATTGACCAACATCCCTGGCTGCTGCTTCTCTTGAAATTACTCTGTCATTGTAGCTTTAAAGTAGTCACACAATAAAATGGAATACTACTCAGCCATAAAGAATGAGAAATTAGAGTCATTCATAGGAAAATGGATCCATTTTGAGGATATACTCCTAAGTGAAATAAATAAGTCACACATGTGTAAATACCAAATAGTTTCTCTGATGTGAAAAACTGCAATAGTACACAAGATCCTAATGGGATATTTAACAACGTGAAATAGGAAGAAAAGGGCTAAAGGTGTAGGGAAAGTGGGAAGGGTAGGGGAAAGGGAATAAGGGAAAAGAAAAAAAATTAGAAAATGAAAAGATGGAAATGAAGTGTTTGTAAATGGGGAGGGGAAGAGGGGGTGAATGGAAGGCAGGGACAAGAGGAAAAAATGAGAACCAAGACCTGTCATGTAAAGGTACAAGAGCCCATTAGTGAATGTAACTGTACTGTATACCTAGAATGTACCAATAAACTCAATAAAAAGAAAAAAAAAGTAGTCGCACAATAAGAGTGGATATGCTCTAATGAAACTTTATAAAAAAATAGGTACAATTAGATCATAGTTTTCTGATACCTGTTCTAAAGGATAAAATTCTAATACTAATGTCTGCTGACTGTATCTCATTTTCTAAATGAATATTAACTTCATTTTAACATAAATGTTTTAAAACTCTGACTTTATATTCCCCTTCTCCACTATTTCCCCAACCTCTGATTTTATGGAGTCTTTTGAAAAGTTGGGGAGAGGACAGTCTTCATTCAGTGGATGCAAACCCTAAGCCCAGACTGATTCCTTAATGTGGCTGCGGCCACCTGCTGGTTCCTTAAGGATGTTGCAACTTTGGAGATTGCTGTAGGATTTCCAGTAATCTAGCAAAGTAGTTCTTTATCCTGTACACTGAATCACTAGAGAAATTGAAAAAACATAAGAAGACAAAAAATTGCAAAAAACTTATATCCCACCTTCAGAGATGCTAATTAGTTGGGAGTAACAGATCTAAGTACTTTTGGAAGGCCCTTCCTCTGCCTCAGGTGCTTCTAAAATGTTTCTAAGCCTTCATTGAAGAGCACTGTACTACTTCAACTTGTTGCCTCATTTTTGCATTTAAAAAGCTAAGTTGAATTTAATGGCACCAGATGGTATTTATTTATATTTGAGTTGGGGTGAAACTATGCATCTAGCTTCAAGTTGCTCCCTGCTTGCGCTCTCCAACACTAACCAGTCTGTCAGAGTTTATTTCTTTAGACATATGGGATACATAAATAATTCTTCTAATTAATTGATAATTTCATTAAAGAAGAATTTATTTCAGGGCTGACAAGTTATAAAAAGTTGAAATGGAGTTGAAATTCAGTCATGTATAGAGGAAACCAGCAAATGACTACATTTATAGTATGTACACTAGTTTTGATTTGCATCACTACAAGAGGGGTTTTTAATGTGATTATGTGATGTAATTATAGAAGGAGATTAAACAGATCTGTTTTCTGCATGTGAATAGTACAGTTGATTGATTTGGATAGCTAAGTTAAATCATCTTTTTTTTTTTAACTGACTTTAATATCTGGAACTTTTGTTACTACGTTTCATTCACATTTTATAATTTAGATTTTGATACATTAGAAGTAGTGTTTTCATTTTTATCTACAGAAGCCAGGACGGTCACTTAAAGTTTAGAAATAGACAATAATTGTAGTAAAAAAGAGTATTTCTATGATTTATGAATTTTACAGAGTGACTGAATAAAGTCAGAACTGTACATTGTTTGTAAAATTTTAATGCTAAAAATGAAACAGAATCAGGCCATTGCAAGATAATTAAATAGAATAAAAGACTTTTAGGATTAAAACACTTGGTAATTTCCTGGTGACTCTTAAAACTAAAATAGGTACGTCCAGAACTGTATTCTATGTTCCAGATAGCCAAGGCCTCTGACATTTTCTAAGCACAGTGGTTTCACTCTGTTGTTTCTGAGTTTTTTTTTTTTTTCACTGCCTATCATGATAAATGGCCTGTTATCTCCTTGGAGCTAAGCCTTGTTTCCTTTCTTCAAAATCTGCTCTTTGAGAAAGTTCTTCAACTATATGTTACCATCCCATAATATAGTTTATATTATATATATGTGTAATATGTTGTTCACAGTAGTTATACTGTACATTTCCTAAGGCTGTCATAGCAAATGACCAACACTGTATGGCTTAGAAAAGGGAAATTTTTTTCTCTCTATAGTTCGGGAGATGAGAGGTCTGAAATCAACGTAATGGCAGAGCCATGTTTCCTCTGGAAGCCCTTAGGAAGTGTCCTTCCTTGCCTTTTCCAGCTTCTGTTTCTTGCCATTAATCCTAGGTGATCTTAATATCATGTGCAGAGCTCTATATCCAGTAGAGGATACATTCTGAAGCTCTGGGTAGACATGAATTTTGGGGGACACTTTTAAGCCTAGTATAGTTAAAATAAGAACATGTAATGTTTCTCATCTTTGCTTCTGTTCTGTTTATCTAGTAGATTATAAAGACCTCTAATAATGGCAGAAATTTAACTTTTGCAAAGAGATTGATTGAGACAGGGTCTTGCTGTGTAGTTCAGGCTGGCCTTGAACTCATTATAGATCCCAGGCTGGCCTCAAACACACAGCATTCCTCCTGCCTCAGCCTCCCAACTGCTGGGATAACTGGCAAGTTCCACTATGCCTGGCTGCAAAGAGCTTTTAAAAATAGCTCTATTTTAGTATGTTGTGTGTTGTATTTTTTTCAAAGTAAGATATAAAATGAATGATAGCAATACATTTTTCATATGTTAAAGGTAAAAATATAATTTGTATTTTTGCTACCTTTTAAAAATACTTTTCTCTTTATTTTAGGACTGTAGCATACAAGAGAAAATAGACTTAGAAATTCGAATTCGAGAAGGGATATGGAAACTCCTTTCCCTGAGCACTCAAAAGGACCAAATTTTACATGCAGTTAAGAATCTCATGGTGTGCAATACTCGAATAACGGCTTACACATCCAAGTTACAGAAATCAGAAGAGCAGATTGCAAATCAAACTGGACAATGGTTAGTAGCATAATTTACCTTTGACTTTTGATGTACCTAAATATTTGAATTTAAACTTAAGTATAAATATCAAATCATCAAACCTTTGTGAAAATAAATGCACTGAAGTAGCAGCTGACATCATAAACATTTTGTCAATAGAGTTGAGTAAACTTACTGTAAAGCAGCAACTTTTGCTGGGCAACTTTGTTGTTCTCCTTAATTTACTATGAAATGAAAGTGGTTAAGAAGCAAGGACCAAGGGAATATTTTAAGGAGAACAGATGACACCTGGTAGTTGAATACATAGAAATGTAGATTAAAAATTTATTTCTTAGAGATATACTAATAAAAATATAATATCATATCTTAAGGTAATAAAAACCTAAAGAAATTAAAATGAGTGGGCAGCAAATTTATAAAGATATAAAACCTTATGAGTGGAAAAAAACAAGAATCTGGTAGCTATCCTTTCATGTGATGAACATAAGTTTCAGATAGACAAGTAGTGACAGAAGCTAATGTTAGTTAAGATTTTCTAAGAAACTCCTGTTCCTTTGTTCTCTCTGTTACTCCATGGTAACTTTTTGAATTAGATCTACGATTTGTATATGAAACTATATCCTATTCTGTTTAAAGTGTCAAGCCTTTTAGACTTAAGAATTGACTCAATTTAGTGGCATGCATAAACTGTCTTATGCCAATTGATTAGCCTTACTCTGCCACAATTGAGAAGTATTTTGTAGACCTTCGTGGTTGTCTAACTGATCACAATATACTTTCATTAAATTCTTGAAAAGAAAGTAAAAATAGGTTAGAGAATATGTCTATAAAAATAAAATATATTAATGATATGCTAGAGACCTGAGTACAAAGCAACCATACTCGTTAATTGTATTGCAGCAGAATAGCTATTTTAATTTCTTTGTATCTCAGTTCCTTCATCATCGTAGGCATGGTAATATTTACATTTTTAAAACAGATTTTGTATGTGTATGTATATATGCACATCTATATACACATTTCTCATGTAATGGCTTTTATATACCTAGTACTCAAAAATGTCAAATAATTCTCTTATTACATGGTCTGGGCAGTATTAGTGAATTGCTCCTGTATCATAATCTAGGAAAATACTTTTTTTTTGGTACTGGGGATCGAACTCAGGACCTTGCTCTAGCAAGGCAGGCAGCAGAACCTCTGAGCTAAATCCCCAGCCTTTAGAGGTTGAATGAAGTATGAGAATTTAGAATGTGATATAGCTTTAGGTTTTCAGCTTTTATTGTGGTATTTTGTCAGGGTCAGTACAGTTTCAGAGGAAAAAGTTAAACAGTACTGGTTTAAGAAAGTATAAAAATGGGTCAGGGATTTAGCTCAGTGGTGTCTCATCTGCCTGGCAAGCATGAGATCCTCACTTTGATTCCCAGTACCAAAAACAAAAGTATAGAAGTAAGTATTCAATTATCTTTTCTCACAATATCTGGAATATGCTGAGACCCATAAATACTGCCATATGTAATGCTCTTTAAATACTGTGAATTTTGAATTGTCCATGTTCGTAGTATAACTTTTCTGAGGTTGCTGATATAAAAAAATGTTAAATAAGCTAATCCCTGCTAGGTTTATGTAACAAGGATGAGGGGAGGTTGTAATCTTAGATTCTTAAATAAAAATGTGTATCTTCATTTCTTTTTTTGTGATTATCTTTTGTAGATGAAAATACCTTTGTTTCCATATACATATTTATATTCACCACTCATGAAAACATTGCTGCCCATAATTATTGAAAGTATTTCTAGAATTAAAAAAAAATATTGAATATTCTGTATGGATTCTTTGTTTACAACTTCATTTTATAGGTGCAGATAAAACCTGAGGGTACTGATCTAATACAACTGGAAATTATAATACTTGCTTTCTTATTACATAAAACTCATGTGAAGATTAATGAGTCTTACGATAATTTAGTTCCCTCAAAAAAGTCATGTAAATTATGCTGTTTGATTAGTCAGCCTTATGTTTACCAACTATCTTGCCTGAAGACCACTTACTAAGCATTGTACTAAGGTGTCTGTCCACAAAAAAGTTTGTCAACAAAGAACAATATGTGCATGTACAGCAAATATGTTGGCTTTAGAAACTCATAATCTGTTTCTTAGTTAATTTAATCTTTGAGACAAAGAAGTACTTCAGTTTACGTTATATTATAAAATGAGTAGCATTGATGAGAGCAACACTACTCTGTCTTTTAAAAGTTTATGATAAAATGTTGAAAATATAGACAGTAGGCTTGGACTTTTTCGAAGAAGAATCAGCATGGAATGGTGGGACTGAGGAATGTCCAATAAAGGAAGTGGGTCTGGATCTTGTGAAGGATGGAGAGTTTAGTGAGTAGGAAGAAGACGGCATTCCAAGAAAAAGAAATAACAAGATTAAAGCTTAGGGTGGAAGATGAGCAATAAATGTACAAAAACAGTGGAGAGGTGTGTTTGGTTGAGGCTGAAGATCAAGCCAAAGAAGAAAAGAAATAAGGGGGAGCAGAATTTGAGAAAGCCTGGAATGCAAGGGAATTGGTGGGTACTAATTGACAGCATTTCTTGGTGTCAGGAATTGTGCTGCAGTGTTCACAAACATCACATTAAAAGCTGATAACAGTGTAAATATCTTTATGAAGGAACTTGGAACTAGGATTTAAAGTCTGTAGATAATGGTTTCAAGGGCATACAGTGTTTGTGGGGCTAAGACATGAACCCAGATAACTTAAAGCTGCCATGGTGAGCTGTTACAGGGCTTAACATTTATTTGTTTATGACTTATCCTTTATCATTTTACCCAGGGAAGAGGAATGATAAAATGGGTGCCTAGGGAAGGTTATCTGAGTATTAAAGGGTGATGAGGGAAAAAAAATCATTGAAATAATAAATTTTTAGGGCAAATATTTAAGAATAGACAGATGGATCTAATAAGGAAATAACTTGATTAGAGAAATGAGGAAATCACAAGTAGCACATGAATTTCCTCGGGGCCTATCTAATAGATCTTCACTCAAAGTGCTCTCTATCCAGACAACCATTCTGCTAACAGTTTTCAGCTATTTCTCAATCTGATGAGTTTATTAAAACCATCAGCTAATCTTACTTTATTTTATATCCTTTTAAAAGATTAGTTTCCTGGGGTTCCAGGAAAGAATTAAACCCTAATGCCCCAAGACATTCTACTTTGTGCATTCACTTAGTTTTTTTGTACTAAAGTAGTGCTACTTTTGTACTAACCTTGGAAGAATTGCAAACCACTTTGTGGTTTAGGTGAGGTACTCCAGTTGGGAAATCAGATATTTTTTTAAACCACACATCCTCTGAGAATTTTAATAACTAGTGATATGTTTCATTACCATAGTATTCCAATAATACTATATAACTAAAACATTGTATGTATAAAATATCTTCTACTATAAGGCCTGTTTTTTATGCCTGAAAAATAAAAAATACTCAGATTTATATACAATTCAAAGTGAACTCCAACTGATTCAAAAAGGTGGCTGTAGAAATTTTTCTAGATTGAATAGAAGGTGAGACAGAGTCCTTCCTCAATTTAGAGCACAGAATGGCTTATAGTAAACTGTTAATTGCGTGTGTTTTATCTAGACTAGATTACCCCTTATCTTTTTCCTGCTTATAATAGCTAGGATATCTCTATTTAAAAGAGTATTTCTATCAAACTACTTTCAAAAAGCAGCTAATGCTTATCAAATTTTCTTAGGCCCATTTCTAAACTACTTTCATAGTTCTCCTCCACCCATCTCTCCCTTTACTAGGGATCGAACCCAGGGCCTTTTGCATGCTAGGCAAACACTTCATCACTGCACATATCCCCAGCCTTTTTGAGACAGTCTCGCTGAGCTGCCCAGATTGAGTTTGAACTTGCCATTCTCTTGCATCATCCTTTCAAATACCTGGGATTACAGGCATGTACCATGGTGCCCAATTTATCTCTCAATTTCTACTTTACATGTTTTTTTGCAGACAGTTGCTTGATCTGTACTCTCAAAACAGTTCTTAAATTTTCTTGTCTCCAGAGCCTTTGCTTATATACTAAAGTGCCCTATCTTCCATTCCCACCTAGCAGAACCTCTTGTATTTTGAGTCATTAATTGTTACATCAGAGTTACCTTGATCTTTCTATTTAGAGAGTGACTGATTTTTTTTCTTCTGTGCCCACAATAAGTACTCAAAAAATAATTACTTGCCTCCTACTTCTGGTAGCATCTGAACTGTGAATTGCTCATTATAATTTACTATAACCTATGAGGTATGAATCTTTTCAATTAGATTATGAAGTTTTGGAAATGACAATGTCTGGTTCTTATTAGTGAAATAAAGATTAAAGATGTTATCACCTTCATTTCATAGGCTCTTGTAAGTATTAGTGCCTGGAGCTTAGAGGCAATTCTAGTGTTGGTCCTCTTCTTTCTCTGTCTTTTTTGTGTGCTGAGAACACCTAATAGTTCTGTACACTTTCAATTTAACCTGTGTTCTATAAATAATAAATAGTTTGGCCCCATGTCCCTTCATGTGTGTAATGAGCAATTGGAACTGAGAATTAATTTAATAGTTAATTGTATACTAGTTATATATTTTTTTTTGGGGGGGGGTCCCTTTTCATGTTCTTTGTTTTGTTGTCCCTAGCTGCTTTGGTGGTCATGGATTCCCTACTTTGTTCACTTTTTAAATCACCTGCTTATAAATTTTTTATATAAAAAATAAAATACTACAATGAATATCATGAGCATTATCCACCAGATTGGCTAGTTTGCCATATATATTCTTCCACTATACTCTTTTGTTTTTTTTTCTGCATACACATATGCATGCACGCGCGCACACACACACACACACACACACACACACAGATACACACACACACCCTACACATGCCAACAGTTTTTTGTTGAACCCTATGAAAATAAGTTGTCTATCTTCTAGAAGCAAGAACATTTTTCTACATAATCTAAATATGATTATAAGCAAAATATTAATATTTCATGATAATCATCTACTATTCACTCTATATTCAACTTTATCCAGCTGTTAAAAATCTAAGTATCCCCCCTCCTACAAACCAGAATTCAATCAAAATTCATGTAATACATTTGGTTATACCTCTGGTTTCTTTTAATTAATCTTTTTCTAAAAACCTTATCAGTCTGGACGTGGTGGCACATACCTGTAATCCCAGCAGTCAGAAGGCTGAGGCAGAAGGATCACTGCAAGTTTGAGGCCAGCCTGGATTACATACATCAAGAGACCCTATGTCAAAAAAAAATTAAAATAACCCCTTATCATTAATGCTTGGAGAAATCCAGACTTTTCTTTTTAATCCTTAATAATATAAAAATTTTATATTCTGTATTTGTCAGATTGTTTCCTTATGTTATCCTTGAACCTTTTCTCATATCCTCTGTTTTCACTGTAACTGAAAGTCGAGTCTAAAGGTTTGATCAGACTGAGGTTAAACATTTGCAAGTATTTTTCTAGGTAAGGCTGGGTACTGTATATACTTCATTTGATTCAGTATTTCCACTCTGTGTGATGCTGAGTTAGAACCCTTATTTCTTCTTTTTTATTGAGTATTTTTTTAAGTATATAGTGCAGTTATATTCATCACTGGGGTCTTGTACCTTTATATGACAGATCTTGGTTCTCATTTTTTCCCCATACCCCTGCCCTCCCTTCTCCCCTTCATCCTCCCCTATTTACAGCGATTTTGTTTCCATTTTTTCCTTTTGTCATACTTTTTCTTTTCCCTTATTTCCTTTCCCGTATGCTTCCCTCTTCCCCTACAAGATCCCTTGTTTTATTTTATTTATTTATTTATTTTTGGTACCAGGGATCGAACTCCGGACCTTGTGCTTGCGAGACAGGCGTCAGAACTAATGAGCTGAATTCCCAGGCCCAGGATCTCTTGTTTTAGATGGCAGTTGCCAGCTTAGTTTTCTCCTGTGGCAGATTGGTTTTCTCTGCATTTTGTAATTAATGTTGAGATATGAGAGCTGGCTGAATATTCTGTTATTCAAGAAGCTTTAACTTAATAGATTTATCATCCATTTATGATCTTTACCTAAATCAGGGATAATAGGGTTTGCAAAAACAGTGATCATTTAATTCTTTTATTTTTCAACTTTTATTAGGTGATACTCATCTGTAAAGGTGAGTATTTCCATTTTATATACTTTATGGATTTTTATTTGTTCATTGTATTATTGTCATTGATATTTTTGTTAGTAAACTTGTCCTAAATTTGTTCAGTGGGAGTTGCTTCCAGCTGGCATGTTTGTTCTTTTCACAAGCTTCTATTAGTCATTAAGAACTTCCTTGCTTTCTGACACAAAGGCAAAGCCAGGGTTGCCATGTATTTCCTGTTCTGCACCTTGGGTTAGCCATTTCTCAGAGTCCTGGTTCCCTTTAATGGTGAGTCTATTTTAAAAACAAAGGCTGGTTATTTAGTGAGCTAATTGTTATTAGAGGATCACTGATTCTTCTAGACCTTTTTCAGTGGGCACAGCTATGCAACTTAAATTGTGAGTTTGTATTGATATAGCTTTTTATTTGCATGAATTACTTTGTTTTATATTTGTCTCATGCTGAAAAATCTTCATTACTAAAACCAAGTATATTTCCTTTTTTTAATACTATGATTATGTAAAACAGTTTCATAATTATGGGATAAAGCCTACCTATGTAAATTCAGAATTTCTTTGCAATTTTTTTCAACATACAGGAGTTATGAGAATTTTTCAGCATGCAAAAAAGTAGAAATGATTATACAATAAAGACTCATATACGCACCACATAGATTTTATAATTAATATATTGCTATATTTGCTTTATCCTTTATCTGTCTCACCACTCATCAATTCTTACTTTTTATGATGCAATTAAAAATAAGTTCTTTATGGCTCTATGTATATCTATGTATATATATCCCTGTGGATATTGAGCTGATAACTATGTGCACAAGTTACTTGAAATGATCTTTTTTTCCCCCCTGTGGGAGAATTTCTTCAAAATGAACTGTTCTGCCATTGTCAAGAGGAATTCATTTAATTGCCTTTTTCTCAAACAGAATTTTTTCTACTTTGTGGAGTAAAGTTTCTTAATGACTTAATACAGTTCATTTTCATGATGGTTTCATTGGATTTTTTTTATTGAGGTATGAAGTTTACCATTTGTTTTTAAGGTCTTCTGTAGCCTTACTTTATGAGTACCTGAAATGTCTTGTATTGAAATAGATGGGCTCAAACTTTTTTGTTGTTATTGTTAGGGTGTTGCTATCTTTATGCGTTTTCTGTACTTTCTGCTTTTTGAAGATTATTTCCTCATAAAACAAACAACATAGCTTCAAAGAGAACCAGAAAGTACCTTATAGGTACTTATAGTCATTGACACTTTAGAATTAGAAAGTGTCCTTTTGTTGTTATCCTAAGTAATACTTCTGAACCTGAATTCTACCTTGCCTGACAACAAAACCATATCCTCTGCTTTCTTAAGAGTTTTCATTTGATATATCTTTGCTCATTGTTTATTTTTAGCCTTTCTAGTTCTTTTTGAAGGTATATTTTTGTTTCATGGGGAAATTTAAGTCTGTTTATATTTAATATGACATTTGATTTAATTTGGGAATAATTATCAGTTGTAGTTACTGAACTTTAACATTTAAAAATATATATGGTGATAACTTTAATGTCCTTAATTCTTCCCTCATGTCTGTTAGGCTTCTGTTTTTTTTTTAATGATATAATTTTGCTTCTGCCTATCTTTGTCGAGGTCAATGACTTATGTTTTCCCCCTTTCTGTCTTCTGTGCTTTAAAAAAATTATGTTATTTCTGTTGCAGTATAGTGGATATTTACATACTAATCTTGTACTTATCTCCCCACCTTTGTTTTAGTCTTTGATCCATGGTTAAATATGTATAGTTGTTACTGGAGTTTTTAGGGCAAAGCCCCAGCTCCAGGCATTCCAATAGATCATGCTCAGTCACCAGTCACAGTCAAGGAGACAAGCAATGGTAAAGGACTAGTAAGGAGCTTTGATCAGCATCACCACAGTGGGAAGCACAGAGTAGTTCAAGATATGCCTTCAGGGGCTAACAGAAATGTTGGGATTTTAAAGAAAAAGGAAACAAAGCAAGGTGGAGGTTTGCCTGGCTTGAGGGATTTGCATAGCTGGAGGTGTAGGTAATCCTGGTCAAGTCCTGGTTTGGGTATTAATTCTCAGGACTGATTTTGTGAAATCCAGGGAGAGTCATCATCACCTGAGAGAATCATTCAGTCCCCAGGAGATGAGGGCTCATGCCTTGGGGGCACAGCCTCAGGTCCCTTTAGGAGTAATTGCTCCCACTTGAGGGGTGAGCTCAGTTGGGGGGTGAGTTCATTAAAGAATGGTCTTTGGGATTTTGAGTTTCCAGTACTCTGAGGTGATTACAGGTTTAGGGTAATGACTGGCAAGTTCTAGGTTTTGCTTCAGAGGGCCGGAACTGAACATTGTTAAAGCTGACAATTACATACCCCTGTAAATCCTGAAAATTACCTTTATCTTTGTGTCCCTCATTTTAAAGGGGTGTAAGATAAGCTAGGTAAATTTAGGACAGTAAACCTTGTAATAAAGATACTTTTAAGTGAGTAACATGTCTACATGTAGAGCTGAATAGGGATATGACCCAAAATTTTGGGTAAGTACGCATGTAAAATGAGGAGAGATGCCAGTCTTTATTCTGGTTTTAGTTACCCATTGAACATCTGCAGTCCCAGCTTCTAGGTCCCTATTGTACATAATGTTAACTATCTTCCTTTTTTTGATATCAGGAATTGAACTCAGGGCCTTGTGCTTACCAGGCAGGCACTGTGCCACTGAGCTATATCCCTGGCCCTCCAAAATAATCTTTTAAAAGAAAGTTCATCAGCTAATACGTTCCTCAACAACTGTATAGTTTTCTTATGTTCTTGCATGTTCAGAATGCTTTTCTTTAGTATTGCTACATAAAGGGTACCTTATGTAGTTATAAAATATTTACTCAAAAATTTTTGAGCTCCTTGGAAGTCTTGCTGCATGTTATCATGTTATAAACAAATCTAATGTTTAATTTTTTTTGTTTTGTAAATGACTTGGTCTTTGCTTAGAGACTGAAAATAAATTTTTTAAAATGTGAATATCTAATCATTTTACTGGGATATGTGTAAAGCTGACCATTTTTCTCATTTAGGACCCTCTGAATATGAAGTTTAAGTTTGTTCAGGAATTTTTTTCTGTACTATAAAGTAAACTGTTAATCCAATTTTATTGCTTTGTTTTCTTATTTAAGAGCTTCAAATTACAAGTAAGTTGGATCTTCTTTGCCTATATGTCACTTTTGATATTTTTTATTTTATTTTTTATGCTTTTTAGACAGGGTCTCACTATGTATCTTAAGCTGTTTTTTTTTGTTTGTTTGTTTGTTTGTTTCTTTTGGTACTGGGGATTGAACTCGGGTCCTTGTGCTTGCAAGGCAGGCCACTGAACCACTGAGCTAAATCCCCGGCCCTTAAACTGGTTTTGAACTAGCTATGTAGCCCAGCCTGGCCTTGAACTCACTGTGATCCTCCCTGGGATTACAGGCATGTGCCACTATACCTATCCTGATCTTTTTTAAACACTTCATTTTTATTCTTTTGATTCTTTTCATTCTTATCCACTATATCCTTTAGTTTATTTTCTCTTCTTTCACTGAGCAACTTATATTTTAATTGTTCATTTCAGAAATGATTTTTCCCCAGTTTCTTTTATCTTTTATCTTGTTGCATAACTGCCTATTGTTTTTCCTTCACTAGTATGACATTTTAAATTTCAAATTTCTGATATCATATTTGCATCCCTGGCTTGATACTTGCAATAAGTTGTTTAACTGTACTTAATCCATTTTAGAGCATTGTGTTAGTTTTGTAACTTTATATTTCTTCAAGGTTGAATTGGTAGAGAGTTTTTAATCACTTGACGAGGTTCGATCTACTTTTATTTATTATGGCTTTCTGTGGGTATTGAGGTCTTTTTTTAAAATCCCAAATGAAGAACGTAGAATTTTCCTGGGCCATGTGTAGTAGTCAAGGTTGGCCATTGTTAAAAGGGATTACTTGGTTTCTTAGTTTAATAATGCTTACTGTTTTTAGAACAGTGAAGATGATGCCTTTTGAAATGTTGTTTGTTTGATTTTCTGATACTTTGGCATTATTTTCTTTCTTGGAGTTTTTAACTTCAACTACTTTCTTCCCTTTTCCCCATGATGAGGCTCCAAAGGACCCTATCTCTATGTATTTTTTCTGGAAGAGTTAACAACTCTTGAACCAGAATACTTTTGGGGTCCTTCCTTTTACCTCCCAAGGAACTAATGCCCTAATATCTGCCAGGACTTAATGCCCAGCTACTTTTGTGGAAGTGGAGTGGACTATCAACTCATAAGAGTGGATACCTCTTACTTGGATAAGGTCTCCTGGCTTTGATGTTTTCAGATGTTAGTTTTCTCTTTCATATGCCCGGTAATGCTTGCAGTAATGTCTCTTTCATAGTTATGCTATTGGTGAAAGCTATACGTGATTTTTTTACTCATAAAATAATCCTTGCATTTATATAACTTGAATGACAAAATACATATAAAACATTAATCCATTCTGTAGCTTTGTGAGATAATACTTCCCTCATTTTACAGATAAAGTTGTTAAGGCTACAAGGTTAACAGCAACTCACTAACATAACTAGTTAATGATGAGCAAAATTCAATCCTAAGATTTAAGAATCCAAATCTACTATGTGCTCCATCAAAGTGATCATATTGCTATTTCATTTGTTCGAACAGTCTCTGAATGTTGAGTACCTTAGAAAGTACTAAGTTGTGTATTAGACACTTGCTATTACAGCAATGAACAAAACAGACCAACAAAACAAAAACCCTGCACTTACAGAATTTATATTTTTAGGAGTATTATCTATCAATCTCTTCTTCACTTAAAAATGAGATTTTTTGGCATTGAAAAAATAATATTAATTAGAGTAATTTATAGGGCTTAATTATGTGTATCATTCAACATAATTGTGACTTTTAATAGTGCCAAAATAGCTTCAAGCTTTATGTGATTACTATATACCCTTTTCCTAGTTTATTGCTTATATACTATAAATTTAAAAAAGAAAAGGTATATTGGAAATGAAAAAATGTATAGTTTTCATAGTTGTATTATGAAGCATGTATTTAAAAACATTACTGATTTTTTAACAAAGCTCTATTTGGTTTGATGTCTGTTGAAAGAAACATCACATTTGGGATAGTATTTAAGCTATTTATGAAGATATTTTATACCATATAGTTTTAGGATAGTGTGAAATTCCACACTAAGGATTTCTGAGTAGTTTAGTTTTCACTTATTTGCATAAAAAGTGAAGGATTTTTTTATCTGCTTTCAACAGATTATTGTTTCTTATTCTTTTAGTATTTCATTAAGAAATGTAAAATACTTTCATCATTGTGCTGTTTCTCATTATAACTTGTTAATTTTCGCAAAAAAATGCTATTTCAAATTCCCGTATAGAACAATATAAAATAGGATAATTTCTATTTACTCAGTTGATTTTAATACAGAATTTTGAGTAATAAAGTAGCTGATTTGCACCCTCTGTTGGTCATTTTCTTTACCTGCAGACAGAAATACAGTGTAATAAAATGGAAAACTTATCTTTTATGTTTATCTTTTAATTGACATTTGCAGATCTTGCCAAAATAATACTCTGAACTGGGTTTGTGTAAATAAGGTGGATTGTTATTTAGCTGTGCATTGTTTCAGTAATTTTATGGTTATTTCCTTTTTCCTCAGGCTGTCTCTCTAATTGTAGCATTCAGAATTGGCATTAACAGTGTAAATTTTCAAATAAGTATTTATTTAACTGTAGCACATTATTAAACAGATAATGTTTAACAATTTCATTGTCAATTTGGATTAATTAGAAAAACATCACATTTTACTACTCTAAATAACAATTTGGAGAGTTACTTGAATTGAAAATAATTCAAGCTTCAGAAAACTGAGGCTGAGTTCTTCTCTGACTTTCCTTAAGGTAGAATAATTCTGTAAGATTATATGCTTAATTAGATTTATAGTATAGTTTGATAATATTTGCATATAGTAAATTTCCTGACTCGTAGTAGAAATATCTATACAAATTTATAATTGCAGTTAAGAAAGCTATACTTGTCCAGGTAGATGAATAGTTTGGAGGAAGAAAATCTTTGCTTTTGAAGGATTGATAAATAGCAAGTTTGCCTTTGGTAGTTCTGGTATTTCTAAATTTCACTTACCAGCCAAAGCATCAAATTTAATAATATATAATTCACTCAATTTTAGCATAATCTATACCTATTCCATAAACTATGTATGATATCAGAGCTTCCTTGCATTTTTTAATCTAAATAAATATTTTAAAAGCTTATAATATGCATTTTCATATTTTTAAAGATATTATTTGCAAACACCAGTAACCAACAGTATTTGTGTAGAATTTCATGTACCAGTTTGAATAAATTGAAATTTGTGTTTCATTTCTAGTGTTCTTTTTTTTACTGTATTATTTAACTAAAACATGTATTAGACTATTCATTTGACCTTTCTACTTTGTGGCAAAGCAATGAAAAAGATGTTCTTCAACATGGCAAATTAAACTTTAATGTTGAATTTGATTCTTAAATTTGTAATTCAATGAAATATTATTTTGAAATATAATCAGCGAATACTTACATTTTTCAGAGAGTGAATTCCCTAAATACCACATGTAAACATAAGTAATTAAGTAGCATTCTGAAGCTATATGACTTTAAATCTGTAGTATATTAGTTGTACCTGATGTGTGATTCTATAAATACCATGTAAATGTCCCACATAAACTTATCTACTTGATATATCAGTAAATTATTTTAGCTCATATGGAATATACTTCACCTATAGTACTATGTCTTTAATCCAGTGAAAAAGCAAGGTTATATATTTTATTTTCAAATTTAGTTACATGCATGAAAATAAGTAGCTCTTAATCTGCTTACTGAAAGCAATGAGTTAGTGTCATCTTATTCAGAAAATTAGTTAACTTCCCACTTCAGACTCCCACTCAATCTTTCTCCAGAAACTTGTAGAATCAAATAGTATTCAAATGGAAAGTTTCCATCTTATCACATGTTTGAAATACCTAATTAAATTAGCTGGCAGTTAATTAGCTAACTAAATTGAATAGGGACAAAGAAACACAAAGATACTCATAGAAATATTGCCTTAGAAACAGAATGCTAATCTCTACGTGCAAGTTATTAGGAAATGGGGTATTGGGTAAATATTTAAGGAAGGGAAATTATTTTGATCTAGTAGGAAACATTGACTTTGAAAGCTGTGGGGGGTTGTAATGATGGTATATTCCACAGAATTCTATATTCTGGAGAAAGGTCTTGTGTCTCCAGACTTTCCTTTGAAATTTTTTCTATTGTCATGCATGATATTTTCCTTTCCACATTTGTGTTCTCTCTATGGAGCTTCTCAGTTTCTTTCCCACTTCAGTTAATTTGTTCTTTGCCTTAGTAAATACTTAGTTTTTTGGAATTTGGGAAAAATGAAATATGATATCAACTGCCTATGTTGTATCAATTTTTATATTTTTGATATTCTCTAAGGATAAGTAAGGTATTCTTGAACAGCACATTGCATGTTGGGAAGTACAATAACTTTGAGGGCTCTTTAGTAAACTAGAAATTTAACTTGTAAAATAGTGATTCAAGTTATTACACTTTCAAGAATTTGGACAAATATTGTACATCTTGCTTATAAATGCAGCAAAAGTTTTTCATTGTAAAGAAGCCAGCAGGGAATACAAAATTTATAAGAAAAAAAAATCAAGTGAATGGCTCTATATATTTCTTTTTAATCTAGCTAGCTATTGACATCTTAAAATTTTGAGTCAAATATTTACATTAACTGGAATTCCCTCATAGGTATAGTTTTAATTTGTAAGCATTTATGAAAGACAGTATAATTGCTTATTAGAATAGATCTGTTTTATTTATAAGTTTTTCTTTTGACAGTGATATGAATTTTGAAAATATAGAACGAACAGCCTGTAAAGCAAAGATTGCCATATCAGGTATGTTGTATGTGGATCATATTATATTGCTGAATAAACTCTGAAAAGTAACTAGACTTGGTAAGTTTTGTTTTATTCTCTACTTCTAGACTTTTCATTTTTTCATAACTACCAAAATATTCAAATGGTCTGTTTTGATCATTAATGCTCTACATTGTGTAGATCTTTGCAGTTTGAAAAAAAATGGTTACATATGTTAGGTGATTTTCTCTTCAGTGCAGCCTTGTAAAATGAATAAGATAATTATTCTCAGTTTTTACAGACATAAAGATTAAGTGACTTGCTTGAAGTGGCTGAGCTGTGCTGCAAATCCAAGTCAGTTGACTCTCCATTCCTTTTCTGTTCCACAGGAGTTGAAACCATGTCTGTCTGGTTCATCACTTTAAACCCAGAGTTTACCACAGCACTTGGCACATAGAGCACTGCTCTTTGTCACCTGTAGGGAAAAGACCACACTTTTTTTTCCTAGTTTTCCCTTTTGACCCAATTCTTTTTCTAACCATTTTCTTCCATTTTGCCTATATATAAGCTATTTAGTCAGACATTTTTTCCTTCTCCTGTCAACATACCCTAGACTTCAGATGCTTAATTGGCTTATGAAATAAATATTTTCTTCAGATCTGTTTGCTTATCTATAAAATGACCTGTTATCATTCTAGCTAGAAAGATTTCCTTTCTCTGAAATACTATTACAGCTGGAGACCTTCTACCACTAGATGGCACTTATGCTGTGTAGTCTCAGTTTCTTGAAAGTGTTAAGGAAGCCAAAGACAATGGCCTGGAGATCCCACAGTTGAAATGAACTCAGAGCTGACTTGAGGGTATGCTGTAGTGATGCACCTTCACAAATATCATCCCTTCAGAACATTTTGGAAACAACCATTTGTACCTCCATCAGTCCTTACATAATAACTTTTTTTCCTCTGGCCAAAAGCTATGTCTTAGCCCACTGCTACAGTTCAAGCCCTGTCACTCAAGGAACTGTCTTCCATTTCTAGCTTCCCAACTCATGTCGTAGCTAACAAAAATTATACAGGAAGGTAGACCTGCATTTTATTTAGCACATTATTGGCTAACATCAGAAACTGCCCTGAGCTAAACAAAAAATTCTTCAGAAAAATAAGTGAACTATATAAGTATCTGTTGCTTGTTTTATAGTTATTATATTCATGTTTTCATCTTTCCATTTATAAGACTGACATAAACGTATTTTATATTTCCTTGTATCCTTTGCCCAACATGGTAGTTCTTCACTATGCTTAATACCTATTAACATTAATAAATAAAATATTATACATTTTTAAAAGGGATTTCCTACAAATACTTAAACATAATCCTTTTTCTTCAAATATGGCACCACTTGAGATATATGAGCTATATTAAATTGTTAATGAAGACTCCAAATTCTCGAGTTTCAACATCTATTGTGATTTCATAGTAGTTTATTTACTACTGCAGTTCATGCTATTAGAATTAACTGTATGTTTAGAAGGGACTTAAAAAGCATTTAAAGTAAAAGAAAAAATATTTTTCATGAACACAAATACATAATATATAAAATTGAACTTATTTCTGCATATGTTTCTTTTCAGAAGATAATTTTAAATTAAACTAAGGAACTGAAACTCTCAGAAGATGGAGTACATATGTAATTTCCTTTCATTTTTGTCTGAGCTTAATTATATCTTGTCTGTGTATTTATAAAAACAAAAATAAAAAATTCACCTTAATAAATGCATTTTCATTTGACAGTAGGATGAATATGTGACTTTTATTTTGGCCAAAAGGAATATTTGCAGCAAAATTTCCTAATGTTTTTGAGATTATGTCAATAGCCTCGAGAGACTTGATATTTGCATTTCTGGCTTTCCTTGGTGACCAGATCTTTATACAAAGAATAACTGGTTCATCTTTTTTCTTTCTGCCAAATAACAAATAATAACATTGTGATAATTTTCTCAGGATTCTCATTGATCACTGATTCAATGACTAAATCAAATCACCTCACCACATATATCATTCAGTTTGTTTTTTTTTTTCTCTTTTTTCACTACTGGGGATGAACCTTGCACATGCTAGGCAATCCCTCTACCACTGCACTGCCTTTCAGCCCTCAGTTTTCACCTTTGGACATGATAGATTTGTAAGAACTAATAAAATCAATTTAACCATCTTATTATAGCTCCCTCAGTTTACCATTACATATCAGTGGAAACATAAAAAAAGATAGATAAGAGTACTGTAAACTAAATCTGAGTCCACCATTTACAAGTCCAGAAGGAATTTCTATCATTTAAAGCTGAATTAAGAAAAACAGTTGAGAAATCGTGACTTAACTTTGCTGTCTGAACAGTACCTGATCTCTTGGGGAATAGAGAAGAAACATCCATCATCTTTTGGGGAGCTGATCATAGGTAGGCATGGGAAAGGGCAAGACTGACCCTGGCTGTGGGCACACAGGAGAGGAAGTCAGGGTCTGTGTTTCTCCCTTGACAGTATAAATAGCTAATGCCACCCCAGTAGGGCCAGAACAGCTGTGAACAAGGACAGTTGTGAAATGAAATGAGTCAGCAACTGTGGTCAGGCAAGAAGGGGCTTTTTGACAGGACATCAGCCAAGTCCTAATTATAAAACAATAAAGGCATTCCCCTTAAAATCAAGAATTAAAATAACACTGTATTATTTCATTACAATATAACTCTGTTTTAGAAATTCTCGCAAAAACAATGAGTAAAGGATGAAACTAGTGAAAAGTAATACAAAAATGAATACTCTTTAAAGATAATGGATTACAGACCTATGAAACCAAAGGGAATTTACTGAAACACTATTTGAATTAATAAAGAATTCAGTAAAAAGTGGCATAGTTTAAGATAAATCTATAAACAGCAGTAATCTTTTTAACTATCAAATAACCTAAAAATATAGTAGCACAAAGGTCTACTTTAAAAAAAATTAAATACCTAAGAATAACTTTAATTGTAATGTGAGGATAGATTGTGCTATTCTATGTAAAGACAAAGTGTTATAGTTATTAGCTTTTAAATTTGGATAATTGAACCCAGTACTAATAAAGTATGGGAGGGCAGATTTTGACAAAACAGTTCTGAAATTCTTACAGAGAAATTAGAATAAGGTGCTTTCAGAAAAAAGTATTTCTACACTTGATCTTAGCTAAAAGGCTGAGAAGCGATAAAAAAGTACTTCTAATAGTAAGGTGTATTGTAAAAGTGCAATAGTTCTAATAGTATGGTGTTAGTATTAGGTTATGGTAATAATCAATAAATGATTTAATTAGATCCATAAATGTATACCCAAGGTGCAGACATTTACTGAGAAAGTCTTTACTGTAATGTGAAACTATAAATCAGAAAGAGAAAGATTTGTACCTAGAGCAAAACAATTATTTAATAAGAAGAATATTTATACTTTTACACTATTTCCTAATTTCAAATATATATCCAATAACTTTTTGTTGTTGTGTGGTACTGGAGATTGAACCCAGGGCCTTCTGACTTATTTTCATCCCCGGCCCTTTAAGTAATATATTTTATTTTGGCTTTGGTGGCCAGAATTTATTATGGGATTCAGAGTTCATGTTACTGTAAAATTTACCAAAATTATTACTTGTCATTTTTTTAACCCCTTCATAGATATTCGAATACCACTAATGTGGAAAGACTCTGATCACTTCAGCAATAAAGAGCGTATGTATGATTTTAACTTTTAATTGAAATGTTTTCTTTGGTTAATAATAGATTTGTGATTATTGAGGTAAAGACTTCTTCCACACTGAAATAAATTGATGTCATTTGACAGAATAAGTAGAATCTTGTTGAGCTATTTTCTGATTTTCAGTATAAATATGTTACAATCCTGTGATACTAAGTAAGACAGTCCTTCTCAATTGTAATTGTAAGTTGATAGAACTGGTACGAGTACAGTAAGTAGTGGCCTCAGGGTGGGGAGATGGAAGAAAAATAGGGAAAAATGAAAATGTTTAAGGAATAAAGATAAAAGCAACATTTCTGTTTGACCAGAATTTTGAGATTCTGTATGCTTTGTCATTTTAGATTATTTAATAGGATGTAATAAGGATTTTAAGCTTGATTCAATTTTTTTTTCCTTCAACATTTTATGGCTTTATGTACTCTTCATAAATCTGTGTATTGCTTAGGTCATGGAAATTAATCTCAGATGATTTTTAGCTGTTAGAGGCAAAAGATATGGTAATCCTTTATCTCTTTATTGTGATAGCTTTGTTCTTCATACATTAAAAACTGAATCATATTGAGCATAATTAGTTTTATATGAACAATTTAAAATCAGGTTAGTGTTTGTTATTCAATTAGGAAATATAATTTACAAAGGAATGCATGTGGGAATTAAATAAATCTTTCTGATTTCTATAGAGAATGTTTTTCTAAAGAGCTACATTTTCTCAGTAATGAAGATTTAACTTTTTTATGACTTAATACTTTTTAAAACATCACCAAATTAAAAGTTCCAGCAGCAGCTGTGTTTTTTCCATGACTACTTTCATTCATTCATTCATTCTTTCTATCTACGTACCTTCCTATCTTTGTGGTTTCCTCCTTTGCTTTTAGTTTGGTAGGAAATCTTTTGCTGTTATTAATGTGGCTACTCTTAACTCTTCTAATAACATATTCTTAAATAGAATTGGATACCAAAGTAACAGAAATAATAGTATATGTATATAATAATAAATTTACTGTTAATTGAGATTTAAGTAGTTTTCTAATAATAAAATTTATGACTTTAGTAGTTTCTTTAAACAGAGTCTTATATTTTTAACCTAATTTTTTGGTACTCCTGGTCTAAGGTTGTGTTCTAGTTGAATAAACTATTACTATATCCTGACAAAATGGCCACTATAGCACACACCTGTAATCTCAGCACTTTGGAGGCTGAGTCAGGAGAAATGCTGCAAATCTGGGGTCAGCCTCGGCTACATAGTGAGTTCAAAACTGGCCTGAATTACATAGTGAGACCCTGTCTCAAAAAGAAAAACAAAAAATAACAGACATTATAAAATGCTAAAGGCTACAATGTATAAAAATAAGAATTTCTTAACTATTTAAGGTAAAATTTTTCATTTTAAAGGTTAAGACAATTGGATTTATCATATGTATTATTTAAAGTGTTGCCATTTCTCTCTAGGATCAGAGCGCTATGCCATTTTTTGTTTATTCAAAATGGGAGCTGAAGTTTTTGATACTGACATGGTGATTGTGGATAAAACAATTACAGATATATGTTTTGAAAATGTAACGATATTGTAAGTATCTTTCATCTTAAGAGAATGAAAATAAAGTTCTACTTAAAAAAAAAGAAAGTCTAGTTATTGGGCCTTTGGATTCTTATAGCCTAATTATTTGTTCCTTGGATTCTTTTGAAGTATTAAGATCTTTAAATGTTCAAAATGATTTTGAAAACTACTTTGTTAAAAAAAAACCTTGTTCTTTATTTGCAGTTTTCTGATGTAAAATAAAAATGGAAATTTTCTAATTAGCAAGTATTTGACTCATTGGATAAAAATAATTTTTAAAACTTTTATAAAGATATTTTCATTATTAAAGTGTGAATATAATAGTTTTAATTTATTTTATATTGAGTGAATTTGGTTAGAAAATAGGTCTTCTAGCTGGGCATGGTAGTGCACACCTGTGATCGCAGCACTTGGGAGGCTAAGGCAGGAGGATTGCTGGGAGTTCAAGGACAGCCTGAACACAACATAGTGAGATCCTGTCTCAGAAAAACCAAAGAAAATTGGTCTCTATCTCATATAAGAGATTTAATTACAGAACTGCTAAAATAATAAAATAGCTTTGTTTGTAGGAAAAACACTGGTAAAACTTGGAGGGCGTGTTTTTTTCTCTTATGCTGCATTTCTTGTATGTACTCCAAAACAGTAAAAAAAATCAGTAATCGTCAGGGCTGTGTTTATTGCCCCTGCTCTTTTACAGGCTCATTTTATGTGGTCATAATACAAAACCAGAACTCCTCAGGTAGCCATAGAAATCATTTTTAACTAACATAAGTTCTTCCTGGCTTCTTTCAGAGATTCATTGGCCTAAATCACTGTGGGGTTTGTGTTTCTTTCAGGCTTTCAAAGATACCGTGTTCATATCTAAATGTTAATAGCTACTGAACTATTAAGATAAAACCAATATTACATGTGTTTTTCTATTTTCAGTTATGGAGCTGCATTTGAGATTTCAGAGGACTAGTTTTGCCATTCACAGAGCATTAAAAAGATTATAGCAAAACATATTTTGTGGTTTCTGGTCCAGTGTCCCTTAGTAATTGTATAGTGCAGAAAAGCAAGATGTATTGTTTGGGGTTATTACCAGTAATACAGCATTCTTACAAGCTGTATTGAACTAGAGAAATTTGTTTAGGGACCAAACAAAACAAAACAAAACAAAAATTTCAAATTGTTATATAATTGAGTTTAAAATTTTTTCCTAAGTTATCTAAATATTATTATCAACTATTACCAATGAATTTTTTTCCTGCCAAAATTATTGTATCAGTGGGCTTTTTTTTTCATATCACTTTGCCATTTTTTTTTGTCAGAGAAAGAACAATACAAAGTACTTGGGAAGAGAGCATGTTATTTATAATTTTTTAAAAATTCTGTAGATATTTTAAATTGTTCTAAAAATAACTGCTGACAAATGTTCTAAATGTTTAGAAATGTGTTTTTTGTTATGATTGTTTTTAATAACTATTCAATATTTATGAATCTGTGGTTTCCCTCTAAATATTGACATTTGTTTGTCATTACCAGGAATATTGTATGGTTAGAAGCTGCCAAATAAACTATAAAAATATCTGGAAGTTATTCCTTGGATTTACCAAACCTACAGATTGGCTCTTTAAATCCTAAAAGGTCTATGTTGCGTTTTAATATCTCTGATGCTGACGGCATGTTCTGTCTGTAGGCAACATCTGTCTGTAGGCCGAAGGACCCCTTTTGCAGTCTTGCATTTTTTTTGTTGTTGTTGGTAACACTGCTACAATCTTTTATGCTAGTTTATCATTATTGAAAAGGGATAAAGCTAATCTCAGCATTTCCTACAGTTGCCACATTTCTTCATATTGCTTTAATAAATATGCATCAAGTACCTTTTAGTTCCAGGTACAATGCTAAGCTAAAAATGCAAAGATTACCATGATAGAACATGCCCTCCAGGAGTTCATGCTTTGAACTATATATTGGTTTCATAGGGTTTTTTTTTCCCTATATAACCAAATAGTAAAAATATTGTTTATAATTATTAGGTAAAAAAGTGTGATGTGAAGAGGGCACATGGTGGTGAACTGACTAGTAACTCTAAGAAAAAGAAATGTATACTGAGAGTTCAGAATTTGTTTTGGAGTAGTCATGTTAGGAAAAGGACACTTAAAGGAAAAACGGCACTGACAAAAAAAAAAAAATGACCAAAGTATTTTATTGTTTCTTTAAATCAAATGCCTGCATACATCGATTTAGTTAAGGTTGCCCTTTGTTAAGAAGCTGATAGCTCTGCAAGTTGTAGTGACTTTCTTATGCCATTGCGATACTAAATAAACACAGTTTCTATGTCATATTTTAAATGGTGATTTTGAATGTTATAAAAGCATCAAAATATTTTGTAATTTTATTTTCTGTTGAGTTAAATCTTTAACCTTACAAATACCCTTGTATTTAGTAATGAAGCAGGACCAGACTTTAAAATAAAGGTGGAAGTATATAGTTGCTGTACAGAAGGATCTTCCATAACCAACACACCAAAAAAGCTAGCTAAGAAACTAAAGACATCTATAAGTAAAGCTACTGGAAAGAAAATTAACTCAGTGCTTCAAGAAGAGAATCCTGAAACATGCTTGTTCTTCAATTCTACTGTTTTGTAAGTTTTCTAATATAATATTTATGGTAACACAGTTATACTTGGTGATATTTCACAATATTTTGTGTGTGGAGTACATATTTACATTTTAAGTGGAAAAACATCTTAGAGCAGAAATGGTTGTCTGACATTTACTCAGCTGGAGTATCCTTAATAACTTCCTTTGAAGGTAGGAAGTCAGGTGAGAGTGTTTTTAGTAGTTTGGAATTCCCAATATCTGTCATACAGATGAAGTGTTTTTCTTTGAAATGTGTATGTAAGATTATTTGTTACATATCAGTTTACTAATTGGATTTCTATTCATATACCATGCTATATTTCATAATTTGAATTTTTTATCACAGATAAACCAATATTATCATTATCACACTTAATACAAAATAAGTTTTTAATGTAATCTAATATCTATCCTATATTCAAATTGCACCAATCCTGAAAGTCTTCTTTTGATTTGCTTGTTCAAATTAGAATCAAAGGTCTATAGTGTTACATTTAAGTAAGTTGTCAAAGTCTCTATGATTATATCTTTGTAGTATATCTATATATAAATAAATCTATATCTATATCTACATATCTACAGATATAGATATATATATTGGCATTTTTCTGGTCCCTCTATTTCCTATCAAATCCAAAGGATAATTAGATTGAGACTGTTTTAAGGCAATAATACTCATTATTAGATGCATTCTTATTCTCTCCCATTAGGAGGCATTGTCCTATTTTTAGGTTCAAGTGTTGCCATCCTGATCCATCCAGCATGAAGTTTCCTATCTTTTAATGCTTTCAGCAGCCATTGCTGCTCATTTTTTTTATTTCATTAGAGATTATAATTTGATGGCTTCCTAAATCTGTGCTGCATTTTGGTTCTTCACAAACTGACTAGATACAACTACAGTGCAATTG
Organism: Fukomys damarensis; assembly: GCF_012274545.1. NCBI lineage: Eukaryota > Metazoa > Chordata > Mammalia > Rodentia > Bathyergidae > Fukomys > Fukomys damarensis. The sequence continues at coordinate 26,962,611 of NW_022900932.1, forward strand.
GTGAAAGCAATGGAGGAAAAACAATACTTGAATCTTTTTGTCTAATACTGGGAGTTGAATGTAGGATCTTTGCACTAAGATGCAAAGATACATTTTTCCTTCCCCACCCCATTTTAAAAGCAAGGTCTGAGTTCTTAAATTGCCTAGGCTGGGCTCTAACTTTCAGTCCTCATGCCTCAGCCTCCCAAAATGCTGGGATTACAGATGTATACCATCTTTCTCTCTCTCTCTCTCTCCTTCCCTCCCTCCCTCCTTCCTTCCTTCCATTTTTTTTTTTTTTTGTGGTATGGGGGATGAACTCGGGACCTTGTGCTTGCAAGGCAGACAGCGGAACCACTGAGCTAAATCCCTGGCCCTAATTCTTGTAATTACCACATTTTTTAATAAGTTGATGCCCTAGCAACTATGGAGGTGAACAGTGTTGTTTTATTTGAACTCTTAACTTTTCATATATTGCTGTTTCATTCTGCTATAGTTATTCTCTTTGATGCCTAAATTGTCCCATTTCTGATCAGGAAAACTTTCAAGATGATTACTGCATTCTTTTGGTACTACTTAATCTTTGATCATTTCTTTGCTGTCTGACGCAATAGGATATCTTCTGTTAATCTTGTATTTTTCTGCCCAGACTTGTTGGAACCACCATTTTTCCAGGAGCCCTTTATTTCCGATACCTTCTTTAAACCTTATGGTTGCTTCTTCACAATTTTATATTTGGAAACCACTTATCAGGATGCATTCCTAGAATTTCTTTTTTTGGTTTTGGGGATCAAATTCAGGTCCTTGCACTTGCAAGTCAGGCAGCAGAACCACTGAGCTAAGTCCCGGCCCTATAGAATTTGGTTTTTTAAGACAGTGAGACTGTCTTAAAGATAGTGAGACTGACCTGGAACTCACTATGTAGCCCCGGCTGGTCTCAAACTCACAGTGATCCTCCTACCTCAGCCTCCCAAGTGCTGGGATTACAGGCACGTGCCACCCCACCCAGCTTTACCAAATTTCTTTACATAACTAGTAGAGTTGGCTCTTTAGTAGATCAGTAATTTTATTTATAATATAAAAAAATGAAGTATTTTAGTTGTAAATGAATAAATAATTAAATGACTTCATGTCAGATGTATTAAATGTAAAATGTAAATTGGCATTCTAGCATAGTGGCTTTTCTTCTGATTTGAATGAGACTCATACTAAGAAATATATGTTAAAACATTACTGAATGCACAGCTACCTAAGGTAGATCACATTCTTAATCCTTACTATTATAGTTATTAGACTTTTTAAATTATAATTTTCAGTTTTTAAAAAATGATATTTTTGAATCATTAAATTGATTTTGTGATCCGTGAATGGGTTTCAGTCCACAGTCTGAAAGTCAGTCATAGAAGATATGTCTTTCCAAAACAAATGTCATTTAAGAGGTGATAGAAAACCTTTCATTTTCTTCTTTGAGATCTAAGACTATCTCAAAAACCATTTTACATTAAGAATCTACCAAGGCTTTGCAGGAATGTACTTTAATTCAATTACAAAATAGACTATTTCTTTTTGATGATTAGATAATTTTTTTCAGGTTGAGACATAGGTTTTAGAACTAAGAGACACCTTAGAAATAATTTCCTAGTTGAACAGTTTCAAAAATTTTTAAAGAGCAGACTTGCTTTAAGAAGTAGCAGGACCATTATACATCTTATCCAACAACAGTGTAACTTGGACACAGAATCCTAGGCCTCAGTTTTTCTCAAGTGCAAGATAAAGATGTTTGGATATAACCATTTCTTTGTAGAAATTTCCTTAGAGAAGTTTCTAGAGTTTCATTTCCACTAATACATGTAAAGGCAATGAATGGAGTTGTAAAAACAGTTTAAAACTTTGTTGTCTGGCAGAGAATACTTAATTTTTTATTCCATCATTAATTATTGGTCTTCCCCCCACCCCTCCCCAGTATGGGAGTTGAACTCAGGACCTTGTACTTGCCAGGCAGGCACAGCACCACTGAGCTAAATCCCCAGTCTTCCATCATCTATTACCTGTGTGACCCAGGCAGATTAATTTACTTTCTGGGACCTTTTTTTTACTTATAAATTGAAAATAATGATGGTGATACAACAATATCTAACTCCATAGGATCTTTATGATGTTCAATAAGATAATTTATGGAGTTGGTTGGTATAAAGTAAGCATTTAATAAATGTAGTTCATACCTTTATTATTACTATTTCTACTGTTACCAGACCTGTGCTCTTTCTAAGTTATTTCTTAGAACTATGTTGAAGTGTTGCAATTTACACAGTTGGTACAGGGTTATAAAACGTTGACTTTTTTTCATTTAATTTTATACTTATAATTTCATGTAGAAGATAATCTAAATTATGTAATAACCTGTATTATTGAGGCCTAGATGTCTTTTTTTTAACTCAGTCTCCCTCTCTGTTTTTTTGGGGGGTACCAGGGATTGAACTCAGGACCTTGTGCTTGCAAGGCAGGCGGTGGAACCACTAAGCTGTCCCTAGCCCTTGATGTATTTTTTGAGAATAATATTATTGTGTATGAAATTCTTTTTAGTAGGGATGGCTTTTGTTTTTTTAGGTTTCATTCCCCTATTTGGATTCATCATTCTTCTTGATAAATCCCCACATACAAATGCCAGTTTTCTTTATAGACATTTCCTATGAGACTTGCATGACATTGGCTTATTTTATATCATTAAAGTTGTACAAAAGATATGGTGAAACTTTTGATACGATTTCACCAACTTATGTCTTCCCAATATCAGCTTTCTGTTGTTCTTCCTGATACTTTCTTAACTATCCACTTTAGCACCAGGATAGGAGTTTGAAAATTATATTAGTAATCGGAATGCATAAGCAATTAATTTTATTTCTTTCATGGTGATCTAATTAAATATTTAAGACTTCTGCTACAGATTTTAGTCTTTAACCAAAATGGGCATTTTAGCCTTTAACCAAATCAGTATTTATCTTTCCTAGTAATGCGACTATGACATGGTACCAAATATAGCTGTTTTTCAGGCTACTATTTAAGTAGTTATTTATTTTTTATACTGCACCGCAAAATGTGTAAACAATTGTGCTATTCGGTAGAAAAAATGTAGCTTGATTGAACTTTTGGGAACTCAACATTAGGGTTGGCTGAGAGGAATGAGTGTAATGTTTTAGAAAAAAAATGTTATCCTGATAAAAATGTTTTAGAAGTGAAGTCATTGTTGATTTTGGTAGCAATGATACTGTGATAAGTAATGGTTTAAAAAATGAAGTAACTTGAAATATAAAGTATTGTTGGATCTGAAGGAAAACAGTGAACATTTTTGGTCATTTTTAGTATGCTTTCTGATGTGATAATTTATTCATTTTATTTGTAGACTTTAGCTTATTGAAATTCCTTTAATGAAATTTTCCCAGAGCCTCTAATAGCTGATTTAACCATTTTATGCTCCTTGATAGCTGTTTGGTACAGTAGTCTTAATTGTGTGAACATATATCTTTTTAAAATAATTTTGTGAAAACTGGTTAAAATTGAGTGTGATTTTTGAAACTCGACAAAATGACTTATTAAATTTTTAAAAACAAGCCACATAGTACATTTTGAATTCAATGGAAGTTATGAAACAAGTGTCCTAACATTTATCTTGAATAAATGAATTATTTATGTTGTTAACTAAGGAATTACTCAACTTCTGCATATAATTAATTTGTTCTTTTGATTATTTTAATTATCTTTGAAATGATTTTTCAGCAGTGAGGTCATGTAGTACATTGAATTCATGGTCAAGTCATGGTTGTTACACTTAGAATTCTTACAGTATTTTAAAAACATTGTCACTATATATTTGTTTTAGTTGAAAAGGTACCTTAACTTACAACTTTTTAAAATAATGCTTAAAGATGTATAGCATAGTAGGACCCTGTTGTTAGCTGCAGGCAAGTCAGTTACATTCTCTCAACTTTACGTTCTTCGTCTGGAAATATGCCCTGCCTACCTGAAGGAGTTGTTTTGAACCTAAAAAAAAAAAATATTGCTTGTCAAAGTGCATTAAACTGCCTATATTTAGTTGTAACATCAATACTTTGGCATATAATTGATTCTTAGGTGAAGTTTTCATCCTACTCACACTTAATTTTATTATTTCATTAGAAAAATGATATAAATTTAAGATATAGAGTCTAACATAGAAAAGTAGTTATTCATAGTTCAAGCACTCTTCACCAAATGCTTTTATAATTTTGAGCTAATATTTTCTGTCCAAGTTTTTAAATACCTAACTCTAGGTGATATTTATATATTCCTAATTATACTGTTCACTCAGCTTTTCTCAGAAGGTTTTACAGAAACTTTAAATGGCCATATCATCCATTAGTTATAGCCTAATTTAACCATTCATAGACAAAGTCATCAATAACTTTTTCATATTGTTATTTTCAGATGTCTCATGCATGAGAAATGGTTAATGTGTTACGTATTTAAGGTAGTTGTGTTAGTAAAAATCATGTTAAGACAGAATAATTTAGACAAGTCATTTGGTCATTACATAATTTTAGCTTACTCTGATGCTACCTCTCCATTCACAGTGCATATGCAGAGTTAATAGCATAGCTTTTTCTTGTGTACATTAATAGCAATATTTTATTTTCCATACATATTGAAATGACTCTTTTTAAAATGAAGACTGTTTAAATGTTTTTGGTCATCAGGGAGAACAATTTACAGTGTCACTCCTAAAAAGAAACAAAACTAAAGTTTCTTTTTTTTGTGCTCTTTTTCTCTTCCACCATTTCAAATATTTTTCTTGCTAGACTTGGCATACATGTAGACAACATATCTAATACCATGACTTCTTCATTTCATGACCTTCTTACCTCCCCTGATGTTAACCTTTCATCCATCTTTTGGTTATATATGAAGGAACATATTGTAATTTATTTTTTGAGGAACCACCATACTGTCCATCATAGCAGCTAAACTCTTTTACATTCCTACTAGTATTATACAGAGGCTCCAATTTCTCCACATTCCTGTTTTCTGTTTTTTGTTGTTGTTTACTTGTTTCGGGGTTTTAGGTTTTTTCTTTTTACTATTAGCCATCAAGATGGTGTGAGGTGATGTCTCATTGTGCTTTGATTTGCATTTCAAATGTTGAGTATGTTTTTATTGGCCTTTTTATGTTTTTGGAGAGATGTCTATTCAAGACCTTTGCCCATTTTTTAACCAGGTTGCTTATTATTTTGTTGTTGAATATCTAAATATTTTATGTAATAGAGAGCATACAAAAATACTTAGCATATGTCTTCTTTCTCACTATTAGTGGTGCAAAGTACCATTTGCTAGCTCACACTACCCTAACCTTGGAAAGTGCTGAGGATAGCTTCAAGACTCATAATCTGTTTATTAATGGAAATGGTAAGTATACTATGTATCTTACTATTATATACATTATATCAGTATACATGTTATGGTAACAGTAACTTTCTAATTTTTTATGTTCCTTTGAAGTAGACATTTGCTGAAGTAATTATAGACATGAATGATTCCCTGGGTTCCTTCAAATATATTTATTCTTTTTCCCTAAAGAAAGTATTTTTGTTTGTGCTGAGATTTGTTTATAAGGCTGATTTATTGAGATAGAAAGGTTTTGGGTATTTGGAGACCTTATCTCTGACTTGAAATTAACTTCACCACTCCTCTAACTGGAAACAAGACTGGTCTCATTTTAAAATATGAAATCAATGAAGAAAGTCCTTCTGTTGGCAGGAGGCAGAGGATATAAAGGAAGGTAGGACTAAATTTATCTTAACTCTTTTTCTCTCTGAATAATTGTGAATGCAGTTTTCCCAAAAGAATGTATAACATAGTGGGAAAAGAGGTTGGGTGCTTAAGCCTTCTAAAACGTGATATGATGACTTTGCCAGATTAGTTTATCTATAATGAAAAATATCAAATAATACAGATAAAGCAGTTTGGAAATGTGATTTAAATTATGTATTCTTATTCATTTTTTAAAGAAATGTATAGCATGTATCATTTTATACTTGTTGTAAATATTGATTGCTCTGTACTAGTGGGTTTAGTGATTTTACAGTAATATTTTTTAAGTTCATAATCACATTAAAAATAAAGAAAAATTTATGAAATGTAAATGTGTAGCTTAACAAATAATTATGCAATGAATATCTGCATAACTACCTCCCTGTCAAGAAATGGAACATTGCCAATGCCATTTTCCTTTAATTATTTGCAAGCTTTTATGATATTTGCTTTTATTTATGCTTTTTGCCACCTGTGTGTTCTTCCCTAAATAATATAATTTAGTTTTTCTTGGTTTGAACTTTATATAGATGGAATCATATCATATTATAACTTCCTAGTGATTTCATTTTTGTTCATCATTATATATATATATTGCTTATGGTATTTCATTGTATGATTATATCACTATTTCTCTTATACTGATTTAGTTATTTTTGGTAATTACAGGGTTCTTCATCTTTCCTATTTCTTGGGTCAGTTTCAGTAGGTTATATTTTCATAGATATATTTCCATTTGATCTAAGTTTGAAGTCTATAAGCCTAAAGTCCTCCTTTATATCTTTATATCTATTGAATTTCTACAGTATTTGTAGCACTGTCTCTCCTTTCTTGTTACTGGCTTTTTGTAACTCTGTTTCTTTTCTTTGAATTTTCATTCTTTTATTATTATCCATTAAGTTTATTGGTACATTTTAGGTATATATTTTTATCACATTCATCATTGGGAATTTGTACCTGTACATGATATGTCTTGATTTTTGTTTTTTCCCCTTATTCTCATTCTTTTAACAGCTCTTTCAATTTTATTATTTACTAATGTGACGTATGGATGCTAATTATTTGTTAGGGATAATGACTATAATGTTTGTATTCTGCATTATTGCAAGAGGTGTGATAAAATCCGTTAGGGTTGTGAACTTTTCTACTGTTGTAACATCTATTTTCACTTCATATAATTTGAGCCTTTGTTATTTGATATGCATTTTTTGCATTGTAATGTAGTGAAGTGTAAAATGTATTTATATATTTGAGATTCCTTGAGCTTTTTAAAATTGTTAACTGATGTGTTTTGTCAATTTGGACAAAAATCTTATTCATCTATTCAGAGAGCCTCTGCTTCATTCTCTTTTCTCTTTCTCTACCCTTTATGCCTTTTAAACCTATGTTTGTTTTTCCTTGTTGTAGCCCCTATGGTCCCAACCTTTTATGAGCTATTTTCCATCTTTCTGTCTCTTTGGTGCTCCTCTGGATATTTTTGACTTGTTTTTTTTCCATTTCCCTAATTTTTTCTGCAGCTGTGTCTGATCTACTACTAAATCTGCCCACCAGAGTAAGTGTGGTTATTTTATTGTCAGTGTCTAATAATTTAGTCATCTATTGTGTTTCTAGTTTTTTGTTTTTTTTTAACTAGTTTGAACTCATGAGGTCTTGATTCCTTCTTACATATCTGATTACTTTGTATGCTTATCAATGTTATTGAAATTTTACAACTAGAACTAAATTGATGTTTCTGGAGTGCACCTGGAGGGACTGTAGGCAGCTCTGAACCCTCAAGCAGCAGGAATCTGAGCACAGGGTTGGTTTACTTCTAGTTCACCACTAGCTTGGTGGTTATTCCTTTGGGATAGTAGTTTATTATAAGAAGAATCTCCAGTTAAACTACTTACATTGCACAGACCCTGGGATTTAATTTTTTTGCTGCTGATCCTGCGGGCTCATTAAATCCTAAAATCAGATTCTCTGTGATTGGTAAATATACTCAGAACAAATATAGTTTCTGTGCTCACTTTACTTTCTGGCTCCCTTCTGTCTTCCAGTTTGTCCTGGTAATTTTTTATAGCCTGGTTACCTCTTTGTTCCTTTTGGGAAAAAAAATTTACAATTTATAGTATTTAGCAGTTTTAGTAGCTCTCAGTGGGAGAAGTGGTCTAATTAATGTGGTCTTCCATCATGCAGAATCTGAAATCTGTAAGAGAATATGCAGATTCCAAGAAGGAATGTTAAACACCAGACTACTTACTTTTATATAATAGTTATATTTCTGGAAGTGTGTGTAAATTAAAATTTTGTAAATTGATTATATTTTGAAAAAAGAAAACGGTATTACAGTGAAACAAGATTTTATAGAAAAAGTCATCTTCTAATTTATTCATTAAGTGTAAGGCTATATGTTATTGCAGTGGATTTTCCTAATGTTATGTACAAATACTGTCAAATACCAGTACTATAAAATTAAATGAAGATACAAGACTTTTTGACAATTATAACTCATTTTTCTTAGTCTTGCTCATTGAATGACATAGCCCAAATGGTATCTTAAGGTTTGTATTTGTCAAGAAATTTTTATGCACTTTATCAAATAATAGAACTACATCATGAAGATTGACTTACATATTACTGAGATGTTTGGTTTCTCCAACCTGTGGTTTTTGTCATCATACTTTTTACCCTTTTTCTTTAGTTCCTCATTTGGAACTATGAATGAGTGAAATAAATTCTTTAAGTAATGAAAAGTCAAACTGCTCTTTCATTTCTTGTTTCAGTTCATCTTGTTCTTCTAGCTCCATTGGTTAGAAAAAAGGGAATTAAGTATTTCATTAATATGTTGCACAAGGACTGAGAGACAAGACTGAAAAATGGAAAGGGTGTGATTTGGGGAGTGAGACAACCCTGAATATGAAATTAAGAGAAACATCTATTATGTGCCAGGCACATAGTGAATATCATGTACACATTATCTTTTTTGATCATCTTAACCCTCTCTTAATGTAGATATTTTTTAAATGAGAAATTGATATTCATATATGTGAGGTGACTAGCCAAGATGCCATATTTGTTATTAGACATATAGAGAAGCTATTATTTTATTCCATAGTGATCCCAACCTATAAATAAACCTGTGTTAGAAGTAATATGATTGCAGGGGTATGGACCAAAGAATTCTGCATCTAGTATAGGACTGCAATTAGAAAGGATTTATTTTCCTTTGCTTGCCATGAAATCTGAACTTATTTTATCAGAGAAATACATTGTCATATGTGGTATTTAGGGTCTAGGTATGTTATTGTTTTTAACAAACATTATGGACTGTTTGGGGACCTAATAATTTCTGATTTTGTTTCTTTAGGAAGTGTTTTCTAATTTAAAAACAACTAACTTACAAATATTTAGAACATAAACCATTTGTAAATCTGAGATTTCCTATATAAATTTCTGATATATTACCCAGGTGCATGCCCCTGTAAAATTTTTATTTCATTTCTTGACTATTTTAGAAGTACCTCTGTTTTAGTTTGCATTTCAAATCATTGCATGTAGTTATGCACTTCTTTCTCTCAGTTCAACCCTTTATTTCTAAAAAGTAGTAGTTTTGACTAAGTATTAATAAAAATTTGAATAATCCTAGGAAATTTGTTGTATATTCTTCTATAGTAGAATTCAGGTAAGTTGTAAAAAACTGAGGTTATTTTACTTTATATTCCTCATGAAGTTGTTCTTTTTCCTTTAACTGATACATTTCATCTTTACTGTCTATGTTTCTACGTATTAAGTGACTTTTTATCAAAAACATGTTTTCCAGAGTTACTAAGTCTTTGAGGCAAATTCTAATTATAGCCATTATGGATACTGCCAATGGAGGTGTAGTAGAAACTTTAAAATAATCTTTTGTGTATGGACCAGTGTGAACTGAAGGCCATATATTGGATTTTATTTGTAATCTGATATATAGGACAAATTATTCTATACTTTCAAGTTTGTGTGTTTTTTGTTTTGTTTTTGGTACTGGGGATCGAACTCGGGTCCTTGCACTTGCGAAGCACTTCTGGAACCACTTAGCTAAATCCCCAGCCCCTATTCTATACTTTCTTTCCATATAAATATGAAAGACATAAATCCACTTTGACACTAGATTGAGAGACTATCATAATGATTTTTTTTAAATGTATAAGTTAAATGTCAAAATCTTTTTTCCCCAAAAAAGACATAGTAGAAAATTGCTTACTTGATGCTTGACAGCCCCTAATATGTTAATACATATTAACCACTAGCAAGTCTTTCAGCTACATCACAACTACCTGAACTCAAGAAACTAATATTAATAGATTACTATATCTAATTCTTAGACCCTACTCAAGTATTACCCATTTTTCCAATAATATGGTGAAATGATCCTCCAGTGCAGAATCATACATTGCATTTAATTATCATATGGCTTTAGTTCCCTACAGTCTAGACCAGTATCGGTCTTTCTTTGACTTTCATGACCTTGACATTTTAATGACATTTTTAATAGTTATTTCATAAAAGATCTCTCCATTTAGATTTGTCTCATGTTCCTTGGGATAAGATTCAGATTATGTATCTTTGGCAGTGATGCTGTTTCCTCATTCCATCCTATCAAGTGGCAAATAATTTTGACTCATCCCATTACATACTAATGATTTGTTAATTTTGATTCCTTGGCTAAGAGGCTGTGTACCAAGCTTCTCTACTGTAAAATTACTCTTTGTTTTCCACTTTGTGGTTAATACATATTTTGTGGTGGAGACGGGGTACTTTGAAACTATGTAAGTATACATTTCTTATTATACTTCCAAATTATGCATTCATATTTTTTCCATTTTTATTCAGTGCATCATCATCTGTTAATATCATTGATTATTTTGAGGTTCAAATTATCCCAAATGCACACCCATTCCAGATGATTTCTGTGTCTTTTTTTATATTATTCTTTGATCACTTTCTTGCTCTATGTCATACCAAAGAATTTCAGCTCATCATGTACTTTCCTTGCCCCATCCCAGAATCAACCATTTCTCCCAGGTCCCTCGTTGCCCTCCTCACCTGATTTAGGGTTCTGACACACTGCATTGTCATCCATTTGTGGGTGGTTTCCTAACTGCTCGCAGTCTCTGATTTGTGTGGCTGGGCTGGCCAACACTTGTGGCCCCTCTTCTTATTCTGCTTGGTTCTGACACCTCACTTCAAGCAGCCACTCTATATGGAGGCCCTCCTCGCTCTGCTGGGGCCCTGATTCCCTGCATCAGGCCGTTCCCCATTTTAGGCTGCCATTTCAGAGGGACACTTCTCAGTCTCCTTGTTCAAGGCAGAGTCCCACACCTTTGGCTGTGCCTTCGTGTCAGTGTCCTGTGAGCCCATTCAGGCTCTGACACATCTTGCTGGGAAACCCTCCTCGTCACCCTCCTTATCTTTCTTGGCTCCAGCATTAATTTCAGGCACATCACAGTGCTTTCCTGAACCCTACACAGATGCTCATCCTGTGGGCTGTCGCTAGTATACTTAGTATTGGAAGGGGAAGAGCAAGGGCCAAAAAGGGTTATTAATTTATCTTAAGTTGTTGGCTGAAATAATATTTTATTTAGAAGACCACTTTGCTAATTTTGATAATGAAAATCAGAGCAAAAGATAGAAGAATTTGACAAACATAAATCACTTTATTAGAGATTACTTATATTCCTTGAGGAATCTCCATTGAGTAATTATGTTTAAGATCAAGTTAAATGAAGATTAAAACATGCATGGCTATTTCAGCTAATAAGTCTATCAGTTTAATATCATGTGCTGTCTAGTTTCTCATATTTGATTTTGGTTATTAAATATGGTACTGGTATTTGAATAGATAAACCTTTATGCAAAAATATAAAAATACGATCTTGTATAAAGTACAAACTTGTGAAAAGAAAATTATAAAATGAATAATGACCTTAAATAAACATATATTTGTAACTTGATTATTTTCTTTCTCTTTTAAATAGAGGAGTCTTCATTTTGGCTTCCCTTGTATGGCAACATGTGCTGCCGATTAGTTGCTCAGCCAGCTTGTATGGCTGAGGATGCATTTGCAGGATTTCTTAATCAGCAGGTTAGCGGACTTTAAATATCCTACAGTTTTAGCTCCAGTTGAGATATTAATGTACAGGCAGTTGTTTGACCTTCAAATACCGAGAACCCTTTTTTAAATGTTAATTTTTAAAATGTTATTAGGAACTGTGGGGAATGCGGGGGTGAGAAGATGGCAAGGGGAAGGATCTGGTGCAGTTTTGATGGCTAGGGAGCTACCTCTGTGTGCTCCTGCTTTCTTATAGCAGAATAATCGGCAACAGAGGCCTCCTTGTGGAAAATGACGTGGCTGTGCAACACCTTTCACATAAAGGACCTTCTGGCAGACAGCTTTTGGCACAGTTTGGGCCTCTGGACTTCCAAAGCTGCCTCTGTGCAACCTACTCTTGATTTATTTATAACCTTAGTTATTTATAGTCAGTAAATAATTAATTGTGGGCTTCAATGAATCAATAGCTTTTCCTAAAAGATTCCATTAAGAGAGAAAATTTGCATTCTTAACAGGTAGTCAACATTTTCTAATGTTCTGAGAACAGTAAGGGAAAATTAAATTTTCAACACTGGGAGTTATTTTTATAATTTTCCTGTCATTTGATGAATTGTTGTGTAATTCTGAGCAGTAATTTTAAACAGGATAGCTTTTCTAAAAATTACATTGATTTATGATTTGTGTATAAGTAATATGGTAACCATTACCTTCATTTTGCTTAATGCTTTCTGAAAATTTCAAACTTTTCATCTCTGATATGAACTTACTCTTGGATTTTAAACAGATAGACTTATTCTGTAGCAAATTAGTGGGTAATTCTATCACATTTTAAAAGTTCTAAACTATAATTTAACTTTGATAACTTAAGTATTGCATTGAATTTGGAGTTGTGGTAATGATTTAAAATTGATAGCTTTTTCCTTCCCCCCCCCAGCAAATGATAGAAGGTTTAAGTATTTGGAGAAGACTGTACTGTGTTTTGAGAGGGGGCAAACTCTGTTGCTTTTATAGTCCAGAAGAAATTGAAGCTAAAATGGAACCAACCTTGATAGTGCCCATTCATAAGGTAAATGAAATGCTGTTTTGAAAGTACAGATAACAATGCTTTCTGATGTTTGTTCTTATCTATGTACTTTTAAAGTTGCCATTTTGTAAAGAAAAGGATTTCTTGTGTACTATTATAGTTTTTCACACCAGAGAAATTATTCGGTATTTCAGTTAAAGAAATCTCTATATGAACATTAAAAATAGGGAACCCTAAAATAAAACTAAAAAGGAAAGTAAAAGAGAAAAGGCAATGATGTAAAATTAAAATAATCCTTAATTCTGAAGATGAAAATGGTCCTTGAACATATTTAAGTTGCTTCATGCTCTTGTAGTCTTATATTATTCTTTTTTTCATTATTTAGAGAATACTTTATTAGTTTCTGTAATCAAACCCATGTAGATATGACCTTACATATTTAATACAGTGCATTACCCCTGTGGAAATGGGAAAAAATTTAACATTTCTAGACCAATATGGCTGTTAATTTCTGTACAATGCCAACTCATCATCCTAATAAGATAATTAATAATGTGAAATAGGAAGTAAAGGGCTAGAGGTGTAGGGAAAGAGGGAAGGGTGGGGGAAAGGTACTAAGGGAGAGGAAAAAAATATGAGAAAATGAAAAAATGGAAATAAAGTGTTTGTAATGGGGAAGGGAGGAGGGGGTGAAGGGAGGACAGGGACAAGGGGAAAAATGAGAACCAAGACCTGTCATGTAAAGGTACAGGATCCCAATAATGAATGTAATGGTATTGTATACCTATATTGTACCAATAAATTCAATTAAAAAAAAGAAACTTGATAAATTGAGATATGACTACTATGTAATTTGAGTCTAGCAGAATCTTTAAAGCTTTACATTTAGAGGGACTATACAAAAGCCTAAGTTAACTCTAGTATCTAGATTTAACCTGTTTAGCTCACATGGCACTCAGTAAATTCTGGTAAGGTGTGCATGGTTTTTGTAGTAATTCAGTTCGTCAATGACAATCTGATCTTCATGAATCGAATCTCCAAGCTATTGTGTAGGTACGAGGTAAGACAGAAAAATACTTGGATGAAGTAGAAAAATTCCTATGAAGCTTCTGTAAATGGGGAGGGGAAGAAGGGCTGAAGGGAAAAGAGAGGAATGAAAAAAAGAATTAAAATGTATTATGTACAAGTACAAATTCCCTATGATGAATGTGGGCACTATGTATGGTAAATATGTACTAATAAAAAAATCAGAAAAAGTTAAACAAAAAAAAAAAGAAAAGGATTTATAAAAACAGGTGAGGTCTTAAAAATAATTTGCTCTTTTCTTCTTTTTTTTTTTTTTTTTCTGCGTTACAGAGCTTATGTTTTAAAGGAAACACTGTATATTTCCTAAGAAGAGTCCATGGTAATGGAACTCCATACTAGTAAATAGGTTTTAAATCAGAGGATGTGACTCCACATTTGCAGTACATTTACCTCTTTAATGAATATATTTTACTAAGAATGATATGAATTTAAATGTTTAGCTCATGTTACACTGATGCTCCTTTTAATTAATATTCAAATGAACCCATGAAAAAACATTCCTGGGCCCAGGGATTAGCTCAGTTGTTCTGCCTCCTGCCTTGCAAGCACAAGGATCCAAGTGCAGTCCCCTGTACCAAAAAAACCAAACCAAAAACATTCCTGAGTATACCTCTTCATTTTTTTTTTATTGAGTTTATTAGTACATTCTAGGTATACAGTACAGTTACATTCATTGCTGGGATCTTGTACCTTTACATGACAG
>NW_022900932.1:26977816-27048394 GCF_012274545.1 Fukomys damarensis
CCCTTCCCACTTTCCCTACACCTTTAGCCCTTTTCTTCCTATTTCACATTGTTAATTATCCCAAGTCACACACATGTAAATACCGAATAGTTTCTCTGGTGTGAAAAACTATAATACTACCTCTTCATTTCTTATGCAATTGATGGGTAGTTGTCCTAACTCTGAAAGGGCAGAAAAGCCTGAAAGCTCATTTAGAATAGTTGAGTCTTTTTACTGCTTTTAAAAAACAGTACTCATTGCCTAGAGTATCTATGAACTGTATTAACATTTCTCACAGGTTTGAAACAAAGGAGACTCATGGAATTAAAATTCTGTAGGAGGGCTTTAAGATAGGGCTGGCCTAGTGTGTTTTATCCCAGTGTCTTAAATTTATTTTCATGTATTGTCCAAGCCTAGTATTTGTTAGAGAATATTTCTTCCCCATCTTTTTAGAGTACTCCTACTCTAGAATGCTTTAATGGTACTCTAGAGCAATATGCAATGTTTTCTGCCTGTAAACTGTACTTTGTTTCTATGTGTTTTACTTGTCTTTGGAGTGGTTCAACTGGAAGGAGTATATGATAAAGAATGAACTATCACATTGATTAACTATCTGTTCTACATTGTTTGAGATTTTCTTTAAAAGAAAAAAAACATCATATTACAACTGTATTCTTGAAAACATGTGCTTACTAGTCTTCTGCTCTGTATGAACTTAACTTTAGTACATAATCTTTTTCAGTAATAATATTTTTGCCTATTCTATTTACACTGATTTTTATCTGTTGGAAATATTCCACTGAGACCTTTTTATAATATAGTCCACCTGATTTACCTGTTTTATTAGAAAACTTAGTGTTGTTCTTAAATAACATGAATACTTCCTCTGTATTATAGTAGTGAATTTATTTTGGCTTACAAAGTTAGTTTTATGAAATGTGTCATTTTATTAATGAAAAATTAATATATTTCCATTACTTGCCAGCATTTATTGTATTAATATATTGCCTTTCACTTTTCTATATCTTAGTCTTTTATTTTATTTTATTTATTTTTGTACCAGGGATCTAACTTAGGACCTTGCACTTGTTTTTTTTGTTTTTGTTTATTTGTTTGTTTGTTTTTGATACCAGGGATCAAACTCGGGTCCTTGCCAGCCGAACCACTGAGCTAAATTCCCGGCCCTTAGGACCTTGTACTTGTGAGGCAAGGCACAGTGCCACTGAGCTAAATCCCTGGCCCATATCTTAGTCTTTTGAAAATTTCAAGTATTTTTAGAAGTAGGAACAGGATAATAAATGTTTGTATACTGTTTATGTAGATTTTTAGCTATTAATATTTTGTCAGTGCTTTCTCTTTAGTTAGTTTTTTTCAGAATTATTTGAAAATCAGTTGTAAACAGTGTAGTGCCCTGAATGTTTCAACATGTTTCTCCTAAAACCAAGGACAGTTTTCTTCATAACCATAGTACTATTATCGTGCTGAAAAGTTTATTATTGATATATTATCTAATATGCAGAGCAAATTGTTCCATTTGTCCCCAAAATGATTTTTTCTAATTCTTATTTATTGTTTGGTCCAGAATTCGTGGCCACCATCTCTTTGTTTCCTTTTATCTAAATTGTGCCCTTCATGTCTGCCTTTGTTTTGGTCTTTCATGACATAGATACTTTTTAAAAGTCCAGGCCAATTTTTTCTCTTGGAATATGTGGACTAATTGTTTCATTAGATTGAGGTTAAATATTTTTGGCAAGAGTTCTCCCATATGTGATTATGTCTAACTTGTTTGTTTTTTTTTTTACTAGATAGTTGGGAAGTAAAAATGGAATCCTATTTATTTTTCTTACATGTTGTACCATAGAATATGAATAGTCATAAACCAAATTAAAAAGTAATCTGAACAAATGATAGTTTTAAAGTAATTTGCTTTCTTTGAAGATTGTCTTCAAACTATTCATCCTATGTATCTCAGCCCTTCAAAAAGTAGTCATGGCATTCCTGTATGTTATTTCTGTTTTACAAGTGAAGAAACAGATTTGGAGACCAGATAGAACTTGCCAAACTGGTAAGGGACATTAGGTGACTCATTGTTTTCCTAATAGGTAGGTAACAGAAGATAAAAATTCATAGACTTTTTATTTTTCCTCAGAGACATACTGCTAGACTTGATTTGGAAGGCAAAATTAGATTTTTTCTTGTAATCTTACATACTCTTGAGTCAGTTTAAAAGTCAAAAATGGCAGTAAAATGAGCTTGAAGCTACAACAAACTTCTAAGTGATCACTTAGGCATGTATTGAATCTTTGCTATTTAAATTTAGGAGGACACTTATAATGAAACTCCTCTGTTACTATACCATTACATTTGTACTTCTGGCCATAATGATATGGATATAATTCCAGAATAGTCATAACAGTATTTATATAAAACCTGACTAAATTGGCCATTTTTTTAGTTGATTTATTTTTTCCTAGTAGCAATAAAAGCTGATGGCAAGGTGACTAATGGGATTCTATAGTCAATCAGTGCCATTATTAAGATGACTAAAATCTCACACTTAGAAATTCCTGTGATTATGTCACAATTGACTATAATATATTCACAGGAAAATTATTAATCTAGTAATTTTCATGGACTTGGCCTTAGATTTGGGGACAACATGGACTATATTTGATTCTGAAAACTAATACTTTAACTGTCTGTCCCCACTGTACATGACTTTTATCTAAAGTATAAAAGAGAATTTTAGAAATTAAAAATGAGGTAAGAGCTACAGATTGGAAAATCAATATAATTTAATAGCTAATCTCAAAGTTGAAACTAATGACAAAGTCTTCCATTGTGTAAGTTTACAATATTACAATTTTAATTTTCTTCAGTGCTGCTTCCTGACCTTTTTCACTGTAGAAAATACACTTTTCAGTTCCTCCTTCTCCTTTAAATTTCTTTTGAACCCCTCCTTTATAGTAAATGTCATTGATCTCCACATTTGAAAAAGTCAAACATTATCCCAGTTGAGAAATACATCTATTAATTTGTATTTGATTTTCTCAACTTATAAAATGATTCAAATTTATAGAATAGTGGAAAAATAAAAAAGCTATACTGATCACCCATGTACACACCACCAACTTTAACAGTATTTTCATATTAGCGTATTCTCTTTATATGTGTCTGTATTTTCTGCTGATCTATGTAAACATAAGACTTCAACATTATGACACTTGATCTGTGAATACTTCATACAGCTCTTGAAAATAGGAGCCTCTTATGTAGGTAATTATAGTACTGTTATAATTAATTATAAAATTAATAATTTTCGTATATCATTTAATATATAGTTTATAGTCAGATTATCCCAGTGTCCCCAAAATGTTCATTTAACTTTTGTTTTCAGTCTAGGACAAGGAGGCACATAATGTCCAGTTTTCTCACTGGTGGTGATACCATCTCTCCAGGATGGAATTTCCTCTGTACAGTTAGCAAGTAGTCAGTGAGGTGATACCTTGGCATTATGTGATTACCATTGTTGTCTTAATTTTTCACATAGTAATTTTAGCAACTTATGATTTTCTTCACTGGAATTTATTATACTATCAGATTCCAAATAATTTTCTCATTTTGTCCTTCTTACGCCTACAGATATTAGCTGGCATTCTTTTGTAAAGAAATTATTGTTTCTTAACTATGAATGAATTAAGTCACTCCTAAAAAGGCAGAATAAATATGTAGGATCTTCATTTACCAATTTTCTGAGTAAAGACATGGTGTTATGTGTTGTTATTCTTCTAGTGTGGATAATACAGTTTTGGAGTTGGAAGTATTTTCTTCCTCCCTCTCTAAAGTCCTTTTTTATATTATGATTAAAATTATAAGTTTTATGCCTAATTAGTGTCTTAAATTACTTGGTTTTAAAATGCAAGGTAGATATTTTAATTATCTTCTTAAAAAAGATTTTGTACATGTTTTCAGTTCATGTAGCTTACAATCGTCTTGTGAAATAGTTATATGTACATACTGCTTTCTGTGGAAATTTCTAAGGGACACATGCTATTTTTGTATTTTTAAATAAACAAAGAATCTTTGATACATTTCAGTGTGGTATTTTCTGCTATATATTGTAAGGATCAGATAAAACTTATGAATGAATAATATTTTGTCTTGGTTTTTAGTATATTTTCAATTCTGAGTCTCTAAAAACTTTTTAAGAGTAATAGCATTAAATATTAAATATAAGTTGGAGTTCTTTTCATCATCTATTTTTATGTTTTAGGAAATAATTTTGTTTAATGCTACTTTAAAGTCATATGAAAACATAAATTTTGCAGTTGCTACGGTATATAAATGATAGTTCTGTTAGTTTATTCACAGGATCTGTTCTCTAACTATAATTCTTGTCCTTCTAAATGGCATTTCCTGTAAGCCTAAATTCATTAATTTTCATAGGGAGCCATCTGTGGAAATAGTCACGTTAAGGGAAGAAAAGCCTAAAAGCTATTCCCCTCCCCTTTTCAATCCAAATTTGAAAGGGTGATTTACTTCAAAGTGATTGCTTCAACTTCAAAAAACTTCCCTAAGAATGTTGTTGAGCAAGACATTGGCAATAATGGGTGCTTAACTGAATCTCCTATACATTGTAGAAAGCATTTTATTAGCCAAGGTTTTATCCATTGTCAATGGAGCCGGAGTGGGATGGAAAAGAAGTGTGGGTCTTTGAGATCAATAGTCTTTTCTTGATTTAAATCCTATACATCATTCATTTTAATAATATAATCTGCATTACACAAATCAATAACACTTCTTAGTGTGCTAGACCTTTATTAAATTGTCTTGAAATTACTTTTAACTATTATATTTATTATGGACTCAACAAAGCAAATTTATTGTGAAGCACATGCGATTTTATGAGTTTATGTGAGTTGTCTGAGCCCTATCAACTATTCAAATTGTCCATTATTAAATATAGCAAATATAACTTTTCAAATAGTCTGTTTCTTTAAGAGTTTAAATCTGATTTTATTAATTTATTTTGAAAATGAGTATATTGAACTAATTCCAAACCAAAAGGCTTGGCTTAATTTATGCTGTACATAGTTCTGATATTCCTTGCCACTTACTGTGGTGGTGTGCTTTCTTTGTCACTAGACCGATAAGCTCTGAAGCTTGTTCTAAGCAGCAAGCTTTGTTTTTATTCCTGATTGACAGGATTTTAGGTCACAGAATCCATTTATCTTTATATGTTTATGAGGAAAATGTGAAAATACTGTCTCCATTACAGTTAACAAAGAGATACCTTCTCAACTTTGGTTTGTTTGTTTGTTGAGACAAATAATGTAGGATCTTGCTATACATCTCACTATGTAGTTGAAGCTGACTTTGAGCCCACTATGTAGTCCAAGCTGTCCTTGAGCTTACAACAATCCTCCTGCCTCAGACTCCCAAAGTGCTGGAATTATAGGTGTGTGCCACCATGCCTGGCTTTTTAAAAAAATTTATGTATATATTTAAATGTTGTAAAAACTATACAGAGAAAAGTATAAATGAACTTAACTGTACCCTTAAATATGGCCCCTACTCTAGAATCCTAGAGACTATATTTGAGTTTAAATATCCCAGTTGTGTGACAAGAAATTGTACTTTTTTGTAGTTAATATATCATTAAAAATCAGGCAGTGTTCAGACTTCTCAGTTGCATATTTTTTGTAACAGTTTTTTGAATTAAGATTCAAATAATGGCTATATATTTTAGCTGATTGTGGAGGCTTTTGGGGTCTCAATCTGTTGGCTTCTCCTGCCTCCTGATGCACACTTATTGCATTTGTTAAAGAAATTGACTTATCCTACAAGATTTTCCATAATCTGCATTTTGCTTGTTGCATCTTTCGATATTGTTTTGTTGTTGTTGTTGTTGTTGTTTTACATTTGTTGGGTCATATTCAGGTTTATTAGTTAGTTAGTAACAATACATTTTAGAAAGTGTTGTATATTAAATTATGGGAATTAAAAAATGGGTTTCCACTCATGTTATTATCATTTGATAAGCATTTCTTAGATCCTTTGTTTTTTTAGGCATTGCAAATTCCTAATATTTTACCATTCTTTATTAGCTAGGATATCTACATCATTGATTTAGTTGCTCTGAGGTACAATTCTTACAGGGAAGGCAGGATAAATTTTTGATATATTTACTTTTATATAGCAGTCACTAAAACAATGAGATGGTTGCACCTTTTATAACTTCTCATCTTTTAAAAATGTAATAGTACTTACGGTAACTAGAGTTAATGGAGTGTACAGTATTTATCTGTATATTTTATTTTCTTAGCAGGATATAGATGACCTGCTTCATCACGTTTTTTACACAGCAGTTTCATTTGAAATGGTCCCTTGGTAAAAATACAAAAATTCATCTATAAAAATCATATTTTCCCTATTTAAAAGTTGAATCTCTTTTAATTCCATGTACATAAACTAGTCAGGAAATTTTTACTAAAATATAATTGGATGGAAGGAAACACAATTTTAATAACAAGAAAACTTTTTTAGGTTCTGCCGCCTGCCTTGCAAGTGCAACAACCCAAGTTCGATCCCTGGTACAAAAAAACAAAACAAAACAAAACAAAAAACAAACTTTTTTTAAAGGAGATCAGTTAGGTGTGTTTCTCATTTTGCAAGGATGCCATTTAGGACAGCATATTTTATATTGTATAAATAATTACTTAGACATATAAATAATAACTTCATAAAGTTTATTACCAGGGATTTATGAGTTTAGAGAGAACCTGTTATATAATAAATTTAGATTCTGACCATAAGTCCCATTATAATCCCTTAATAACATTCAGCAGTCTTAGATTCTTACAGTGACAGTATAGCATGAGTTGATGGTTACCACTCCTTACATTTTGTGATACTGTAAATGTTCAAAGTTATGTTTACTTTATACAGAATATAAATTTTCCCATGTGATTTTTGAATAAGAATGAATTCCCTCAGAAAAGAACTCCAAGTGTAGTATGCATGGTATTAACCTGCCTGTATTTACTCACTTTTCACAAAATAGTTTTTCTTCTCTTTGCTACTTCTCTAATACCCACATAAACATCATTTGATGTGTGTACATCTTGGTTGTCATTGTACATACAGTTTGTCTTCACCTTATACTCAAGTAAATAATTTTTTTATTAGTACATGCTCGTAGTACATAATGATTACATTTCACTCTAGAGAATATAACACATAACACATTTCAATTCTTTTTTTTTTGTTTGTTTGGTACCGGGCATTGAACTAGGGTCCTTGCGCTTGCAAGGCAGGCCTCCGAACCACTGAGCTAAATCCCGGCTTCAATTCTTTTTTTCTCCTTTGCTTCACCTCCTTTTATCTTTCCAGTATCATATTCATTTATCTTATAAGACTTCATGAAGTTAATTATCATATATACAGATTGAAAACCCGACTAATAAGCCAAAGAATGTATAAAACCTGTAGGTCTGCAAGGACCCAAATTTGATCCCCGGTACAAGAAAAGAGTTGTTCCAACTCAAGGTATGCTAATTAGCTTTTATAACTGCCAACCAGAATAGTTTTCTGCACACATAGGTTTAAGCATGTTCCTTTAGGGCTCCTCTGTCCCTGGTGGCTGTTGGGCACTTAAAACGTGTCTGGTCTGAATTGCGATTTAAATGTAAAATACAGACTGGATTTTGAAGACAGACTATGGGAAAAGATTATAGAATATCTCAAATTTTTACATTGATTACATAAAATGAAAATATTTTGAATATGTTGGGTTATATAAAGTATACTATTCAAATTAATTTCACTCTTTTTACTTTTTTCAGTGTGGTTTCTAGAAAATTTTAAATTACATTGGGTATGGCTCACATTATGTTTCTACAGGATAGTGCTGCCCTGAGACAGTGTAAAACTAATTATATAGGCAGTGAAGTCCCTATCTTTGCATAGTTCCATGGTCTGTACTATGTATAGTTACTAGTTTGCCACATGGCATGGTAGTTCACTTCTTTCTTGTACATGTAGACACAATAATGTCATTATAATGTCATGCATGCCTGGTACCTTCCAAAAAGATTACTATTAATGTGAAAGAAACTACTGCCTTTGTGATAGAATGCCATATTCAGTATCTAATTTTTTTATATTATGAGGATTTAATATTATGAGAATTACTTTATGGATCTTTAACTGTTAGCTTTGTAAATGAATGTTACATATGAAATAAATGTTAATGAGGAAAACCTGTTCACTGCAGTAAACACTAAGTTATGGTTTTACTACTTTAAGTGATAACACTAGTATATATGAATATTAGAATAAGAAACAGACTTTACTGATTCAGTTTTATTACTGTTGGAAATATAGTTAATATAATCCACATTATGTATAACATACTATACCTGTTTTCTTGAAAATTTTAAGATGTATATAAAAGATAGCAAATGCCTATTTAAATTCAGATAGATAAACAGGTTATGTTTTAATTTCATAATTTAGTATAAGTGCTATATATTGCATTTACAGTTGTTTTAATATAAAGCATTCTTTCTAAAAACTTTGTAGAGTTCTTTGAAATTCTCAAAATTGCATATTATATATTTCAAATGATGAACATTATGATTATAATTAACATCATCTGTGAATATGGTAACCAAGCAATAAAACACTTCTTTGATCATTTGAGGAAGTTTTTTTTTAAAGCACCAATATGTGTCTTCAATTTTTAGGAAACCAGAATTCGGGCAATGGAAAAAGATGCCAAGAAAGGAATCCATAATTTCTCTGTCATTAACCCTCTTGCTGGACAAGCTACAACTCATATTTTTGCAGTTGACAGTAGAGCAGATCTTCAGCAGTGGATGGAAGCTTTCTGGCAACATTTCTTTGATCTTAGTAAGTAGGTATTTGGACTTTCTAGTAGTGTATTCATATATCCTGAAAGGTTACACACATCAATTTAAATATTAAAATTGTAGCCTTAAGAGTTTGTAGTATAAATTTTTGCTGCACTTAAAAAAAAATGGCAGTATATCATCAGTGCACTAATCTCTTCTCTCCCAATCTCTTTCCAGCCCCTGTCTCTCATATGGTATGCCTTTGAATTCCTAGTATCCCTCTGGTCACTGGATAACCTGATGACATTTTCTCAAAATATTAGAATTTATCTGTTTTAGGGCAATGTGTTTGATTCAAGGGATAAGAAGAAAGTTGAGAAGCAAAAATCTTTTCCAGGACAATGATGATCCTAAAATATTGAAATGTTCAGAAGGAGCCTCCTTTTTATATAACATATTAACTCTAGATTCATTATAATATCATTTTGAATATGATCTAGAGTTTTTCCTTTTTTAATTTCACATATGGTTTCTTTATCTCAATAGTATGGTCCAATGGCATGGATTACAAAAAAATAGGGTAGTAGTAATGTATAGGGTTCTTTAATTTTCAATTTAAATAACTTTTACCAACAGGAAAATATTTAAATTTAAATATTTAATTAAAAATTTTTTTTCCTTGTTTATTAAGTATACAGTACAGTTGCATTTATCATTGGGATCTTGTACCTTAACATGACAGATTTTGGTTCTAATTTTTTCCCCATACTCCTGCCCTCCCTTAACCCACTCCCCTCTCCCCTATTTACAAAGACTTTGTTTCCAATTTTTCCTTTTCTCATCTTTTTTCTTTTACTTGCTTTCCTTTCCCCTACTCTTCCCACTTCCCCTATACCTTTAGCCCTTTTCTTCTTATTTCACATTGTTAGTTATACAATTTAGATCTTATTTACACTTTAGTTTTTCACACCAGAGAAACTATTTGGTATTTACATGTGTGTATTATTTATTTCACTTAAGAGTATGGCCTAAATATTAAATTTTTAATTTAAAGCAGTTATTTGTATTTACTGAAAGTAAATTTAACAGCATATTTATTGTGTCTATAAAATAATATTCTATAAAATTGCAAAGTAGAGCCATTTTTATATAATGAAAAGTTACTTATTTCTGTAACTCATAGATACAATTCTAAAGACAAGTTAGTGAATCTATTTTCTGGAACACTATAAAGAGTTAACACCATCAGCCTTCAGAGTAGTTTTTTAGGTTCCCTCTAATTTGTGGTTTTATCAGATATTTTAGTGAAGATTCGAAGGAGAAGAGAGAGACAGCTAAATTTATTGATTACCTCCCATGAACTTGATGCTTAATTTATTTCTCATGACATCTGCATGAGTTAGAAGTTATTTCACTGTACTCTAAAGAAAGGAAAATTGAGGCCTAAAGAGGTTTCTGGTTCATGACATTGAACTGGAGGAGGATCCCCTTGTGTAGTCTTTAATTCTTTAGCACTTGTTTTCCATCAGTACTGTCTATCCCTAGGCACTCAATAAATGTTTAAATATTTGTTTCATGTTTATCAATTTACGGTACATTCTTTATTTCAAAATTTCAGCAGATCTTAGATGGGTCACTTTAACGATAGTTTCCTTTATGGCTAAAGTTTTATTTTATTTTTTTAGTAAATGTTTGTAGTGCATAACGATTACATTCACTATGGGGGTCGGTACATGTACATAATACATCTTAATTATTTTTACTTCCCCTTCCCCTTGACACTTTCACCCTCTCTCCATCTCTAGATTCCTCTCACATTTGCAAAAGATCTATCCCCCCAATTCCTATTATTCATCCGTCCTTCGCTGTGCTCTTTAAAACATTTATACTGTACTTTGGGATTTCTCATATAAGAGAAGCCATGCTATATCTAAGTATGTATGTCTGATTCATTTCACTTAATACTATCTCTCCCCATGCATACATTTACCTACAAATGACTCAGATTATCTTTTATTGCTGAGTAGTATTTCATTGTGTAAATATACCACATTTTCTGTATCTGGTCATTCACTTTTTTTTTCAAAATAAAAACTTTTTGTTTTTCATTTTCTTCAGCTTTTGTTTTTGTACAAGAATTCATAGTTATCATATAATAACTTACAATGGGTTCAGTCTCCACTTTCCTCCTCCACCACGGTCACCATAAATTGCTTATTCAGGCCTCTTTCCCCAACACTGCATTCTGATGAACAGATCACCGCATCTGATCTAGATATATATACTCTGGGAAAAATCAGAATTTTAATATGCAAACATTTATTTATAATACAGAAATGGAAAAATCTAGAGTAGGCACACAACCTAATTATGAATTGTAGGCAATGATTTCTAGGTAGTGTCCTACTGTGAATGCATGTTTAAAATAGTCTCATAAGAAGGTTTTATTTATATGTGTACTTATGTCCATGTTATCCCAAATACTGTGCATGTGTATGGAAAATCTGAGACTTTGAAGGTACAGCCCTCAAGAAGTTGTTAAATCACTAAACATTTACAAAATTTCCAATTTTAAATTTCTTATCATATCAGTAGGAAAATACTTAAAATTTTTCTGTATATACATATGGAGAATATATATATTGAATTACATATATGTCTTATATGATCAGTATAATTCAAGTAGAAACATTTTGGTGATTTTCCCATCAAATGACCATCTTATCACAATTTTAATATTTTATTACATCGTTAAAATAATTCACTTAGCATTTCAGTAGTTTACACTGTTTAAATGCTTTCTAAATACTCTGATTTCCAGAGCCCATCTTACAAAAGTCTGTATTATTTTTTAAACAATTCTGATACTTTATACTTTCTAAATGGATAAAAACAGAAAGAGTATATGAAGATAATAATGCCAAAATATTATAGTCTGAATCAGTTAATATTGAGGATAGCCTTACTTTCTAGATTATCTTAAATAATTTATGCTAAAGTAGGGAGTTAGAAGGATAAGAATTTTAGGACATTTTTGTACTATCAGTAAGGAAGGGATGATAACTTGGTTTCAGATCTGTCTATTTCTTTGGTATTTAATACTTTTTAGGGTAGAAACTGCCATTCTGTGTAATTTTTAAAGTACAAGTTCTATTACATTTTTGAAATATGCTTCAAAGTTCATTGCATATGGAGATGAGAATGAAAGATGGAAATGGATTGGGATTTAGTTCAGTGGTTCCGCCGCTTGCCTCGCAAGCACAAGGTCCTGAGTTCGATCCCCAGTACCAAAAAAAAAAGAAAAAAAAAAAAGATGGAAGTGTTTATTCTATCCTAAATATTGACTTGTACTTTAAAATTTCTATTTTCCTAGTGACAAGTGTAGCTTATGATCTTATTTGAAGTGTGGTGTAGAGAGTAAAGTAGAGGAAGATAGCAAGAGTAAGACTAATTAAATATTTGGAGCACATTTCAACTCTTTGGGCACACTTAAGAGTGGAAAACCATGAGGGTGAGATAGAATTCATGAGGAAATGCCAATGGAAGGAAGCCTGTGTGGCCTGGAGAATAGCAAAGGGTGGAGGTTAGGAGGCAAGGGGAACATAATTGTAACTTGAAATATTTGAGAGCTAACAAATATTTAAAAGAGGAATGACACTTGCTCTGGAATGCCAGTGGGGGTGGGGATTGAAATGGGAGATCAAAGATACAGAGTTAAAGACTTGGAATAGACCTCAGGGTTTTTTTTCTTTTTTCAAATGTTTAATATAAATACTGAGCTACATTAGCAGCTTAGCAAAAGAGATCATTTTGACTGGAAACATGATAACATAAATAGTAATGTGGAAAACTTCTATATATAGATTAAGTGCACAAAACAATTCCATTTAATATTTTATAGAAGTCTCTGCTTTCTTATTAGCATACTGGCTATCATATATACTTATGCATACAAACTTACTCCCTGGCAAAAGAAATGTTTCAGTTGTAAAGTCTTGACCAGTAAACATATCACATTTGTACATCTGACATGAGTAACTTGTAGAATAATGTGATATTATGTTCCAATTTTCAATATGATTAGTATTCAGCTACTAGTTTTAATGATGAAATGATTTTACCTGTTAATATATAGGAAATACTGTACTTTATAGTAATTTGTCTAAGAATGTGACAGAAAAAATATTTACTGGGTTGAAGTGAATCATTTCCAAAGGGCTTTTTCTCCCAACCTGCCACCAAGAAGAAAAAAAAATGCCTTTTATTATATTTATCTATAAAAGGAAATGAAGAAAGAAAGAAAATGTCAAATCTTAGATCCTACTGGATTTAAATTCTGGAGAGCGACCTTTGAAGTCTTGTACTCAAGAATTTATTTTCTCTTTGTATTGCTCTGAGTTACTTTGAAACTTTTACCACATTCTGTACTTAGTATCGTAATAAAGCACACTGAAAGGTCCTTTTTCTGTTTCCTAACAACTTCAGGTAATAGACTTAAAATTTGTGTAACACTGCCATTTTTCCATGACAGTGTATTCAACTAGAAACAATAAAAATAAATAGATAATTTGATTTGACATGAAGTACCTTTACTTTTTAAGCTGTGGGAAATGACCAAGTTGAATACCAAATATGGATATTGAGGACAGAAAAAAACAGAAGAGATAGGTAGAGTATAAATCAGTATCAAAACTTTTCTACTGGTGTAACATATAAAAGTGGGAGACTTCAATAACTTTTGATTAATTTGTAGACATATAGTATCTAGCGTAGATGCCATATAACATATGGGTACAAAATAAATTTGGGAAAATTAAATTTTTTGATATCTAGTCAGGAGACATTAATCTGAAAATTTTAAGTTTAAACTAGTAAAACATAAAAACAAAACTAATGTCTGTACTTTAAATGTTTAACTTAATAACTGCAACACCTTATTCCATATATTGCTTTTATCTTATTCCATATTTGTAATGGCTTTATGTAAAGTGTTTCCTAAAATAAATTAGACTTAGAATTTTGTTGCAGGATTTTTCTTTATGGGAAAAGGTTTTAATATACCTTTGTTGTAAGCAAAAATACAATGTTTTTCTAGGGTTAGATGATTTCAGAAAGCATTCTAATCACTTTAAAGGTAGTTATTATATATTATTTCTTAAGATTTTTAAATTAAAGATAGTTTTGAGATCTACCCTTATGCTTTTTTCTACTTGTTCTGAGCAACTATATTTCAGTTGACATTTACCTTTCAACTGTATTGAACACTCACTGTTTTGATTTAATATTTAAAAGAAGAGAACCTACACAAACTTTTGCCATGAATATAAATTTTAAGGCAAATTGTTGACTGTCTAGTGAAGTAGTAGTAGCCTAGAGATCTTAATATTTGTGCATAGAACTTTATTTTTTAATAGTTATGAGCAGAATTTGATTTTAAATTATGGATACATTTTTATTTAAGCTTCCTTAAGACCATACTTTATTTACAAATTCAGTTATTTCTCAAAGCAAAAAAGTATTGGTATCTATTAGAAATGAAATATATACCGTCACATTTATATTTTAAACTAGAGTGCCTTTCTCTTTTTTAGGCCAATGGAAGCATTGTTGTGAAGAACTTATGAAAATTGAGATTATGTCACCACGGAAACCACCTTTGTTTTTGACAAAAGAGGCAACCTCAGTCTACCATGATATGAGTAAGTGGGGTTTGTCTTTTCTAAGCTTCAGGATGACAAAAACAACATTGTCCATGCTCAAGCAGCTTATTCTATTGACATTAAAATGCTAAAATTTTCATGCCACAATCAAAATGAATGAAAAAAGACTATGATTATAAGCTAAAGAATTCATGTTTAATAGATGAATTAATACAAAACTAATGAATGCACATTTTTCATAGTTTGAATGCTCAAAATCAGACAAAAATTTTTAGGTTTAAATGAATAAAGGTCACTGAAAATAAATATTAGCCGAATAGTTGATAAAATTCTGAAAACATAAATTTGCAGATTCTAAAATGTAATCATGCTTAGTACTTTTTCCTTTATTGAATTTTTCTTTTTTAAAGTTTGATAGATAAATATTAGTAAATGGAAGCTTTCATTTTTGGTCAAAAACAGTGAAGTCTAATAATTTAGAAAATTTTAAAGTTTTTAACCTATTAGTATTCCATTTTTCCATATTTTCAAAATCTGTTGTTTATCCTTGTGGGAAAGCTTTAGTGAATAGTGTTATATGTATATAAGCACAAGTCAGCAGCAGCTTCTATTCTAATTTGCTACTAATGTACCTGCACTTACATATACTTTACAATGTTAGATTAAAATTTATTTGTTTAGGTTTACGCATTTGAAAAATACCACTGCTTCATTTAATAGATATTTTTCTGTTTCCCTATTTTTTTCCAAGGAGGATTTCATCCAGGTCTCATATCACCAAAATGGTGTGAAGGGGTTGCATTCTTCCCTGGGATTTTGATTTGATGCTTTTTTCATTTCTGTTTTGTTTTTGTTTTTTCACTTTATCAGGGACTTTTCTGGTCTACAGGAAAGAATACTGATTGTGTTATAATCATCCTAGCTAGTATATCAAACTTTCCTAGAAGTCAAAATAAGGTTTCACATCCCAGAAAAGTTACCTAATACTTAACCTACAGAATTTTTAAATACTCATTTATCTTCTCTTTATTTAGGAATGTTTTTATACATGTGAGTATGTTATGTGTAGTATATATTTATACACTATGTACTTTATATACACTAGCTATTGTATGTTCAATATATAATATGTATCTGTACAATGCATGATATCTTTGGTTTTGGATTCTATTGATGAGTTATTCTTTTAGGTAAACATTTTACTGGTTACCCTACACTAATTTTTTGATAGCCATTATAAATAACTTGTTAGTTTGAAAAATAACTTATTCAATTAAAATGCAAACTCTTTTGAATTTTTCCCATCTGTTTTTCCTTAAAATTATTGCAGGCATTGATTCACCTGTGCAACTTGAAAGTTTAACTGACATAATACAAAAAAAAATTGAAGAAACAAATGGACATTTCATTACTGGTCAGGATGAAGAGGTCTCACCACCTCCTTGGGCCACAATATTTGATGGTAATCATAAAATGGATATCCAGAAAAAGGTATTGTCCCCTGCAGGTGAGCAGTTACATGATGGGAAAAGGAAAAAGAGACGAGCTCCCCTTCCTCCTGCTGATAAACCTCCATACAGCTTAAAAACACAGAGCAACAGAGATCAGTTGGTTAAGGACAACTGGGGAAATACAAGTACATCACAATCCTTGCCTTTGGATACCAAACTATCAACCCTGATGCATCACTTACAGAAACCAGTTGCTGCTCCTCGAAAACTTCTTCCTGCCAGGAAAAATAGTTTATCTGATGGTGACCACACAGACACTAAAACCAATTCTGAAACTAAGCCAGTGCCAGCTCCAAGGCAGAAATCCATCAAAGACATTTTGGATCCTAGATCATGGTTACAGGCACAAATATAGAAAACTCTTATTGTATAAAACATTGAACAGAATGTAACTGTGAGGCTTAATTGAGAGGCATTGTTAATGCAGTAATGTTATATACTTTTATAGGTAAATATGGTAGTGATTTACATAAATAATAAGCTATCAGGTATATAACATTTTTATAATGCAGAAATAGATTTTTCTTTTATTTCTGATTTTCAGAATGTAAGTAATTTTCCTCATAGAGTATAAGAGGCAGTTTCTAGACAATATCCTAATTGTTGGAAGGGTTAATTTATTCCTAAATTAGTACCAAGCAGTGAATAAGCACTAGGCAGAAGAAAGCATTAACATTTCTTTAGGGGAGAGATTGTCTAGTAATTTAAAATGTGTTAAATATGAGCCATATTCTCATTGTGAGAATTTAAATACTAATGGAATGTTTCAAAGGTTTTATTCAAACCACAAATTATAAAATCCACCCAAGAAAATTTTCTTCTTAACATTCTGGAATTCTCATGTAATGGTTCACTGCCTCTCATCTATTGTTTAACTCACTAGTTTATAGGCTTGACCTTTTAAATTCCTGGGATAAATTTTGGAATATTAAATTCTTTGTCTTTAAAGGGAATTTGTAATGTGCTATTCAAAGTCATTTCCTTGATGAGCACTGAAATCCTGTTGACATTAACTCTCATAAGTGAAGCATAACATTTATTAGTTCAGAGAAACAGTAGATAAAATGTTCTTTACATCTACTTTTTTGTGTGTGGTACTAATTTCCATTATGACTTTGGAATTTCAGGAAGTGAATAGCTGATTAACACCTTAAAATTTAATACTTATTTGCAAAACAGATGGCAGATTTAAAAAATCATAAAAGTTGGCCATGGTAATAATTTCAGAATTAATCCTTTTAAATTTTTTAATTAGTTTCCTTTTTCTAGTAAAGGTTGATGTGTGTTGATATTATTCATTAAATTCATATTCTTACAACAATAACGTTGGAATCATTTCCATAGGAGGTAAGTTCCATAGCAACTAATCATAGTGACCCAAACAGGATTATGAAATCAAGCGAGGAACAAATAACAAGAAGATGAATATTTTAAAGGAATAGAAAATTCATTTTTTATAGTAACACTTCTAATAAACAAGATGAGTATAGTTTTTAAAAATCTAATCAGAATTTCCAAATAAAAGTTTCCATAAGGTGTCAGCAGCAGCACTAAAAATATCAAATCACACTCAACACTAAATGTCATTGCAAGTAAAAATATAAAAAATTACTGTCTGTGTATAATCTCTGGAGATCTTTTTAAAGCTAGGAAGATCTCTGTTTGAATCAGAGCTGCATTATTGCAAAATAAAATGAACACTTGACCAAAAAAAGCATTAATTTAAATGAAGT
Organism: Fukomys damarensis; assembly: GCF_012274545.1. Taxonomy (NCBI): domain Eukaryota; kingdom Metazoa; phylum Chordata; class Mammalia; order Rodentia; family Bathyergidae; genus Fukomys; species Fukomys damarensis. The sequence goes on from NW_022900932.1 coordinate 26,995,555, forward strand.
CTTCGTTATTTTTAGATAGCACTGTCTTTTTTTCATTTATAGAGCATGATGTAATTGTCAGATTACTTTGAACCTGACAAAAGATCTCTTGCGACTAATGACACCAGGGCAGACACAGCATTTGGTGAGAAGAAAATGACCTAAAAAGCTGATTATTTTTTCTACTGGGAGGGTCTTGCACATTTCTGTTATGATTGCCATTTCATTAAATGGTGTATTCAAAACCTAAAGGATATTATTATTTGAATTTTTATTTTTTTAAAACTCACTGCTGTTATTGACAGCATTTACAATTTGTCGTTGCCAATAAATTTTTCAGCTAGAAGATGCTGTAGGCAAAATTGTTTCTGATACTGGCATCTAAGCATTTCTTTTTTTCCCCCCTAATTGATGCTTTCCTTTAGTACAAGCCTGTATTAAAACTTCAAATCATATTCTTGTCATTTCTCCTTATGTAAATTATACAGAAAGAATTTAAGTTGTACAGGAAAGACAGTTTATTCATAGAGAATTTATCTAGCAGTCATGTTCTCAGAAGGGAACTTTGAACTAGGTCTGAAGTCCTTCCTAGAACCATTTAGGTGAAGCCCACCTGTGCTCCCCCCCTCCCCTGCTCAACCCTACCTCCCACATTATTTTTTCTATTTCTGGGAACATATCTTCCCGTATATATGGTAGAGTCTTTAAAAATCAGCCTGTAATCTTCAACTACATCTTTTGATTATTGTTCCCATTAAATGCTTCCCGTATATATGGTAGAGTCTTTAAAAATCAGCCTGTAATCTTCAACTACATCTTTTGATTATTGTTCCCATTAAATGATACTTTACCTGCCCCCTAAAAAGAGAAGTTATAATACAAAGTTGGATTTTGTTTCTTCCTTCTCTCACTTCCTTTCCTGTCTCTCTCCCACTTCCATTTTTCTTCTTTTACAATTAAAAAAAAAAAATTAAAAATACTGAGTTGAACACTGCCAAGGTGTTCATCAGAAATATTTGTTTTCTTAATTCCTGAAACAAGTTTATGACAGAGAAATATGCCATGTAACATGAAAGGTGTCAGCTTTTTTAAGAGCTGGATTTTTACATTCCTTATCTTTTTAATTTGTCTCTGTATGTATGAAGACTATAAACTTGAAACAGTTTTCTTTCATATCTTTATATTCTATTTGGAGAGGCATAATAGGAAAAATAGGTATTTTATGATATAATTTTGATAATTTGAAGACAATATCTTAGACAATTGCATTTATATTTCAAATTCTAGAATATAAATTTCTTACAATAGCATTTAAGGTAGTGTTTTTAATTGCTACAAAATAGTTTTTTTTAACATCTTGCAAAGACAAAAAATGTTTTTCATTATAAATGCACACTTCCTAAGGTAAATATCAAGCATGACAGGTCCTGCTGAGTTTTGTTAAATTTCCTTTAACTGTCTGCATTGCCCCCTAACTTCTTTTAAATGGATATGAATGTATCTGGAAAACTAAATCCATTTATTATAAAGGCCTTATCTTTACCCTTTAGAATACTATTACATGTATTTTACCTGGTACTATTTGTTAAAAGTGGAAGCTTCCTTGATTTAGAGACAACTCATGTAAGGTAGGTTAACTAGTCAAGTGTTTCTATAGGCTTATGGGAAGCACCTCAGACACCTACTATGAAGTTAATTCAGTCCAAAATGAAATAGGGCTGTTTGGTGCAATTATGTTAAATGCTATTCAAATGTAATCATCTGTGTTACCATAAATGAGAAAAAAAAAACATATTAAAGTGAGGATGCTGTAGCAGGAACAAGAAGAAAAATGTTTTTTCTGGAAAAAAATTTCTTCCTCTGGTCAGAATTTGTCAAAACTCAGTTGTTTTTTCAAAGAGTGAATTATTGAACAGTAATTAACCTTTAATTAATGACCTTTTGTTCTAATAGTTGTCCTCATTGTTCTGTTAGTCTTAAACTATAATGTAAATAGTTAACTTTTTGTACTTGCTTTTCAAGGCATTATTCTTTTTAAATGTTTACATGTTTATATTTAACTACTTTATTATAATAACCATATGAAAACTGTCTATTCTGAATTGTGCATTTTCCTAGGTAATCCTGGGAAAGATATTACCTTTAAGTTTTTAAAAGACAGAATTTCATTTGAAAATATATTAGGGTGTTGTTTTCTGACATGCTTGAAGAATTAGCATTGTTTATAATTTTGTTAATATGAATAAAATTCCTGTATTAAAAAGTATTATATCACAGGCATATTTGTTTAAAGGTATTTGTTTACATGTATTTGGTAAGGAGACCTAAGTCATATGATAAAGACTTTTGTACATTACAGAAACTGATTCATGAGGTTATTTTCTAATTTACTCCATTAGAATCTTCTGGGCTAGACTGGTAGAAGTAGAAAGTATGATAGAATCATTTTAGGGAAAGACTTATGTGGTAGCTGGCTACTTCTGAGAAGACTAATGCCCTAAACACCTGGGTATACTTAACACTTATTTAATTATTTGCATATTGTCCCTCAGAAAGTGTGCACATTCTTAAAAATCCTTTGATGTAGACTTATTTTGAGGTCAGTGATGCAAAATTTCTACAGTTTAAGTCACCGTGAAAAGCAATTTGTGTACGTAGTATATTCAGTCACTGTTAGCCACAAGGAGGCTTATTTTCATTCACCTCAATCAGCTCTGAATTTTTTTCTCATGGAACACTTAGGAAAGGGAGTTGGAGGTTGGCACAGGAGTGACCAGCCCTACCTCAGTTATATTCAGCATTTACTTATAAGTCTGTAGTATGATTAGAAATATTTGACATTTCTTTTTAGAAAAACATCTTTCCTTTCTCTAAAGAGAGGAGCCTACTAATCAGTACACTTAGATAAACAAAATATCTTAAAGTTCAGTTAAAAAAAAACTTCCATGGACTGGGGATTTAGCTCTGGTTCTGCTGCCTGCCTTGCAAGCACAAGGTCCTGAGTTTGATCCCTGAATTTAAAAAAAAAAAAAAATCTTTCATAAATGTTTGAAACATTTTTCTTTTTCTGAGTGTAGGAAGAAATACCAATCCTGACATATTTAATAATTGAGTAAGATTATGCCAAATTATACTGAAAGTTGTTTTTCAGTTTCAGCAGTTTGCTTTTAAGAGATAAAGAATCTGTTAAATGAGAAGTGGGTTGGGAAGATCATATATATTCATAATTATGCTGTATCACAAGCATTTTTCAAGATATCAAAATAAATTTTGTTGAAAATGGATATTTTCTGTGTTACTTCAAAATATTTGTTTTTCGTCTGTTTTAAAGGAAGCAAATTTTCTTTTGTGAATAGATACAAATTTTCTTTTGTGAATTTGCTATCTTAAATATTTAATATAATTCATTATAGGAAGTTTATAATTTGCTTTTAGAGGAAGAAAAGGCATAAGTGATTATTCATTTAACCTCAAATACTAAAACATGTTAAATATATACAAAATAGAAAACTAGATAATGTATACATATTCATACAAATACTGTTTGATTCTTCAGGTATTTTCATTTTGTTTTAAAAGATTCTTTTAAAATATGCTACTAATGGTAATGGAGCGAAGGTCCAGCCACTTCCCACAGTTTACAGGACCCACTGCAGACCAGCTCCTACTTACTACACTATCAGCCACATCACACACTCACTGCTCTCCTCTCACAGGTGTCGCCTCCACAGACTGTTTCTGCTCATTCATCATTTTCTTATGCTGTACTGTGTATCCCTAGGATCCCTTTCTTCTCTCTCTTCTTTAAACTTCCCTTCAACCACTGTCAACAGTTGACAAATTTTGGTTTTCCTTCCAAATGGTAGCTCCTTTAAAGTTGCTACTTTCCCCTCCTGCCTAAATTGAGTTCCATTTCTTCTTTTTTGTGTGCATGTATACATAAAATGTGTATATGTGTGTGTGTGTGTGATCTCTTATTTATATTTTTGTATTCTGTGTTTCTATATATTACAGAGTGACATATTACTCTAAACTTAACTAGCTAGTGATACTTCAGAAGTCTGCTCAGTAGGATAGTTTTAAGATTTCAGAAGGCAAAAAACAAGGTGTTAGACAGGCTAGACTCTTAAGTAGAGATTCTAGGGAAGATCCACTTCTAGCTTATTCACATTGTTTGCAGAATTTAGTTCCTTGTGGCCCCTTCAAGCTCCAAAGCTAACTAGTCTTCCTTGCATGTGAGATCTCTGATTTTTCTGCTACCAGTGGAAGAAAGTGCTGTGTTTTTAAAGGACCCATTGAATGAAGAATACTCATCAGGATGATTTCCCTTTTGATTAACTCAAGGTCCATTGATTACTAACATTACTTACATCTGGAAAGTCTCTGTACATGATACAATCCCATGTGTGGTACCATATTTTAGGGCAGAAAATCTTGAAGTGCCTTTTTAAATTCTGCCCACCATACCCTGTTAGGCAAGGAGCTTGTTTATTGAAATTTGAATCCTATCATAGTGTATTATGATGACAGTCTGGATTGCTGAATATTTATTTATATATATTTAAGGTATTGTGCTAAATATTTGAAATGAATAAACATTTCATTTTATTTATTTTATTTTTTGGTGGTGGCACTGGGGATTGAACCCAGGACCTTCACACTGAGCCACACACCCTCCCTTTTTGAGACAGTCTCACTAAATTGCCCAGTCTGGACTTGAACTTGCAATTACTTTATCTTTCCAGAGTGCTAGAAATGAAGCAACTTAATTTAATAATTGCTGTAACTTCCTGTTAGCACACTTAACAAATTTAGAAGAGTAGAGAAGTCTTGCCCTGGACATACCACATAGTACTTGAGTAAGGATTCTGGAATCTGACCTTGGTTACATTCCAGTTCTGCCATGACTTAGCTGTATGTTGGGGCTTGATATTTTCTTTTTTAACCTCATTTGGTTTGTTGAAACCTCTAGGATAAAAATAGTACTTACCTCATAAGAAAGTTGTGATTAGTAAGTAAAATAATCCATGCAATACATAGCTTAGTGCATGGTGCTTAGAGTTCTTGCTTTACTTTTACAGCACAGCATAAAGTATGTGAAATATATATGAAGAGAACATAACTGACTAATACTCAGTGAAAATTACTTATCACTCTACTTGCCCATTTTTACTTTTTGCTCATTGTGAACACACTGGCTTAATAGTGCATAAAACTTCAGGAAATACCTGGAAATATATCCAATACATATTGTTCTTTCTGTCTCAAACCCTACATTTGGCACTTTTGACTTAAAGAATACATACTGCTCAGATGCTCACATTCTAATAATACCAGCCATAGTAGAGAATATTGAGGCGAATTAGTGCTTGACCTGCTTCCCATAAATTTAATATAAATCTATCTAAAAGCAGACATGTAAAACAGAATCTACCATTAGGAAACAAATTGTGAAGATTGTAGAATACATAAAGCATTGTGGACTATATAAAACAGTAGCCAAACAAGCATCTAACTTTAAGTACTCTGAGAGAGCAGAGAGGCAAATGAGAACTTTTACAAAGCAATTTTTCCATTAAGTTAAAAGGCCTTATATCATTTTACTATAAAAATAAGTTAAGCAGTGTAAAATTACATACTATGACTATCTTGCAATGGTGTCAGGACACATCATAATAGGATATTTTAGATCTTAGAGGTTTGAGTAAAATAGACCAGTGGGTTCCTGGAGGAGTTTAATTTTTTTAGCATGCAAAGGAGCATAGTATTGTGAAAGTTGAGGAAAGGAGTCACAGCTGGATAGAGCAGGTAACTGGGCAGAAGTAGAATTATCATGTTAAGGTTCAAATTAAGACAGGTAAAACAAGTTGGAATGACTGAAGCAAACGTGATTAATGTTATGGTTAGTCTTCATTATCAATTTAATTTGCTTAAGAGATGCCTGTGAAATTAGTAAAACACACTTCTGGCTGGGTGGGCCATGAGGGCATGACCTGGGAGACTGTATCTGGCCTTGGTCCCTGGCCTCTTCCTCTCTCTCATTCCCCCTGCTCTTATTCCTGGCTGCCATGAGGTGGGCAGCTGTGCTCCGCCATGCCCTTCTCCCATAATAGTTCTGTCCTGGAACCAGCTGGCCATGGACTGAAAGTAGCAGCCAAAATAAAGCTTAACTTCTTCAAGTTGTATATGTCAGATATTTTGTCCCAGCAGTGAAAAGATGACTCATACACATAGAGGAAATGTAGGCTACCTTGGACCACATGCAGCACCTTGAATGCCAGTTCAGGAAAATAAGACAGGTGGAAAGAACCGACAGCTTAAAATTTGAGGAAATTGGATTCTACTTCCTGGTTACCAGTAGACAAAGCCTTGCTTGAACCCCCAGCCTGGGCAACTTAATTACTTAGCTCAGTGCAAAGCCCCTGGATTCAATCCCTAGGATCCACACCTCTCACAAGAAGACTAAGAGAAAAATACTGTTATAGCTTATTAGAACAGTCTTTGAGAGTAGTGATTGGAGGATACAAAATTAATCCCTACTTATTTGTCTCGAAGTATGGGTCTCAATAAGGGGTGATGTTGCCCACAGGGAACATTTGACTATGTCTGGAGACATGTTTGACTCTCATAACTGGAGGAGGAAGATGTCGTGTGTACTTGATGGGAATAGGCCAAGAAAGCTGCTTAACATCCTGCAGTGCACAAGACGGCCCCACAGCAAAGAATTATTCAGACCAAAATATCAGTAGTGTCACTGTGCATAAACCGTGGCTTGGAATATACAATATGTACAATGTTCAATATAAAAAACAAATGTACTTCAAAAATACAGACAATTTTATGAGACTACAAAGAAGGAAAGCTCTTGGGGGGTTTTTAAGAAGGCTTTTTGAAGGAAGTAATAGTTGAACTGGGTCTTGAACGGCTTGTAGGATTAGGCTAGGCTGATACGGAAATGTCATTCTGAGCAGAAGGAATTAAACAAGCAATGAGACAGGAGCACTGTGGTGGCTGACACTTCCTTCAAAGGTGGATCCTGATTCTCATTTCTTTGAATGTGGGCTTGACTTTGTGATTCTATTCTCATAGAGTGGGGTAGAAATGATACCATGTGACTTGTTACGTTAGGTTGTTAAAAAGATAGCTTATGCGTAGCTTTCCCAACCTATGCCCAGAAAGTCCTGGGGTGAGTCCCATTCAGAGAGGCACTGAGGCCTCTGATAACCAGTCCCAACTTGCCAGTGAATCATGTTGGAAGCAGATACTCAAGACCAGACATGACTATAACGTCCTAGAAAATTCCAAGCCAGACCATATGGTTTAGCTGCACCTAAACCCTTATTCCATGGTGTCTGATAATAGGATGATAAATGTTTATTGTTTTAACCATTAGCTTTTGGAGTAGTTTATTTCCACAGCAATGGATAACATTAAAAGGCATGAAAATATAGTGTATACCCAAGCACATGAAATGGTTTAATTGTGATAGCTAGAGGTGGGGAGAAATGAAGTCGCTTGGGCAAGTGAGGTCAGATCATGGAAGGCCCTGGATGTTAGGCTGAGTGAAGCTTCTGCCTCTTATTTAGAAGTCTCTTCTGTGGGCCTTAGTAAATCTAGAACACATCTTTTTTTTTTTTTTTTTTGTCTTTTTAAGACACTGTCTTGCTATACAGTTCAGGCTGGCCTCAAATTTGTGGTGATTCTCCTGCCTCAGCCTCCTGAGTGCTGGGATTACAGGCATGCACCACCACACCCAGCCAGATTATGTCTTTGACTGGGTTTCTGTTAGAGGAAGAATGGCAAAGAGAGCCACCAACAATATTGGGGATAGTATGTTATTAAATTGTCTGTAATAGAAGCAAAGGTGGCCTATAAATATCATCACTACATAGGACATTCTTGACAGACAGAGCCTTTGTTTTATTTTTTTTTCATTTTTATTTTTTTGGCATTCTTTGTCAAAGATGCTGAGAGGACCCAGTCTCCTCTGACTTTATAAAGAAGAAACTTCATTATATATCCAGGTCACTCATGTTACACTATTGCTCTTACCTGCCAGTTTTTTTTACAAGGGATGGGTGATTTGTTAATTGCATCTGCCTGCGACCTCTTGGCATAACTGAGTTTATCACATTCCCTTTGCAGCAAAAGGAAAGGAGAGGCCTAAAGGGTTGTGAAGGGTGACCTAGGGGAGTGAGCAGCTTGAAAAAGGAAATGTTGAGGCTGAGAGAAAAACTTAGTGACATTGAACAGGGGCTTTGAATGGATTCAAAGTCTGTGATTGCTGTTTCCTTCTGAGGGTCTCTCTCTCCCTCTCTCCCTCTCCCTCTCTCTCCTCTCCCTTCTCCATCTCTTCCTCTCTCCTCTTTCTCCTCTTGCTCTTTCTGTAATTTGTGATATCTTAAAGTATCCAAGTAATCATTTAGGAGAACAAAGCTGCTATCATCCCAAAATTAATTTCTTTGGGAAATTAAAGTGGTGTGCTTGAGATATATTTCAACAACTTTGCTGTATCATGCCGTAAAGCAACCCCCAAAATTGGATTCAGTAACATTTTGGAGCTATAATTCCACGTTAGACCAATTTCAACCCAAAACAACCACTAAAATAAAATAGTGAAAAATCGTTTGTTTAGTTTTCTGCCATGAACTTCCTGAGAAGCAGTCAACTACTGGCGCTATTAGTAACATATGTGGGGAAAAGTAAACTCAGGCACTGCTTCACTAGTCCCCATCCTGTGCAGGACTCTGCTAGCTGCCTGGGCATCATCTGAAGGTAGAAAATGAAGGCTCATCTGTCTCCTCAGAGACTCAAAATTAGGTGAGTCATGGAGATCCATCAGCAGGATAAAACAGTGTTATGACCGGCCAACAGTAAAATGACAATTTTGCAAAGAACTTTTGCTTTAGCCATAGAAGCCTATTTGCAAACAAACTTATGTAGGCCTTTACTTAGTAAGACAGACGTAGAACTCCAGAGCGAGAAGGAGGTGAGGAGCCCTTGGCCTTCCTGTTGTGCTTCCCACCTGCTCCCCAGGACTCCCAGGGGCTTCTCTGTAGGACCTGCACATTTCTCAGTAGAGCTAGAAAAACTGTTGGTTTGTTGTATCGCTTGGTTAACGTACTGCTAATCATTCAGCCTCAAAGTTGAAGAGCTTAGACTAACTGTACTTTTTTAAAAAGTGAACTGGCCTTTTAGAACCTTACAGTTTGACTGCTCAGTACTGGATTACTCAATAGGCAACACCAGCAATGCTCAATTGAATAAAATACACATATGAGAGAGATTGGATCTTTCAAAAAGAAACTGCCTTCATTTCAGCACATGTGTGAGATATTTTATGGGGGTGTGTTTTTGGTCAGCTGTCGCTGGGACAAAAAGTACCTATATACATTTGAAAAGAGGAGAAGCTGACTTTTGTCTCCGTTTCGAAGATTGCAGTACTTTGTCACCTGGCACCAGGGCAGCAGCGTCATGGTGGAACGGCAGGGTAGAAGAAAGCTATTCAACTCCCGGCCAGAGAACAGGGGAAGAGAGCCAGAGAAGAAGGGGCCAGGGCCAAGTATTGCTCCCGAGGTCTTGCTCCATGAGTCATCCAAACACACTCAAGAGTGTGCTTTACTGATTTCCCAGGGGTCTCAAGCCAGTCAGACTTAATCAGGATTAATCATCAGAGTTAATATTATATTATTTTTAATTATATAGGGTAGAGGGAAGAGGGCACCAAAATCTTCAGTGCTTAGAATCTCCCGAAGGTTTAATTCTTCATTAATCAGCCGTCAACTGGAAAGGACCTGTCTCCACCCATACATCTCCTTCCTATTGCCCCAAACTCATTTCTATTTAAGACTGAAAGAAGACAAAGGTGTTTGCTGCTCTCTCTTCTCTTGCTTGCAGAGACACCATATTCATCTCCTTAAAATGAAGAGAAGTTTTCTGTTAGGCCCATTTCTAGTAAATTGCTTGCTTCATGTGTCCTTTCCCCCAAATTAACTATGAATAAAAAGAGAGGAGCCTTTTTTCCTACTTTTCACTGAGTGCAATAAGTGGAAACTTTAGCTGAACTACAGAAATTTTCCCTAATGTGAAACAAAACAATTTTGAAGTAAAAATATATGTGTTAACAAAAGATGAAAGCAAAAGGCTGAAGGCAGAGGGGTCAGGTGTACAAGACAGGCACAGATGTGACTTCCTCGCTCCCTCCCCAGGGTTAGTCACATCTTCGTGTCAGGTGAGGCAGGGGGGTGGGGGGGAGTTCAACACCTTGGGTTTGAGGCCCAGGGTTGCTACTTTCGTTGACTGAATTTCAGTTCATGAACTTCAATTGTTACTGCACGGACTCTACAAAATGTTAGTAATAGGACCCTCCTCAGCATGCCACTGTAAGGGTTCAGTGAGAGACTGTGAAACTCTCTGTAGCTCCAAAGTAATAATAAATGTTAGCTACTGTGGCTATTATTATTGTCCCATATGCAGACATTGTTCTAGGCACAAGCAACACCAGACATACTGTTTAGGAAACTTTAATTTAGGGATGCTACAAGGTGAGAAGTTAGGTGTCATGTGTAACTGGGTCATGAATTCAAATGTTAGGTAACCCTGATCTCTCCCTAGAAAAACCATACCAAAAACTTACTTCCTTGAAATTTCATCCTAATTTGAAAGTGAGTCTTAACGTCTTTCCCAAAAGCTTTATTTGTCTCAGATCCAGAGAAATTGGTGCTGACTCACTGCCTAAGTCCCAGTCTACTAAGAAAGGCTGCCAATCAAAAATTGAGGGTTTTAGACTGGGAGGTCTTAGTTTTGATAAAGTGTAGAAGCAAGGAGTAATGAGTGTAGCTATCACTAGATGAGAAGAGTCTGCTGAACTTGGTGTGGAAATCAGAAATGTGGATGGCAGATTAGTTCAGGGAGAGAGAACAATGGGGAGGATTTTAGCAAAATTTCAATTTCTAGGGAGATAAAGATGGGGAGGGGGTTGGATCCCTGGGTGACTATTTACTGTAGTGGTTACCTGTTGGGCAGACATTTTATTAGTGAGTGCTAATGATTCTAGTTGAGCTTCAGGCAAAACAATATCTGGTAAAAGCTATATCTTTATTTTCTGTTCAGTAAGTAAATGAGGCCTCTGTGTGTGTGTGTGTGTGTGTGTGTGTGTGTGTGTGTGTGTTTTCACTTATCTCTTGAGATCATTGTGAAATAATTATAAAATATAAATAGAATATTAGCATCTTGAGTGTATTTAGTTGTTGAGAAATCTTTCTCTGGAGGTGTATAATTTCATAATAATAGTACTTATTAATCTCTTTAGATGAAGAAGGAAAGGTAATCTACTTCACCCTCTTCCACAAACTAAAACCACTGTCCCAACCCCTAATATCCATGAATATCCACCTTCTATTGCTTATGATTTTTTTTAAAAGATTGTTTTTAGAAGTTTCAGCCCAATTTCCGGTAAGTTTCAGTTCTAAGAAAGGTTTTCTTATATATGAGACAACTTATTTTTCCTGAAACTTGCAACCTTTTCCATTGACAGCTCTTTCTGATTCTGTTTGGTGATGATTTTCTCTTCACTTTTGTGAGTCTAGAAGTGACTTTTTTTCCTCATTACCATAGTAATCAACTACATAATCTCTAGAAACTGATATTCTCGCAATCTCTAAATTCCTCTTCACATAGCATTTCAAGTAACTCATTAGAATAATTACTCAAAATTTAAAATACAATGTGGCATGTCTCTGGAGAATATAAACTTCATAAGGGAAAAGATACATTTTCCTTCCTGTATTCTTAGCACCCAATACAGTACCTGACACAGTAATGACAGTAGAAGGATATTTAAGAAGCATCGAATAAGCATTTTGTAGAGCTGTCATCATTTATTTTCTATTCACTATTTACCAGTAACTTTCTTTTAAAGCTATCTCCTATTTGGACAGTCACTTCATTGTCCATTAGTACATGAGTCTGGTAAGTATATCTCCTGTGGAGACAAATATTATAACAAACTATTATGGCATTCAACACTGATATTTCAGTTGCTCAACTAATCCACGCACTGATAGAGTGAACTTTGAATTAAATGCTTTGAAGACTAAAGTCAAGTAAATCTTGATAAAAATCAAAGGCTTCAGAAATCTTTTTTGACAGAAGGCATGAACAAAAATGCTAAAATTAATACTGTTTGGAGAAACATTCCTCAGCAGACTAAATGAAGAGTAACAGTTCAAGAGTATCAAATTGCCTATGTGATCAAAAGGCAGAAACAGCTTCTTTTTACTACTTCTTTTAATGTTTTAGCACTCATGATATTCTGCCTACAAGAGCACCTGCCGCTGTGGTAACTCAGATTATTTGATCACTTTATCTCACCTAACCTCATACTTCCTGTGAGGTAGGTAGGTGCTGAGAGCTCTCAGTACTGTTTTCAAGATGAGGCAAGTGAATTAGAGAGGGTGTTCATACACTCCAAGTTTCACAGAGGCCTGTGGAGGAAGTCAGGATAAGAATTAGCAGTTAACTCCTGATAAAAAAAAAAAAGTCAGTATCAGAGCTTGAAAGAAATTGTAAGCCCCTAGCCCATCCTAGGCTTTCATAATAAGATATTATTGTGGTCATTTAACGCATTTCACCACCCACACAAATTTTAAGTAATTTTTAATCATTAAAGGAATATATACATACATGCAGAAATGATACAGAATATTAAACAAAAAATGGGGCAAAATTGAAAGCCTTCTCTCTAAAATAAGGAACAGGACAAGGATGTCCATTATTACAACTCCTATTCAAAAGAGTCCTTGAAACATTAGCCAGAGCAATCAAGAATAATAAAAAGGATATGTAAAGGAAAGGATGAAGTCAAAGTATCATTTTTTGAAAATGACATGACCCTTTACTTACAAGACCCTCCTCCCCCCAAAAAAACCACCAAAAGGCTCCTAGAATTAATAACCAAATTCAGCAATGTAGCAGGACACAAAATAAACACACAAAAATCAATAGCACTCCCATACACTAATAATGAACTCACTGAAAAAGAAGTTAGGAAAAAATACCATTCACAATAGCATAAAAAATTAAACACTTGGGAGTTAATCTAATCAAGAAAGAAAAAGACCTTTACGATGAAAACTACATTACTTTTAAAAAAGAAAATTGAAGAGGACATCAGAAAATGAAAAGATATCCCCTGAATATCCTGGATATCATCAAAAGGCTGTACTTCCAAAACTGATACACAGGTTTAATGCAATCTCAATCAAAATACCAATTTCATTTCTCAAAGATGTAGAGAAAAGAATCCTAAATTTCATGTGGAACAAGAGACCCAGAGTTGCTTTTGCTATTGTAACAAAAGCAAAGTAGATGAGCTCACAATCACAGACCTGAAGTTATTCTAAAAGCTATGGAGAGGGCTGGGGATTTAGCTCAGTGGTGCTGCCACGTGCATCACAAGTGCAAGGTCCAGAGTTCAATCCCCAGAACCATAAAAAATAAAAAATTAAATAAACAAATAAAAGCTATGGTGATTGATACAGCATGGTATCAGCACAAAAAGAGGCATGTAGGTAATGGAATAGAGGAGCAGAAGCATAAACAAACCAGGCACATTCAGCTATTTGATCTTTGACAGAGGTCAAAAACATAACACTAGAGGAAAAATAGCCTCTTTAAAAAATAGTGCTGGAAAGTTGGATATTCACATGCAGAAGATTGAGTGTAGACCCATATATATCTCATCATGCACTAAACTAAAATAAAAATTGATCAAAAAGATCTAAATGTTAAACAGAAACAATCTGCCGAAAGATAAAATAAGCACAACTCTTGAAGAAAGGGACATCGGCAAGGACTTTTTTAGCAGAACCCTAATGGCATAAAACATAATACTGAGACTCAACAAATGGGGTCATATCAAATTAAGGAGCTTCTGCACAACAAAAGAAGCAACAGAGTGAAGAGACAACCTACAGAATGGGAAAAAAATTTACCAGCTATTCCTTGGACAGAGTACTAACATCGAGAATATATAAAGACCTGAAAAAAATTAGACTCCACAAAATAAAAGACCCAATCAAGATATGGGAAGCTGAAGTGAATGGACCTTTTCAGAATTACAAAGGGCCAGCAAATATATGGAAAAATGCTCAACATTACTGGACATTAAAGAAATGCAAATTAAAACAACATTGAGATTACATTTTACTTCAGGAAGAATAACTATCACCAAGAAATCTAATAACATGCTAAGGAGGGCATGGGAAAAAGGAACTCTTCCTCATTGCTGGTGGAAAAGCAAACGAGTACAACCACTCTATAAATCATTGTGGAGATTCTTCAAAAAACTAAAATAGAAATTCCATTTCACTCAGCTATTCCCCTTCCAGGTATCTTCCCACAAGAGTTAAAGTCATCACATTGCAGGAACACATGTATGCCTGTGTTTATAGTGGCATGGTTTATAATAGCTAGATCTTAGAACCAGCCTACATATCCACAGATGAATGGATAAGGAAAATGTATTTATACACAAAGGAGTACTCCTCTGCCATAAAGAAAGGTAAACTCGAGGCACTGGATTCAACTTGAGAACAAACATAATGTTACACGAAATAAATGAGACACCCAAGATTAAATATCACATGGTTTCTTTTGTGTGAAAATGGAAGATAGATAATAGAACGTAGGGTAAATTTCAAATAATTCTTTGAATTTCCGATCCTGTTGTTTCAAAACTATTATAATCTATGTGCTAATTTGTTTCATTTATACTATTAGTTTCTCTTAGTTCATTGAAAAGAAAGTTTTGTTCTATTATCTGTTCCTTCTGTGTAAGAGGAATCGTTTTTGTCTATGCCTTGTACTCTATTTTTGAGAAATGTTACACATATATTAACTATTCTTTCTCATATTGTGTGAATTTTTTCATACAATAAAAAAATGCTTTTAAAAAAACATATTACTCCCTCCCCTTATCCAAGTGCCACTTTTCAAAAAGGCTATTACCCAAAGGTTAAAAACTGTTAGCAGTCTTTATATTTCCAAAATTTTTTTGTATATTTAAGAGTGTTCATGTGTACATACGTACAGGCCATCATTTCTGGCTCCTGTTAAACAGGTCTGAGAGTCATTTCAGGTTTTAGTATTCTCTTCCAGTGCTGATCTTATTTTTTAATTCAGTAAATACTAACTCCATCATTCCAGTTGGTCAGATAAAAAATTTTGAAGTCATGTTTGAGTCCTCTCTTTCCTGAAAACACTATGTGTAATTCATAGCAAAACTGATTGATTATATTATAAATCAGAATATATCCAGAATCCAACCACTTATCACCACCTGTGTTGCTTCCACCCCAGTTAAAGCCACCATCATTTCTTGCTTCAATTTTTACAACAGTGTTCTAATTCTATACCTATTTCCACTTTAGTGTTATTGTATATGTGCAGGATAGCACACAGAGGAATCCCATGAAAACAGGTCAGATCATATGCTTTCCACGCTCAAAAATCATCCAAAGGTAAAGCAAGACCATTACATTAAATGAAATAAGCAGACACAGACAAATAGTGCATGTTTTCTCTCATATGTAGACTCTTTAAAAACAAAAGATGACATGAAAGTAGAAGGGAGATTAATAGAGAAATGGGAGTAAAGGAAGTGGAAAAAGGATTCAAAGGGCATAGTGGTTATCTGAATTGATATTACTGTATGTTGTAACTACCTTGTTTGAAATTTTAGTTTTCTGTTGTTATTATTGATCTTTTAACTCACAAACCTTATTTGTGGTATCTTAAGCATTAAAGATGTCCTTGCATTTTTATTTTTATGTGATTTGGAAAATTGTCATACCACCTGGCTCATTGCATGGCTCTCTCGGTTCCTGCAAAGTACTCTGACAAGCAGAAACCACAGCATTCATTGTTCTAAATATTCTTCCATGGGATACTATGATCAACTCTATCGTCTTTGAAGTTCTTTTCCAACTTAGCAGTCTGAGTTTTTAAATTTTCCCTAGAACTGATTACTAACAGTTACCACCTGATAATAACTCTTTAATGTGATGTTTTTATTTAATATGGGTGTACATTTTTTTTCAAGATATTGCTCCAAAATAATTAGATTGCTCAGTTATTTCAGCTAACATGAATGTATATTTAGCAGGTTGGTATGAAAATACTGGCAGTGATGGGGTATTTCTGAGACTTTTTAAAAAATTAATTTTTTTGGTACATTTAAGGTATAAAACATAATGACATTCATCGTTGGAAATTTGTGCCTTTACATAATCCATCTTGGTTCTTTCTTATTTTTTCCCCATCCTCCTGCCCTCCCTTCAACCCCTCCCCCCCTCCCTATCTACAAAGACTTTGTTTCCATTTTTCATTTTCTCATATTAATTCCATTCCCATCATTCCTTCCCCCTCTCCCTCCCCTTCCCCTTTGCCCCTCTTCTTCCTACTTCACATTATCTATTATACCTTTTAGTCCTTGTTTACACTTTTAGTTTCTCACACTAGAGAAACGATTTGGTATTTACACATGTGTGTGCTATTTATTTCACTTAAGAGTGTCTGAAACTCTTGACAATATGAGGAGACAAAACTATTATCATGAAAACACTACAAAGATATTTGCCTTCTTCACTCTGTTGACATCTGCACTGTTGGTAAGAAGGCTGATGGGTAAAACCACTGGTGGCTTAGCAAGAGCACCAGTTTGCACTAGTGGTTGTTATATTTTTCACCGCAGTGCATGCACAGGAAAAAGAATTGCAGTTTTACTTAACATTTTTGATGAAAGTAATTATAAATATTGACCCTTGATTATACATATCTTTAATGTTCTATACGATAAAAGAGAAAGTATCTATAAAGCACTTTGGCAAGTAAGGTATAGTGGCTCATCCCTATAATCCCAGCTATTCAGGAATCTGAATTCAGGAAGTTGATCCCAAATTCAGAGTCCTACCTAGCAGGACTCTTTCTCAAAATAAAAATTGTTCAAAGGGTTGGAGATAGGACTAAGTGACAGAACTTTTGTTCCAGGTATGGTGGGAGAAAAAAAGGACTTCAGCATACCAAACAACGATGAGGATTGTCTCTTGGAGAAGCACTTGTTTGATTGTTTGAGTTGTGAGCACTGCCCTCTTTTTTTTTTTTTTTAAGAACAACTGACAGATAAATAATGGTTATTTAGGCTTGTATATTTGGAAAGCAGTTTCTCAAAAATGAATTAGGTCAGCCTGTCACTCTAAGACATACCATTGACAGTACTTGTTGCCCATGCTAAAATTTATGAATTTACTCAAAAGTGAAAATTAGAACTTTGAAGAACTTGTATCTTACCATGATTATAACAGCTTCAAAATACTTAAAAACTCTTCTGGTAAATTGGGAACCATATTAGAAATTAGCATTTTCTAAATACTTTGCAAAGTGAAATGGATTGACATTTGCACAATCTATGTAACTCATTTCCTTTATAGCCAGGCATGATGGTGCATGCATGTAATCTCAGCACTCAGGAGGCTGGGGCAGGAGAATTGCCATGAGTTTGAGGCCAGCTTGGGCTACATAGTGAAATCAAGGCCAGCCCAAGGTACACAGCAAGACTGGCTTGAAAAACAAGACAAACAAATAAACAAAAAATATATATTCCAAATTGCTAATGCATAGTGTTACAAAATGGTGCAGAAATAAAAGTACAAATTGACCTATTGTACCTGAGTAGAAAATGTTTATTGATATGGTTTCCCAGTCTACACTGTATTGCTTGTCAGGTTTTGATACAATCAGAAAGCAATATCCTTGATTCTATGAAAAGACTACTAAAATACTCCTTCTATCTCCAAATACATACTCTGTAGGACCACTTTCCTATGTACAGTACTTCAACCAAAATAGCTTTGCACCAATTCACTTCAAATGTAGATAATGAGAATGGAGTTATTTTTATCAACCCAGACATTAAAGAGATTTGAAAAAATATAAAATAAGGCTACTTTTCTCATTGATGTCTTTTTTTATTTTGAAAATATAATTATTTTCAATTTTTAAAATGTTATCAATAGTAACATACAATTAGTTTGTTATTTTTAATGGGAATTAAAATTTAAATAACTAAATCTCTCAGTTTTAGTTTCTAATGTGGTATATGTTCATATCCACAAAGCACATAAATATTGTAAATATGTTTTGGCACCCTCAGTAATTTTTAAAGCTATATATAAAGTGATCCTGAGTCCAAATTATTTGGGACCTATTGGTGTAGATCTCCCAGACCCCCTTGAGCCCTCTTTTCTACCTACCACTGTTTTTGCACATGGTGGTTGTTGACTCATGTAGACATGGAATCAATCAACATGATTCATGGGTCAGTGTATTCAGGAACAGAGAGGTTGATGTGTTGGGGTGGGGGCTATGCAATGAAGCCTATGCTATTTTTTTTTTCTTACAGTCCAACTAGAGCTGAGGAGTATTGGTATTTCTCCAATGCCTGACCCTCATAATGGTGTCTTATCACAAAGGGTGGAATTTTCCACTTAGTGGAGAGAACACGGGAGAAGTTGGCGAGCAGACTCAGAAGAGAAGGGGTAGATATAGAAGACAGAGGGAAAACATAACTTTCCAGGGTTTCCCAGACTTCCCAGTCCTTGAGTCATTGTCTACCTCAGCATAGGCTTGGGTTCTGAGAGAGTCCAGTATCATAGTATGAAACACTATCTTTTCCTTTAACCTACTTGAGTGGGTTTCTTTTACTCGCAACCACATTGAATCATTTATAGCTAATAAAGTAGGACACATGTGATCCATTATCAGACTCTGTAAAGTTTATGATGTGCTATACATTTTAGAGTCTGATTAGGCTAAAAATACAAAGCCAAAGTTTCCTGGAAATGTGAAGATACTATTTCTATATTGAAGTTTAGAAGGAAAATTACCATAGGCTACCCATGGATTAATTACTATCTTCAAAGGATTAGAACTCTATCAAGCATTCTTACCACAAAATTATGCTGAACAAAATTTAATCTTTCTGTGACTGTTCAAAAGAATTTAGAATCTTGTAGTGCTCCAAGGACATTACCATTTTGTAAACTGCACAAAAAAATTCTCGTTATTTCAGCTTTCTGGTAGTTTAGATTCAGAATAAATGGGAATTTACTGTAATATGAATTATCAAGTTCTTGAGGAGTTCAAAGTACTTCAAATATACATGCATTATATCACTTATCTTTCTCATTAAACTTACAAATGGAAACAGTACCGGGTGGATTCAGGATACAAAGACATGTTTCTTGAAGTTATAGTGGATAATTCTTCCATTTTGGCTATTCTGAACTGATACTGGCTCACTTTTCTATTTCAAAATAAATCTATCTTAGCTAAAGATCAAATAGGGCTAAGGCAAACAAGGAATTTGGGCTCTAATTTTATTGTACTATCAAGTATATAGTGATTTAATTGTAGATTTCAGCTTATAAATTTTCAGACCAACCTAGATCTTGCAGTTTTTTTCCACAAAAAATGAAAAACTCAAACATAATGGTAAAAATTCAATATATTTACATATACTTGCAGTTTTCACTGAACTAAAAATAAATAAAATGTTTTAATTAAGTTTTTTTTTTAGCTCAGGCCCTCAGTCTCAAACAGTATAATTTGGCTTTCTATTTATGGATCATCTCTAGCTAAATATAATATGTTTAATATATAAATGACCCTTTTGCTACCCAAGCTCCCTTCTAAATGTCTTTCTCCCTTAAAATGTAATTAGTTTCTTTCTGCTACTAAAAAATTTAATGCTCTCAGAAGCCAAAGCTTATTTCTGCATCTCCTGCTGTTCTGGAGTGTCTGTACCTTTTCTCCTGCAGTTAGCATAGATAATCAAAAGTGAGCTGCAAGAAGAAATCTTCCATTTAGGAAACATCAATCTGTACTAGGTCTAATCTAAAAGATTAATATGGAGCATGTGGTACATTCAATAGGAAAATGGCATTTAAATATTAATACTAGATAAATACACTCTTGCTGCTGTCTTTGATAATTTATAAGTCATATACTTCTAGAAGAAAGTAAATCACTCTTTTCTTTTATACTCTTGCTCAGTAACATACAGCAACATGTAAAACAAGGCACCATTTTCCTATTCAGTTCTGATAAGAAAGTGAAGAATATGGGTGCAGTTTCAACCTCATTGACTTCCAGCCTCAATTTGTATCTTACCTGGTACTTGATCCTAACTAGTGCTTTCCAAATTAAATGTATACTTCTCAAACCAATATCTTAAGTGGTAATGTTCCAACAGTCCAAATGTCGATTACCAAAACAAACATTTGTTTCTCTAGTAAGTGTTTTCACACAAAAGCATTTGATTCGCGTACTGCAGCAAACAAACATTTGCTTTAGGCAGTAAAGGCAGCCAAAAGTTCTTGCAGAAACATTTTACAAGCTGGCTGGCATCCCACACTGGAGTAAGGCTTGCTGATGTCCGAGTTGCTTGGGAAGACAGTTGCTGACCACCAGAATCCTTTGCAAGACCCTGGGGCCATTAAGATGCTTAAGCATTTTCAAAACATATCTTTTAAGGAAATCTGCTTCTAGTTATGATGTTTCCATTAGAAAATGTCTTCATGTCTTCACAGTGCTTCATTTGCTCATAAAATTCAGCCTTTGATGTAATCACAGAACCAGATTCTTAGGAAAGTTCGCAATGCCAGTTTTCACATAAAAACACTCACACAGTTCGGGAGGTATTATTTATGCACCAGCCCAGGAGAGTTCATTACATAAATAGTCCTATTACTGCATTAAAGTCTATTTTTTCTTGAACAAGATGTAGATTACCTGTGTAAATACATTTTTCGTAAGTGCACACCTACTTCACTGTCAAAATAGAGCTTCCACATAAAAATTCTCATTTTCCATATTATTTAAATGCTTTTGGAATGAATCAATATTTCTGAGGAAGTGATTTACTTAAATACATGTTCTTTAAAGCACAGCAAAATCGATTCTTAACTTCTGCTCCAAAGACATGGTATCCTAGCAACTGGGTCAAGATTGATTCTAGTTCTAAACTGAGAACACTTACTACCTCACTCAAAAGCAAACAAAAAGGAGTTCTTGACGGAATGAAAGAATGAACAAATGAAATAAAACACATCACACAGAAAATATCATTTAGAGTGTATTTAAGAGAACACATGTCAATGTAGAGCTCTGCCTAACTTGTAAGAAGAATTTGTCGAACATCTTCCATAGGTTTGATTCTCTGTTGATGTTAATGGGATTGCGCAAGTGAAACAAGCAGTGAGTTGAAATCATTCTAATAGCAATGAATGTGGCATCAATTACATGAATTATGGACGAATGTTTACAGATGAAATAACTTCAAAACGGGGAAAAACAGATTGAGGTCCAACATAGACTTGTCTGGTGTTAAAATCCAGTGTACACTATAATGCATTTTCATGGGAATCCTAAAATAGTTTTTGTCTTTAAGAAAATTTTCCTCTATCTGTAAAGAAAACTTACCCAACAGAATTAGGGAGCCACTTGAGAGAGTAGATGAGTTTGTGCTAATAATATGAAATTAACAAAAGCTTGCCGTAATTGAGCTTTGCTTGGGTGTCAGGGGCTGGGCTAAGTAAGCACCTGGCATCCGGAAAATGTGGAACTTGGGGCTGAATGTGAAGCAGGTGGGGAGAAGGGGAAAGCGAGGAAGGAGATCCCTTCTGGAAGATGCAGCAGCAACGTGACCCAAGCTTGATGTGGGGATGTGCTAAGCTCTGACAGATTTGGGGAGCTGCTTGTCGTAGGAGAGCCGCATTTGGCTCTTGAGGGGGGTCCAGATTATGGAGGACCCTGCATTCCAGACTGAGATGCAGAATAGACCAAGAAGGGAATTACGAATTATGGGCTCAGCCTAGCTTCCTGAGCACTGGGGAGAGTTCCCTTATAATTCTGGGACAGAGGGAGCATGCATTTTCTGTTGAAATAGCTACTGCTATTGTGCTTCCGAAAGCGTACTGTGTACTCCACCACCAACATACTGACAGTGGCTTAACAGTTTTCTCGCTGGCCACGTTTTCAAATGTTTTAATATTTACTGTGTCTTTGATATCTTCTGCTTTTTAACTTGCACACTTTTGGCTTTTGATATCCACTTAGATGCTCAATGTTCCATTTATTTTTATTTTTCTGTGGATTTTGTATTTGCTTCCCCCTTCTTATCTAATGAGGTAGTTTGGCTTTTTTGTTATTTATAGAAGCTTTTAAATATACTTTTATAGGTTCTATTTGTTTAGCATATATTTGCATTTTTTCAGAGCACTATCTTACGACTTGGATTAAAGTATTTTTTCTATATAAAATTTTTAATATTGTGAAGCAAAAGGCACAAGCCTTTTTCTAAAACTAATAGTTTTTATCTGCCTGAAGGGAAATGCCAAACTTATAAAAATATTTCAATATTTTCTCCTACTGCTTAAAATTTTTGATAATTATGACATTTATGTACACATATATTTGATCCATCTGGAATATACTTTGGTTTAGGGGTAAAGTGTAAATTTATTTTCATTTTTGCTACTGATTTTAAATGCCTAATTAACATATGTTAATTTTCTCTGTATGATGTAGTTTTGGTCTCTGTTCTATTTATTTATGATGAGAAGGCACAACATTATTTTAATTGCTATCTTTTTAGTTTAAAAATCCTAATAAGCATAACACAGTAGTAGAGCATAGATATATCATAGTAAATAAGACCAATATTTTACTCTTTTCTTGTACTAAGACATGTTACCTAATTTTGTACCTCAGTTTTTCTATCTTTAAAATGGGAGCCAGGCGTGGTAGTACACCTGTAATTCCAGCACTCGGGACGCTGAAGCAGGAGGATCGCTGTGAGTTCGAGACCAGGCTGGTCTACATAGTGAGTTCCAGGTCAGCCTCAACTACATAGCGAGACCCTGTCTCAAAAAACCAAAAACAAAAAAACAAACAAACAAAAATGGGAGCAATATTAGAAGTGAACATGTAAAGGATTTCTAGATGTAGTTAAAACAGTAGCAGCGACTGCAGAGTTAACATTTATAAAGGTGTCCACTGGTACTGTCATAAACCCCCTCCCCCATTTTCATGCCTTCCCCACTCATTCTTGGGTGATTTTTATAAGATATCCCTAAGAAAGCTTATCAAGGAATTCCTTAAGCGTACGTCCCTTCCTGTGAAGACTTAGGATGCCAGAGGATTCTTTTTGCTCTCTTGGGACACAGTGAGCACTCAGTCGGTGGCTGTCATTCTTTCTTACAGCTCCAGTTAGTATTTCAGGAGCAGCGGTAGGGCAGTTCACACTGCTCCTCAGATACTCTGCTGTCCGTTACCCTCACAGAGCCAAGAAGAGAGGAGCAAAGAGATGGCTGGTGTGGGCGGTGGGAGCAGCTCCTCTTAAATTCCTTTGGGGAATTTGTGAATCTCAGAGCCTTTTCCTGGAGTCCTTGCCTTTAAAGAGCCTTGGTGGGGATTAGAGAACTGTCCTATCTTTGTATTTCAGTCATGTGCTCAGAGATCTGGAGAAGATCATTCTCCCAAGACCTGCCCGTTTTTAGGAACTGACACGCAGATACTCAGTGGTTTAGCTGAAGACCACAGGGACTAGCAGGCAGCACAGGTCAGTGATCACTGAACTTTGTGCTCAGAACCTGACATTTTATTTTTTTACAAATTGTATACCTCATATCAGATTTTTTTGGTTAACACCTAAAATTTTTAATCATAAGCTTAGTGATTTTTAAAAGATAGAAGTTTACAGTAAAAGGTGACATCATCTTAATGGTAAAAGTTTATGTCGCTCTGTATAATATTTGAACCCACAGAAATTTTTTTTTCAGTACAAGGTATTGAACTCAGAGCTTCATGAATGCTAGTTAAGCACCCGACCACTAATCTCCATCCCCAGTCCTTTCTATGTTTTGTATAGAGACAGGATCTCCACTAAGTTGTCCCTGCTAGCCTTGAACTTCTGATCTTCCTGCCTCAGCCTTCCAAGTAGTTGGGATTACAGGTGTATGCCACCATGACTGACCCACATAGCAATTTGATATCACCATCCACCAAGAAAGACCATACACACAAACAAGTTTGTATCTCATACACAGGAATTTTACTTTTTTCTCCATGAACTTACATTTTAATTTCTCTTACCTTAAAAATTCTTATTCTAATACTGTTTGGTTTTAAGTGTTTTTCTTCACCCCATCAGACTTGGTGATATAAATAAAAATAACAAATTGAAATTTTTATTTCCTGTGACCATAAAGAAGTAGATGTTCACAAACTTTATGTTCTGGAAAAACTGATCAAAACAGCTTAAATATACTTTTAACACTTTATGAATAATAAATTAAATTAGAATTTTATTAAAATGCATACCTGCATAAGATGGATGTGGTTTTATTACTTCCAATTAGTTCATATATGCATGGATGGATATTAATGCTAGAATAAGATGGGTTTCACCACCAACTTTTCCTATTTTTTACATTTATAGCTATAGAAAAACTGAAATTAAAAATAAATACATGGGAGCTGGAGATGTAGTCCAGTGGTAGAATGCTTACCTAGTATGAGTGAAGCCCTAGGTTCAAACCCCAGTACCACCACCAAAAGAAGAAAAGAAAAGAAAAGAAAAAGGAATAGGAATCTTTTTGGCACATCAATATTTTGAGTTACTTAATTGTCACCCAGAAAATTGGGTAACACCCTGAGGTATGGCCCATGGCAAGATGTGAGATGGGCAGAGGGTGCTTTGCAGGTTGGGTTCTTGAGAAAGAGAATGTGCAGAAAGATGGTTATTAGAAAATTAAAATCTGTAGAAAGAAAGTGGAGGAAACAGGCTGGGACATAGAAGATACTGGTGTACCCTGAGCAACCCACGTGAGATTTACCATCTCTCCTGCAGAGCGGTCAGTCGGTTCTCCAGAGACAACGAGCGTAACAGACTTATCTTAAGGAACAGGCTCACACAACTGTGAGGGCTGACCGGCCCAAAGTCTGTAGGGCAGGTTGGCAACCTGGAAACTGGCAGGAGCCTCTAGGTAGACTTTATTTTTCTCCTGGAAGAGAATGTATGCTATTAGGAACTTTCAACTGGTTGAACAAGCCCCACTCACATTAATCAACTGATTGTGGATGTTAACTTTATCTGCAAAATAACCTTCTCAGCAACACCTAAAGAAAAGTGACTCAGAAGGTTAAGGCACGCTAAAAACCACACTCAAACCTCACAGGGCAATGCTATTTCTACTAGTCTACCCTTATGCAACTCAATATCTTAAGACCAAAAACAGCATTTCCCAGCACAGAAATGTCTCTTTGAGGTCATTTGGACCAACTCCCTTGTTTTATGAAAAGGTCCAGTGATATTAAGCTGTGATAAATGTGATTCTTGGAGAAGAGTACTTTTCACCGTGTCACTGCCTTTCATTTATGGTATGTATGATTGTACTCCAACTGGGCTATGTGAGGAGGTTGTGTGTGTGTGTGTGTGTGTGTGTGTGTGTGTGTGTGTGTTTTCTTTTCAGATATCTTTTCTCATAGGAACTACTTTTCATGTCATTGACTTCCCATAAGTATGTAATGGTCAACCAAACAACACCAAAACCAGTATACTTAGTTGAAAGTTGAATTAGTTGGATGCTAATCAATGCTTTCCTGAAAATTCTGTGGGACATTTACCTGTCATATTTCTAAAGAAGCAAGAACAAGAATTAAGCAGCTCCTTTATGGATAAGCATTGGAACTCTTTCTGCTATAGCAGTTGTTCTCTCGTAAGACCACAAGAGTGCTGGTTCAACTTTCGTGGGCCAGTATGAGGTTAAGGAAGAGGGGAGGGCCAGGATTGTTTCTGATTTCTGAAGTCCAGATGTGAGAGGGAGGTAAGGTTCCAGTGTGTCCTTGGGCAGATTATGCGTAAGCATATCCTTTCTCTTCCTAAAAGCTCTTCTGTGATGAAGCTTTAACTTTCATTTCTAACAGAATTTGGACATTTTTCATTTAATTTGTTTATTATTTGAAGAGGGTTTAAAATCTAAGGAGTTTTATGTTGTTGGTGGTGGTGATGAAACTGGCAAAAAAAGTTACCTACTTAGGGTTAGCTGAAGGAAATAAAAATTGCGGAAGCCATGTAATCTATTTTCTTCTCTTCTCCTTGTCCATTTTTCACTCTTAAATTACCCAGAAAGGGGTGTGTTTTGTGAATATAACCGCACAAAGATCACTGTCTCCCTACGCAGAGAGGGGTAAATCAAGTCTTTAGTACCACATGTCCTCTGGAAGAGCAGTGAAGGAAAAATAATTTAGCAAATTCTATTTATTTTCACTGCAAAGTCATGATTCTCATCCACAGAGTCAAAGCTTAATATCCTGATATCAAATTTAGCAGTACCAAAGTATTTATTTTCCAGGATAAATAGGTTTGGGAAATGGCCAGTGGAATTTTCCAGTTCACTTAGTCATAGTGGGGAGTTTACATTGTTGCACAATTGCAATGAAGTTAAGTAATGAGCATCACAATGGAAAATTAATAAAAGCTCAGTGTAGCCCAGCCCATTCAAGTAATTGTCAATTAAGGATACAATCAATACCGAGGTAATAGCTCATGAACAAGGGTTGTTGGGTACTTACTTCATTAACGCCGCAAATCGATGTCAACCATTTGGGAGTAAGTGCAGAGAAATGAGCTCATATATTGGAAGTAATCATAGTTGGAGAACTTGTGGCTGAAAGGAGACAGGGAGCAGAGTCTCCATAGAGACACGTGTTGAGGAGTAGCCCAATCTGGTTACCAGAAGGCAAAATCTTCTTTGGTCTAACCCTTGATGCTGAAATTATTCGAAAATACGTACCACAGTCTGTTTTCCTATCCTTGAAACACTGATCAATTTGCATTCATTTCCTCTCCCTGTTTTCCCTAAGTCCCCTAGAGATATTTTGTATTGTTCCTCTGTCATTAAAAAATAGTTATAAATACTTTTTCTCAGCCCTTTTCAGTATGAGTTAATCCTCCCTAAGCTATGTCTGTCTATTTATTCAGTAGGTGGGCTTCAGAGTCATTTGCTTAGAGAATCATCTTCGGCATCAGCATTGATAAGATAGCATTGTACCCTCTCCATTCTTTGTCCCCTCTGAAAAAGCACCTAAACAAATATGTGTATTATATGAAGTTAGAAAGTATTCTGAACCCCGGAGATAATCTTAAAATTGCGTCCCTAATGAAAAGAAAATGGTGATATAGGGCAAGCGGTGCCGTTGTTGATTTTCTGGTCTAAGCTGAAATCAGTGCAAATCCAGCACTGTAATCATACTAATAAATTCTACCGCCATCCTATGGTCATCAAAAGAGTTTACTTCCTTGACCTTATTGTCTGATAATTTATGAATTTCTTTCTTGCCTCATATCCGGCACCAGAACGTGCAGCCTGTGGTTTGCACTCACACACCCATCCTCTGTTGCTGCTCCTTCTCTGAGTGCTGTGGGCCCACTCCATTCAGCGTTCCTCCTCACCCCCTCAGCTCAGATATGAGCACTCACAGAATGCTGTTGTGTTGATAATGCTGTGTAGAAAAGAAAGACGTGGTGGTTCTGGGACCACAGAATCAGAGACAAGTTTGAGTTAGAGGGGATTTAAATCCCAGCTTTGTAGATCTGAGACCTGACAACCGCCTTCCACAATCCCGATTAGTTTCTCAGATGGTTAGGAAGAACATCTGTTTAAAGCATTTTCACTGGGGACTAGTTGAAAAGCAGGTGTCTGGGCAAAGTGGAAATAGGTGAGATGATGGCAGCAGCTACACTGTTATTCTTTAGTCTAAGAGTATCTCTGGAGTAGAAAGTGGGAAAAGAAAACCAGGAGGTGGAGGCAATTAATTGCTTCCTACTGCTAGTGCAAGGCCTTAGGTTTAAACTCAAAATCATCTCATGTAAAGAGCTCTCAACCAAGGGTTAAGAAACTGAGGATTTAGGAACAACCAGTGTGACCTGGGGAAGAAGTCACTTAGCCTTCACCGGGTCTCCATTTTCCATCTAAGAGGAGTGTCAGGGGTCCATTGACTATGTACAAGGCAAGAGATAAAACTCATCTAAAGTACTCAACATGGGGAGAGTAGAGCCTAGATTATGTCTGCATATACAGATCTAAGTAGAAAATCCAGGAAATTTAAGTAATACTTAAAATTAGTCAATAAAAACAATAATGAAAAAGAGGTGCGGGGGGGGGCGTTTATTGAATTCACCATGATTTTCTTTCCCAAGTGTTCTCTGTAAAGAAGCCATTGTGAGTTCATAATTAAACAATAGCAGCAGAGTTCTATGCCTTTGCTGTTTCCAGAGGAGCTGTAAATTGGGACACACACATGCAGCCAAAAGAAACCATTTCCTTGCCTGGCACCTCGTATGTCAGCTAGTAGTCAGGAGCAGATTTTTATGGCACTTTGTAGAGCCAGGAAATGGGGCACCCCAATGGAACTGCCAACAAGCCCTGGATGACCCACCACTAAGTGCACACATTTTCTAAGCCTGCCTGCCAGGAGATGCTTTCTTCACAGACTTAAAATATGAAGTGTTTATTGTAGCACTTCATGAAGATTCTCCCTTCACAAATCCCTCCTCCATGGAGGCCTGCCGCCTCCCTCATTTTGCTCCAGGAGGGCCTAAAATTGCTCACACAGGGTGTAAGATGAAGGTACCTCCTGCATTCCAACTTCCTTCTCTTCCAAGGGTGCGTGAGATACATATGTGCACCTGCCCCCACCACACTCAAATGCTATTGGGCCCCTGTTGGCTCTTCCCACCTCACCATCCCTCTCGGTCCTCCTTCTGCTTCTCTACTGTTACCAGCAAACTGTAGGTCAGAACTGCGTACTCTGCCTCCTCTTTCTAGCCTGTTCACCTTGTTGGAATTATGTTCTATGTGCCTGCATAATACTCCCATGGGGGTGTTTCAAAACACATCCATTTGAAACCTACGATTATATTTGTTTTAGGGAATTTGTCATTTATTGTTTCCCAGAAAATCCATTTATCAGGAACATAAATTTTTTCTTTTTTACTATACTAGAAAAAACTAGGCTTTGCCTGAACTACTGGCTTCTTTTCCTCAGTTTTTTTCTCCTGTGATTCTAGAATGACTTCTGCTCTTTTCACTGACGGCTAGAAGATGTTTTGAATTCACCTTAACTCAAAACTGTTAAGTATCTTTGATCACTAACTTTACTCTGAATTTTATCTTGTTTGCCTATCTTTATATTCTCTTGATTTGATTTCATCTTTTACCTAATTTGTGTTTTACTAATGTGTGTACCTCTACACACAACTTCAGAATGTTTTGGAACTGGTTGGAGTATAAAAACCTCAAAAGCAGACCATTTGTTTTAACATTCATTGAGCACCTACTCTATGCCAGGTGTAAGGTTTGGAGCTGGAGCACATAGAGAACAGCATAGAAGGCTGATCTGCAGAGTCCTCAGCCTGGGTTTGCTGTCATGGCTCAAGAACCATAGGAGAATTGTGCTCACATGAAACACTCAAGATGAGGAAACCAGAACCATGATAAAAAAGGGCCAATTATTCTGGTTGTGTGGCTTACGGGTCATTCCTCCCTTCCTTCCCACAATTCCTGAAATCTCCCTTTGATTTTCGTCTCTGTGTGTTTGTCTTTCCTATAAAGTGCTAAATCTCCAGCCACAGTTCACATCCACAAATGCCAGGCAAGAAAAGGGTCTCAACTAATGTTTCTTCACCACATAGATAAAGATGAAGATGGATGGATGGATGGATGGATGGATGAAAGGTCTTCAAGTTCATTAAATTCCACAGCATAAGATCAAACTCCTTGCAGTGGGTCTCTAATGAATCACTCCATTTGGCCTCCACTTCCTCCCTAACTCTCTGCGTTCCTTTGCTTTACTACTAGCCTTCCTTATTTGTTTATTCCCAGTGTCTGAAAAGTTTTGTCCCCAAGATATGGCAAAGTCTCACCTTCAGGTCTTCATTTAAGTCTCAGTTTAAGCGTTACAACTTTGAAGATGCTTCCATCCAATTGAAAATGCCACCACCCCCAGCCCTGCCATGTTCACTATGGACTGATTGGCTCTGCTTCCTTTAAGTGAACTGAGGAACGCAGCAAAGTGAAGGCTTTTCAGGGTCTTGAAGCGTATTCAGATCATCTGGATTGTTTCCCGAAGAAGGCAACTGTCCTGATAAGGACTAGTTAAAAAGTCTGTTACTTGGAGAAATAGATTTTTAGGAAGTTTCTGAGACAAACAATGACTTATTTGCAACTTTGTCTTTTTCAGGTTAGAATTTTGTGGAGTTGAATGATCGTGTCAATGCTGAGCGTAAAATAGTGGAGTTATATTAGTATGGACAGTAAATGGTGTAGCTGTAATGTTTCAGTTCCCATTCATCACTACATGAAATTATTATGTTTCTTTATTTTTTATTATCTATCATCATCTATTACTATTATTACCACCACTGCACCCAAATGTAATTACATATGCATGTAACTCCTAAATTCCTTAGCCTGTTCACTTCTGTGTCCAGATTACCAACAATGGGACCTGGCCCCAAATGGATACTGACTATCTATGGAATTGAAAATAAGATCAGAACTTTTCCTATATTCAACACCAGAGACCAGAATGCTACAGTATCACTGTCTTGCTGAAATGCAAACAGCACCTCTTCTCTGTGGCAGGAATGTGTGCAATGAAAATGTAAATATTGTGTTTGGGCCATAGTGCTCCCAGTTCTAAAGAGCGAATTTTTTCTTTTCTTCATTTAACCAACAAGTGTTTAATGAACCCCTTCTGTGGGTCTGGTGTGGTGTTGAGTGTTTGCCATATCAAGGATCTGATAGCTAATTGCCATCTGCAAAACTGGAGGTGTCAGAGAAGATCTGTTTCTCTCACTTCCCTCCATGCCTGAGCTGGAATAAGAGTAAGCATTTTCAGACATTAAAAACACCTTAGGAGGGCTGGGGATTTAGCTCAGTGGTTCTGCTTTGTGCCTTTGCAAGCACAAGGTCCCGAGTTCAATCCTCAGGAAAAAACAAAAACAAAAAAACAAAGACAAACAAACAAAAAACATCCGAGGATGAAGAATATTTAAAGGCACAAAAAAGATATATAACATTAAACATATCCAATGACATATGAAATAAAGACATGGAATATATGTGTGTGTTTAATGTTACATATTTTCTTGAAGAAGTACCTTCTTAATCACATTCATTGTTATAGATAAAAAGGAAAAGCATAATATAAAACCTTATGCTTAGTATAATCTAAATTTTATAAATAAATATGTGATTCACAATACTTCACACACACACACACACACACACACACACACACACAGAATAGGCCACAGTGTTAACACTGGTTAGCAGCTCTGCATGGCAAAATTATGGCTGCTTTTTATTCTAATTTTTCAAACTTCTCTACTTTTTTTTGACACTGAGTGTATGTTTTTTTAGAATGATATTTTAAAATGTCATTTTCCTGTTTGAGGGTGGGGAGGGTGGGAAAGTTGCCAAATGAAATACATAATGCCCTGTTAAATTTGGATTTCAGACAAATGACTTTTTCTTTTAGTATAAGTATACCCCCAGTATTACATAGGACATACATGAAAAAGTATTCATTTTATAAAATTCAGATTTTATTAGATGTCCTGTAGTTTTTGTCTGTTTTTGCTAAGTTTGGCAAGTCTAAGGGTAGAGACTGCTCACTCACTGGGAATTTCTTAAACCTGTCAGCTTCCCCAGATTCTGAAGTATCTACTCAACACTTGGCAACACTCAGATCTTGGAATCTCCTCCCAAGGTTACCCCAAGTGTGAGTCCAAGGGTGGTATCGGGTGGGATACTGAATAGCACAGACAGAAGCCCAAAGATACTTCCGTCATCTCTCTCCTGTAGTCCCTGGTGAAACTTACTGTTTTTGACATTGTGAGAACTACTCTTCTGGAACCTTCTAGTCGCTCCTGACAGCCTGTCTGATTGACAAGGCTTTGTGACTTTTGCTCTGAGGATCAATGGTGGGCCCTCCGTCATGGGCGAAGTCCCATGAGGAGCACAGGCAGGCAACTTAGCCAGAGTGGGAACTCTCTAGGCCACATGGTCTCTGTTCTGGAAGATCCATCTATGGAGTCCTAGATCTCTGACTCAGGTTGAGATGGAGGGAGGCCTGCAGCATCTGCAGAGCACAAGAGATAGGGAAGCCAACCACTCAAGACCAAGAAGCTGACTGACCTTTCTCAGCCTCTGAGAGACAGAGACTGGGGACCTGGTGCATTCAGAGAGAAGGGTTTCTCAAGAAGTATCTGGGACTAATGGTCAGTGGCCACATCTTTGAGGGAGCCTGAGAAACCCCCAGCATCTTCCCCTTAGAGAAACATCATAAAATAACTTCATGCAATGACACCTATAAAATAATACTGAGGTGAAATTGGTTAAACATTTGCCAAACTGTATAATCCAAGAGGTGATAGTTGATGAGATGTAGGGCAAAAAACTCTAGGGGGAAACTGTCTTGCTTTGAACAAAGCCCACGGATGCTCTAGGTCTCATTTTCATCAGCAACAAAATGGATTGCAAAGAGTGCAATGAAAAGTGATTTCTAATTTTAATTTTCTAGAATATTAGTTCTGGGAGTTCATTGGGTGGTAGCTCAGAAGGGAAGCAAAGCCATGGCTTACACAGACTTAACGTAATTTTACTGAATTTTGTATTATGAGGGGAGAGGAAAGAGTTCTATTTTTCAAGTATTTCCTTGGTGCCAGCTATTGTGTATCTAATTTCTGCTTTAGAACAGCTTTTGTCTTTATTTTATATCCAGGAAAATGAAGCCAGAGAAAGGTTAAATGATTTCTTAGGACCACACACCTAGCAAGTGTAGAACTAGAATCTGAACCAAGACTATTTTGTGCTGAACTTAATGCCTTGGCCACCATACCATGTACATTGGCACTAGGTACTGAGTTCTACCCAGAACAGGTGAGGTGCAGAGATGGGGTGGGAGGTCTTGCCCTCTTTACCAAGATAAATCTATAAACTCTGTAAGTAAGGAAAAGCCTACAACTGATTACCATTTACCAAGAACAGATGCCAGATTGTATCTTCAAGGTCACATGTGAACCAGAAGTCTCCTCCCACCTGTATTCTAGTCCCTGAAATACTCTCAACAACATCTAGAGCTTTTGTTATACTCTGACCTTCTCCTTTCATCTCCTCTGCAGAGTAGAAAAGTAGAAACTACATTTCACCCTCTCACTTGCATAATTATTTCTGTGAATTGGCTTTTCCCAGGCAAGAGAGGAGACATGATAGGTGTCATTTTTGCCTGAATGAAGGTACTGGGAGATAAAAAGAGAGGTGGAGAAATTAGAAAGTCTTGACCTCAGAGTAAATATTCAAGCAGGTCTCCTGGAATAGAATAACCAATCACATGAGTTGTTTGGCCACTATGGTCCCTGGCCATTTTCAGTCCTCTGAGAGACAGTTACAAGAAAAGTGCTAGGCGGGAACTAGCAGAAAGAATCAACAACTGGGATCTCATCTTACTAAAAAGCTTCTGTACTTCAAAAGAAACCATTAGCAGAACTAAGAGACAATATACAATGTGGGAAAAAATTTTTACCAGCTGTACCTCAGACAAAGGACTATTATCAAGGATATATAAAGAACTCAAAACAATCAGTCCCCCCAAATATAAAGACCCGATCCAAAAATGGGCATCCGAAATGAACAGACATTTCTCAGACAAAGAAGTGAAAGCAGCAAGAAAATATATGAAAAAATGTTCCACATCACTGGTCATTCAAGAGATGCAGATGAAAACATCACTGAGATTCCACCTCACCCCACAAAGAATGGCTGCTATCAAGAAATCACACAATAACAAATGTTGGCGGGGTTGTGGGGAGAAAGGAACCCTCCTCCATTGTTGGTGGGAGTGCAGACTAGTGCAACCACTATGGAAATCAATATGGAGATACCTCAAAGAGCTTGGACTGGAGATTCCATTTGACCCAGCCATCCCTCTGTTGGGTATCTTTCCAAGAGAACTAAAAGAATCATATCACAGAGAAGTATGTGCACCCATGTTTATAGCGGCACAGTTTGTAATAGCTAAATCTTGGAAACAACCTATTTGCCCATCCGTTGGAAACTGGATAAAGAAGTTGTGGTTTTTCTATAAAATGGAATATTACTCAGCCATAAAGAGCGAGAGAATAGATTCATTCATAGGAAAATGGATACATATTGAAGATATACTCCTAAGTGAAATAAATAAGTCCCACATGTGTAAATACCAAATAGTTTCCCTGGTGTGAATATTCTGCAACAATGAATAAGATTCTAATAAGATTACTGACATTTAGAAATGGGAGGAAAGGAGCTAAAGGTGTAGGGAAGGTGTGATACGTAGGGGAAGAACAAAAAGGGAAAAGAAGAAAATGTGAGAGAATGAAAAGATGAAAATAAAGTGTTTGTAGATGGGGAGGGGAGGAGGGGGTGAAGGGAGGGCAGAGGTAAGGGGAAAAAATGAGAATCAAGACTTGCCATGTAAAGGTACATGATCCCAACAATGAATGTAACTGTACTGTATCCCTAAATGTACCAATAAACTCAATAAAAAAAAAATAAAGAAAAGAAAAGAAAAGTGCTAGGTAAAAATATTGGAATAACACAGAGGCCTTTTGGGCAGAAAGAAAATTTTATTTGTATGAGCTTCTGCCATTTAAATGGTGTTAGCCACTTCAAATCATTGGATGAACAAAATTACTTTGGAGCAGATAGCATTGTCTATGAAAATATAAGACCAGACAGGATTCACCACTGTGCTCCCTTTACATGTTGTCTTTGGTTCAGTTCTGCAGGTATGATGATCGTGACGATGTAGTTGGTTAAGGACATGCTCTCAGAGGATATGGATAAAGGTGAAGAGAAAACACAACAACAAAGGAAAAACTAAACAAGAATCTGAGGTGGCTTTACCTCGATCCAATAGGGGAAATTTGGAGTGTTAATACATCCCAGTCTTGTCCAACTTGAGACAAAGAAGCTGAGCTTTGTATTTTAGCAAAGGGCCACTGAGTGTAAATTCCAAGTCACTTCTAGCTCTCTGCAAACACAAGCCAAGGGGCTCCTGCCTCAAGGTCATTCTATGCAGACCTATAGGTGCATTAGCAATGCCTCTCTCTATATTAGAATACAGAGCCAGTCTCTGGACAGTAAGTGGGTCCCCGCAATAGGTCTAGCCTTGCTACACATCTCTTTGGTGAGATCTCTATGTGAGATCTAGTGGTAGGAAAAGAAGCTTAAGTGAGAGAGAAGTCACCCTGAAGAGAGAGAAATTTGTAGATGCCCTTTGACTTATCTGCTTGGCATGATGGATTTATGCTGGGACAGTGGTTGAATTATGAGAGGACAGTTATAACATCAAGAGCCCATGGGTGGAACACACACAGATGATCATAGCACTGAGATAATAGCATCTTCTTCCTCCTCTTTGCATATCTGCTGTGTTCTTAATTGGGAATGACAGTTTGGCGGTAGTGGGCAAGAGTGCATTGGGCTGAGGGGGTCACATCTCTTCAGTGGTGATTTACTCAATGTAGTCTAATGTAGTTAGACTGTAAGTTCAACTGACTAGTTTGAATAAGTGTTAGGCTTCCAAGATGATGCCGTACTACCTCCTGCTAACATAGACCAGTGGTGACCCAGTATGTTCATCTTTTTTCTTTTTACTTTTTTAGACAGTGTCTTTCTATAGTGCAGAGGCTGACTTGAAAGTCCTGGACTCTATCTTCCCACCTCCGCCTTCCTAGTAGTTGGGACTCATCATACCCATATATTTTTAAAAGTCCAATTAACATACTAAGATAGGAGAGAAAGGGGAATGTTGTAAAATGTTCAGTTAAAGCCAGAGAAAGTAGAAGAGTAGAAAACAAAGCAAATGAATAGAATAAAAACAATAATAGAAAGGAGTTACAAATGCAGCATTAATACAACTCTACCAAAAATTACTTTAAATGTCGTTAGTCTAAATACAAAATCGAAAGCCAGAGATTCATTCCCATAGTAGATAAAAAAAATAAGGCCCAATTAAATATGTGTTGTCAATAAGTACCACACATTCAGTTTAAAGATACACATAGAAAAAAGTAAAAGAATGGGGAAAAGAAATCCAGAGTAGCTATATTCATTATAAAAAACTCAGGCTTAAACACAAGTAAAACTATCAGAGATAAGGAAGGGCTTGGCCTTGATGATAAAGGGGTAAATTCTCCCGGAGACATCACAATCCTTAATGCATATGCTCCCGCAATATGCTTCTGATTTGTTGCCAGCTAAGCAGAATTAGTCAGACTTCCTCGGATAAGGGCTCTGTCTTCCACATAAAGCCCTCACATCAAACCCCAGCTGGGGGCTCCAGCATTCAGCTGTCACTCAATACTTCTGCTGTACCCCTTTCGGCCTTTCCACTTCAGTTCGTCTGAACAGCTGCCAACATCTGCCTCTCTTGGTGCTGAAGGGGCCAACCCTCGACTTATGAGATGAGATGCATGGAATAAATATCCCATTTTCTTGACCCTGGGGATGAGCATAACTGTAAAGTGCATTTGTACCCTGGCTCCACAGTTCCCCAATGGGCAGAGCTCCGGTTGTCCACATGAAAACTTGCTGGGTAAGACAAGCTTTACTGGCTGCCTTCCCTTCCCTAACTCTCTTTCCTGCTTTCCTGTTGGTATTTCCTTCACCTCCCAAATCCACTCCATTTCCACTTAAATCCTTGTCCTAGGGTCTGTTTCAGAGGTAACTCTAGGACAATTGAGTTCCTCAGAAACATTTTTTCTTGAATTTCCTAGCCCTGGTTACCATGGCTGATTTAGTCACTGGGTGTGATCTGAATACTGGTTTTCTTTGCATGAGTCACAGAAAAGAAACACTAGACAAATTCTCAATGGTTTAGTCTTTAATATGAAATAGGAATCATTTCTGTAACTGGCCTTTTTTCCAGATATAATTCATATACATGAAACTCACCACTTTAAATGTACAACTCAGTGGTTTTATTTACAGAATTATATAACCATTCCATTATTAGGATCCAAAATATTTTCAGCACACCAAAAGAGAACATGTACCTATTAGCAGTTGCGCCACATTTCCCCTCTTCCTATAGCTCCTGGCAACAATTATCCTAGTTTTGGATTTTGTTTTTTGGGGGGGACTTGCCTATTCTGCACATTTGATATGAATGAAATCATCTATTATGTGGCCTTTTCTGTAAGGCTTCTTTCTCTTAGCAGTTTTCAGGGTTTTTAAGGGTTGTAGCATGTCAGTTCTTCATTTCTCTTTGGAGCTGAGTAATATCCCATTGCACAAGTATACTACATTACATTTACCCATTCACTGGTTCCTGCATATCAGCTCATTTCCCCCCTTTGATTGTTATGAATAATGCTGTAAAGGTTCAGATACAATTTGTTTGAACACCTGTTTAACAACTCTTTTCGTCTCTCTAGCATATAGAATGGCGGTGTTACAGAGTATAAGTAACTCTCTGATTAACCTTTGAGGAAATTCCAAACTGTTTTTTCAAAGTGGATGCATCACTAGATATTCCCACTAGCACTGGATGAGGGTCTCAGATTTTCCATATCCTTTTCAACACCAGTTTTTCTTCTTTTTTAAAATTATAGCCATCTTACTGGTATGGGGTATTATCTCATGTGGTTTTGATTTACATTCACCTAATGTCTAATTCCGTTAAGTATATTTGGAGTGTTTATGAGCCGTTTATATATTCTATTTGAAGAAATGTCTGTTCAAATCCTTTGGTCATTTTTAAATTGAGTTATATGTCTGGTTATTGTTGACTTTCAAGAGTCAACAATAATTGACAACAGTTGTTCCCATCCTTTAAGTATCCTTTTATTTTCTTGGTGATTTCTTATATTTTCTTCTAAGAATTTCATAGTGTTAGTCCCACATTTAGGCCTTTAATCTGTTTTGTGCTAATTTTTTAATATAAGAAGTGTTAGCAGTTCAACTTCATTCTTTTGAAATGTTACACCCATTTGTCCTAACATTGTTAAAAAAGACTGTTATTTCTTCCAATGAACAGTTTTAGTATTCTTAGCAAACCTCAACTGACTATAGAGCTGGGGATTTAGCTCAGTGGTGCCGTCGCCTGCCTCACAAGCCCAAGGTCCTGAGTTTGATCCCCAGTACAAAAAACAAACAAACAAACAAAATTCAATTGACTATAAATGTTTGAGTTTATTTCTAGACTCAGTTCTGTTTCACATATCAGTGTAGCTGTCCTTATGCCAGTACCACACTTTATTGATACTTTATAGTAAGTGTTTAAATGGGGAAGTTTGAGTCCTCCAACTTTGTTCTTCTTTTGCAGGAGTGTTTTAGCTCTTCTGTGTCACTTGGCTCTCCTCACAGCTGGAGCTCCTTGATCCCTACTGTAGGACTCTGCAGTATGTACTGTTCTCCCTGAGCAAGCCTGAATCCAGGCATCGCCTAGGAAAAGTCTTCTAATGGGTAAGAGTTGTGTTGCCTTAAATATCATCTCTACTGCCAGAAACCTCATTATTATATTTTTATTCCTTAAAGTCAGAGATTTTGGAAGGATCACAGGAGTCAATCGGGCCAAGGCACAGAGGGGATCCCGGTAGGAATCCTGCTGGAGGGTTAAGAGGGCATCTTGTTAGGGACAAAGTCTTCAGAGGATGGCAGAGCTCTGCTGCATGCATTGCTGTGTGCCTTTGGCATAGATAGGTAACTTCTTGGAGGTTCAATTTCATTTGTATAATAGGGATAATAATATCAACATTATGGAATTAGTAGGATCATGAATAATATGGTATATTTAATGCACTCAGCAGAGGATGAAACTGGAGACCTTGAATGATCTTTTCCAGACCAACTCCCTGTTTCAAGCCAGATGTGGCGAGTGATGGCAGCCAGCTTTATCTGTGTCACTCACAAGCTGGGCAAATTGCTTGCCAGGCCATGCATCTATAAAATGGGTACAATATCAGTATATATCTCATGTGACTGTCATGACAATTAAGTGAATTCATATATTGGAGCACTTTGAACAATGTCTAAGGACAAGGCAAACAATATTAAGTATTTAGCATTATTGTTATCCTGGCTCTAAATCATACACATTATAAAGAATAATTCTTCCCCCCAAAAAAACTAAAAAAAGGGAGACAAAACAACTAGACAAAATTATTTTCTGCCTCCCTGCCTGGCTTGGCTTGCACAGCCCTCAGTTTTGTTTACTCTCCAGTGGCCACTACGGGTCTTGCCTGTATCTGCCTTGATTGTTCCGATGGGCCATGAAACCCCACCCTGTGGGCCCATGGGAGTACATCATAGACTCAGGATCTATGGACCTTGAGACTCAGGGACCAAGAGACTCCAGGAAATGTAGTGGCAGCAGGGATGAGACTAAGGACCCAGCCACAGTGTCGAGGCCAAATTTCTACAGGGAGTGGGGAGGGGCTGGCTCCTCTTCTTAGCCAAGCATCATCCCTGGGGCTTTCCCTGCCTCATCTCTTTGCAATTAGCTCTCTCACCCGAGCACGCTCTATTTCTTTACCTAGTTATATTTTCTTCTTCTCAGCTCCTTTCATTTTCTGAAATTATCCAATTTCCTTTCTCATTACCCATCTCCCTCATCAGTATATAGAGTATCATCTATTTCATTCACTTGCTAAACTGATGATGGTCACAAGCAGATGCTTCACAGACATTTCTGAGTATCCTTCCTGTGCCTTCACAGGCGCCAAGAAACCAGTTAATAGAGGAGATTGCATTTGATAGCTCATCTAAGTAATTACTCTCCCGTATTCCACTCTTGCTCACATTCCCATTTTGCAGATGAGAAAACTGAAGCCCAGAGAGGCTAGAACATAGAAGAGCTTGCAGAAGGTGGGCCTGAGGGCTCCTGACCCTTTAACACCTGGTGTCCCTAACCTGTTGTAGGGTCTACAGATTAGAAGTGTGAAAATCCAGGCTCTACCCTCTACCCTTGATGAATTGCAACAAACTGTATTTGCAACACATAGCTTTTAAATAGTTTTGTTCTTTGAAAGAAAGGGAGAAGGAAGAAAAATAAAATAAAGAAACAAAGAGAAAGCAGAGGGAAATATTAATGAGACTATTCCTTTGCATTTATTTATTTATTTATTTATTTTGCATTAGGAAATCTCTGGAACACTGCAGTCCTGGGCTAAAATGTACCTTCTTCTAGGATTCTTTTAGCCCAAAATTCAGCACGCCCTGATGTTTCTATGGGAGACTAGTTCTGTTTCAGGAGGCAAGATGATTTTCCCATTTCTATTTTCATTGGAATTTCTTGCTGTTTTCCTATAGACATTTCTGGATTACATTTCATCTCTGCTTGCTTTATTTGTATTCCACTTAGGCCTCAGTGTTCTACATTCCCAACAAAAGATTTATCAGATATTTACGAGCTGTGAATTACTCTACACAGTTACTTTCACTTCCTACTTTTGTGGAGGTCTCCAACATGTGTGTAAGCAGTGTTATTGGCTTTTTTTTTTAACCTATAGAGATAGTGACCCAAAAAATTCAGTAATAATTTACCCTGGCTTAAAAGCCACAGAATGTATTTGAAGCCAAACCCTTCAATTCCAAGACCAGTACACCTACCCTATCAGAGCTGTGAGCCATTCATCGATTGTCTTGGCTGCAAATAAAAAAAAGAAATTCAGTGAGGATCAGCTTAAACAAGTGAGATAATTTTTCTTGCATAATGAAACATGTGGATGTGGGTTATCAGGGCTGACCCAGTGCCTCAGTGAAACCCACGGGTGCCCTTTCTGTCTCCTATCCTGCCCTCTTGGAGACCCCCATGCATGTTGCCACTACAGTATTTATAAGACAGCAACTCTGCTTGTAACCTCACAGGCTCATCTTCAAAAGAAGAAACAGGGAGAAGGGACAAAAGGCTAAAAGAAAATGACAAATAGATCTGTTCTTTTTGCAAGTTTTGTTTTCTAGGAGCCTTGCTCCGAGATTTCAGCTTGTATCTCTTTGCCTAAGTGGTTCCCAGGGATGCTCCTCACTATATGAAGAAAGAGGAAGTTGGCAGTTGGGAGAGCTAGTCAGTATCTGCACCATCCCAAACTCCAGGCTGAAATTTTTTCTTTAGTTTGTTACTTTCATTAAGGCTGCCTAATTGTTTTCTGAGCCTACTCTAAAGTGTCTGGTAGCTCTTTAAGTATAAAGCCTTGATTTGCCATCTTTTGCATTCCGATATGGTATGTAGAGCTGGTCTCAGAGAGTAACTGATAATGGGTTGATGGGCAGAACTGCCTTCCTAGAAAGGGCGTACGAGAGAAACAGCCTCAGAAGCAAGTGATGGAGGGGAGGAGACCCAAGCAGGATCACAGAACAGGTCCCTGGCGTCCAGACATCCAGCTGAAAGCTAATGATGGTAGACCATTGGGGCATGTAGGGACCAAAAGAAGGTCATATGGGTGTGAGTTGTCCTAGTCTGTCCAACTATGAGGAGGGGAAGGAAAGACAGGAGGTGAGCCTGGATCTGGTTTTTGCCATCTCACTCAATTTTATCTATACAGAGGAAACGCTTACACAAATTATGATAACATTCTTTTTAGAATCTGACTTTCTTTTATTTTAACTCTCTAGATGGTGCAGTCAGGTTCCCTGACGGGAATATGTAGGAGTCACCATCCTTACGGGCTCTAACTAGGGAAACCTGCGGGACACTGTATAGTCTCCTGCTCTAGAAAGAGCTCCTCCTGCAGCCCTCGCTGTGTCTGAGGGGTCACCGTTTGAGTTTGTTCTCTTTGCTCAAGCTTTCTTGTTATCTATTTCTTTATTATTTACTTCTTCCATTTAAAAACAAAAACCTAAAGGAAAAAGTCTGTCATTCCGCTTATGTAGGTAGTCCATTTTCAGATTTTAATAAATGAAAATAAAACCTGCAACTGTAGAGAAAAGTATAAAATGAAATATAGAACACTTCAGCACTTAGCTCTGTGCCTCTGCCCAAAGGTAGCCACAGATATGTTTTATTGTTTCTAGAAAATTTATCCCTATACCAATGAAATGCCTGACAGAATACTTACAAAATTGACCCAGAAGGGATGACTCTGTGTGCACAGTCCACTACCTCTTCTTCCCTGGCTTGTGCACACAGAGAGACTTCATTCTTTTTTCACAGCTGCAAACTCACCCATCATATAGGAGGACCATACTTTATTCAACTAATCCCTTCCTGGTGGGCTACTTTTCCTTTTTTTACTATTCTAAACTGTGCCACAGTGAACACACATACATATATCTCTTGCCCAACATCTGTAGTTACATAGGAAAAGCCCTGGCAGAGTAATTACTACATAAAATGATA
This sequence comes from Fukomys damarensis, assembly GCF_012274545.1. Classification (NCBI taxonomy): domain Eukaryota; kingdom Metazoa; phylum Chordata; class Mammalia; order Rodentia; family Bathyergidae; genus Fukomys; species Fukomys damarensis. Next base: position 27,038,041 of record NW_022900932.1, read on the forward strand.
CGTACTTTTAAAGTCAGATGAATTTTCACGTTTCCTTCCAGCAAAGCATCAGTCCTCCAGCGCCCTGCCTCGGCTGTCTCTAACAGTATATGCTTCTCTGTAACCTCAGAATAGGGCTTTGCCGCTGTAGTTTCGCACAACCTGAGTTTAAAAACAATCTCCAGTTGCTGTTTAATTTACATTTCCTTCTTTTTGAGTAACCTTGAATGTATTTTCACATTTACGGATAACTTTCTATTTTCACTTTTTAGTAACTGACTACTGATATGCTTTGTCCATTTTCCCCTCTTGGATTTTTCATCATTTCTCTCTTTTATTTGCATAAGCTTTATGAAAATGAAAGATATTAGCCCTCTTCCTGCCACATGAGTTATAAATATTTTCTCAACTTGTCAACTTTCTTTTCTCTTTATGGAATATTTATGGAATAGTTTTACTCCCACCCCCTTCTTTGCTCCACTGTCACCCCATCACAATTTTTTCCTAGTAAGATGTATCAATCTTCTCTTTTGTGGCTTCTGGGTTTTGAGTTATTCTTTGAAAGGCCTTCCTTCTTCTAGGAGCATATTATTTATTCATTTTTCTAGGAATTTTATAGTTTCTCTTTTTACATTTAAATCTGAAACTAACATCAGAAATGTAGTATAATAAGAGAAGTAGGTTACAGCTTTTTCCTCCCAATTAGCTGCTGAACCAAAGCCATTAATTAACAAATTAATTAATTAATTAAGCAATTAATCTTGTGCCTGGAAGTATCACTGTTTCACGTATGTGTTCACATGAAGTTGGTTTCATTTATAGACTCTTCATTTTTATTTATTGATTTATTTTTCCTAATAACTTTTAATTACTATAGTTTCAGTATCAGAGTGAGCTACTAATTGTTTTCATTTTCAATAATTTTTCTGATTAGTCTTCGTAATGAATTTTATATATGAACTTTAATATTATCTTAATATGTTAAAATTGCTATTTCAATTGAAATTCACTCAATTTATAAATTAATTAAGGTGGAAAAAATCTTTTCCCATCAAACACCACAGTTTGTCATTCAATTTAAGATAATTTGGAGTCTGTTCATGGATTATTTGAAGTGTTTTTAAATAAAGGTCCTGAAAATGACTTATTACATTTATCCCTGGAATTCTTTAAGTAGCTGTTTTAAATTGGGTCATTTCTTTGGCCACAGTTTTAACAAATGACTGTCTAGAAAAATCTTTGGGAATATATATCATCACTTCTCCAAATTCTCTCTTTGTTTCTGGCTGTTCGATTAATTCTGGTTTTCTGGGCTTGGTAGTCACATTCAGAATGCAAATTATCACATGGGGGAAATATTTGTCTAGTCATTTGCTCAGCCCACATGTGACTAGTGCCTAGTAAGTCATTGCTTCTTGTGCGTTTTCACGTAAGAGCTTCCCTAAAAATCCCGATTCCGTCCCCCACACAACCCTCTGCTCTCTCTGTCCCTAGAACCATCCTGTGCCCTCTTGTTTGACAGGTTTCATGTATCTTGTTTCTCTATCACTTCCTAGATCTTTACTTAAAAGTAATCTTCTTCCAAAAGCCCTCCCTGATCCCAGTTTGGTGTTAAGGTTCCCCTTGCTCCATGCTGCTGGAACTCAGTGACTCTTCCTTTACTGTTACACTTTGCTAACACTCTACACACTTAGAAGTGCTATCTCTGCCGGACTTCAAGTTTGGGTGAAATGGGGTGCTACCTTCCTCAGTGTTGGAATTAGAGCCCCCACATCACTTGGCACTTGGAAACGGCCAATTGATATTTGCTGGATTGCAGCTTAAAGCAGCCTGCTTCAAATATGACCTTTTTGTTCATGGCTTTGGTTTCATCTTAAAACTCAGAAGAGTTTTGTCTTCTATAGGTCTGTGTTATTTTCATTATAAGGATAATGATTTTTAATTGTAGAGTAAATGAACACAACAGGAGGTGGTCATGGATTTTCTATGGCTTTGTAAATTGCCAGAAATGTAAATACATACTCTAGCTTAAAGCATTAATGTTGTCTTAGCTTCTCTAAAATTATTAACTACAGCAGGGTAGTTTGCTTCTATACAGCAAGTCATCCTTCTTGGGCTTCTCTGAAACGGAAGGGGTGATGAACTAAGGCCTACTCTTGGACATAGAAGGTTTGAGTTGGAGTTCCAGTTTTGCCGTAATGCTCCAGATGTTTCACAAATTGTCTCCCCTCTCTTTGCTCCAGTTTCTACATCTATACAGAAGAAATAATGACATGACCTTAGAGAGCTGTTACAAGAAACAGTGGAAAAGCTGCATGTCTATGGACACAAATCTTTGTTTTTTTAAAAATTAATATTATTGGTACATTTAAGGTGTACACTATAATGACATTCATCATTGGAAATTTGCACCTTTACATAATCCATCTTGGTTCTTATTTTTCCACATTCCCCTGCCTTCCCTTCAACCCCTCCACCCCTGCCTATCCATAAAAACTTTGTTTCAATTTTTTCTTTTTCTTATATTAATTCCATTCCCTTCCTTTTTCTCCTACCCCTCCCGTTTCCCCTTCCCCTTTGCACCTTTTCTTCCTATTTCACATTATCTATTATACCTTTTAGTCCTTATTTACACTTCTAGTTTTTCACACTGGAGAAACTATTCAGTATTTACAAGTGTCCTATTTGTTTCACTTAAGATTATTGCCTCAATGTGCATCCATTTAGCTTTAAATGTTTCTAGTTTCTCATTCTTTATGGCTGAGTAGTACTCCATTTTATTAAAACACACACACACACACACACACACACACACACACACACAAATTTTCTTTATCCAGTCTCCTGTTGATGGGCAATTGGGCTGATTCCAAGTTTTAGATATCACAAATCGTGCTGCTATGAACATGGGTTCACATATACCACTGTGGTATGATTCTTTTAATTCTTTGGGGAGGATACCCAGCAAGGGGATGGCTGGGTCAAATGGGACCTCCAATCCTAGTTCTTTGAGGTATTTCAATTTTGATTTCCAAAGTGGTTGTACCAGTCCACACTCCCACTAGCACTGGAGCAGGGTTCGTCTTACCCCACAGCCCCACCAATATTTCTTATTGGTTGATTTCATAATAGCAGCCAATCTTTCTGGGGTGAGGTAAAAATCTCAGCATTGTTTTTGTTTGCATCTCTTGAATGACGAGTGATATTGAACATTTTTTCATGTTTATTTGCTATTTCTACTTTGAGAAATGTCTGTTTATTTCAGATGCCCATTTTTGGATTGGGTCTTTAAATTTGGGAGGTCGGATTTTTTAAAGTTATTTGTATATTCTAGATAGTAGACATTTGAGGTGAAAAGTTTTTCCCTTCATTTCTCATGGTTCCTTACTGTTTTTTAGAAAATTTTCTTCTCCTGGTCACTAATTGCAATCCTATCTTTTATATCTGAATTTCCTTCCTTGCACTGGCTCATTATGCTGTGTAAATTTTCAATGGAGGTTTTAATTTCCTGGAAATCTGTTTTCATCTGTTTTATGGATTTCGTGTTTCCTATGTTGGGATATCATCATGTTTCCCAGCTCCTCTATTTTTTATCTGTGTCTGCTCTAGATTTATTAATCATGCCTTGTACTACGGGCACAATCTCTACTGTTATCTGAGAAATTATTTCTGATTTCATTTTTTCCAGATCCTCTTTCATTGCCAGTTCAGGGAGTCCAGGTGGTTGAGTTTCAGATTATTCCATCTCATTGATCTGGAAATCTGGTTTTGAGACTTACTTCTTTGTCTTCTCATTTCAACAAATGCAGCCTGCTGTGCCTTTGTTGAGGCAGCTGTTTGCTCAACCAGTGAGTGGTCTTCAATTCTTAGCAAGTCCCTGAGCAGCCTTTACTCTGCGACTCCCCAGTACACCAATTCCTGGATTTAGAATGGTGGCCTTCTGGATCCCTGAGCTGACTGGTTGTCTGAGCAGGCTTCTGGCTGGGGCCTGTGCACACTTGGGATGATATCTAGGTGTGCCTTTCGCTGGAGATCTATGTAGCTATTGTCTGGGAGGGCCTTTGGCTGGGGGCTGTGCACCCCAATTCCTGTGTCTGGGTAGGCTTCTGGCCAGGGTCTCCATGCACTTATCAGTGGTATCAGGGCAAGCCTCTGGTTGTTGCTTGTGTGTCTATGTAGTTCTTTTCCAGGTGGGCCCTTGGCTGTGGCAGATGGTATGCTGGTCTCTGGCTGAAGCTTGTGTGCCTGTGTAGCCCGTTTTTAGATGGGCCTGTGGCTTGGGCAGATGTGCCAGCAACTCTGGCATTGGGGCAGGGCCCTGGCTGGGATCTGCCTGCATTCGAGACACTCTAGTTCCCATAGCTGCTCCTGGGATCTGCATGTACTTACTGGTGGTTTCGGAGCACCTCTGCATCTGCACACACATATTTGGAGGGAAAACAGTAAGTGAATCCTCATAGCACAGGGAAATGCAGCTTCAGTTTTCCAAACCTCTCCGCTCCCTCAGGGTGGCCTGTTTACTCCCTCATGCCCAGTAGCATCCTGCCCACAGCCAGATTTGAAGCCCAGCTTGGAAATCATTCCTGACACAATCTTGAAAAATGCAAAATCTTACCAAAAATGAAAAACAGAAAAGTCCTCCTCTTCAGTCCATGGGTATGACATGGGTGGACTTGCAGCCCACCTTCTCTGGGGCAGAAGGCCAGCCTGTTGGGGCCCAGAGCCGTGTGAGGAGAAGTACACAGTGATGTGCCCTCTGAGACATCTGAGCCCTTCTCATAAAATTCCAGGAACCTGATCCTTGTCCTTGTTCTAGGCAGCCAGGAAAAAGGGCCACCATCCTTGAAGGTAGGAGGGAGGTGAGTGAGAGTACCTAGGGTGCCTAGAGTCCTGCTGACACAGGCTGCAGTGCTAGGATGTTCCTGGGATGAGACAGTGCCACCTGGTGATCAGGAGCAGGGCTTTGGAATGAAACGCACCTGGCTCAAATTTGGCCCTTGCACTTGCTTCCCGGCAACCTTAGGTTGTGCACGCATGCCTGTGTCTGCTGCGTTGCCAAATGCAGATATTATGTGGACTAATGTGTCCGAGGAGCTGAGCATTCCGGGTGAATGGTGCCACCTGCAGTTATGCGATGCAGCCCTCTTTGGCTTCGGCATGAAGAATAACATTAGCTGTGTGGAACTTCAGCACGCTTCCCTTTTGTTAAATCCTCAACTTGCAGAAGCATTAATTGAGGCTCAGAGCAGGTAAACTCACTTTTACTCCATGGCTTCACATCTTAATTTGTCCTATAAAGTAGCATGAAAATATGTCATAATATACCACTATATTCTCTTTTTTGGAGGAAGGACACTAATGAGCCAAGTTGTGGCCTTTACACTGAGCTACAGCCCCAGCCTTTAATTTTTTTTATTTTGAGACACGATCTCGCCAAGTCACTAAATTGCTGAGACTGGGCTTGAATTCAGTCTTCCTGCCTCAGCATCGCAGAATACTACGATTACAGGTGTGTGCCACAGTGCCTGGCTCAGCACATTCTTTTCGCTCAAATTCAGTAAATAGGGACATTTTGCTCCTTTGCTTCAGGTTTCTTTTCATTAGTACATGTTTGCAGTACATGATGCTTACATGCCTTGTGTGAAGTTTGTATGCGTATATAACACCCTTTAATTTCTTTTTTTCATCCCCTTTCCCTCGACTAACTCCATTTCTTGAACCCATTAAGAAAGGTCTCTCTCCACACTTCCCATTATGTACCTTTTATTTTCCTCTTTATTTATAATTTGGGTTTCTCATATAAAAGAAATTATGCAATATTTGATTTAGTTCACTTAACATTATGGTATTAAGATTTATTCATTTTTCTACAGATGACTCAAAATTGCCTTTCTTTATGGCAGGGTAGTAGTAGCATGTATGTAAATACCACATTTTCTTTATCAATTCATCTGTTGATAGAAATGTAGTCTTCCAAAATTTGGCTCTTATGAACTGTGCTGTGTAAACATGAGTACGCTTGTATCACTGTAGTACATGTCTTTAACTCTTTGGGGATGATACCTAGAAAGAAGATAGCTGGGGGCCAGGAATTTAGCTCAGTGGTTCTGCCTCCTGCCTCACAAGTGCAAGGTCCCAAATTCGATCCCAGAGGATAGCTGGGTCCAGTGGAATTTCCATTTTTAGTTTTTTGAACAATCTCTGTACTAATTTCCATGGTGGTTGTCCTAGATCACATTTCTACCAGCAGTGTAGATGGGTTCCTTTTTCCCTGCGGCCTTGCCAGCAGTTATTGTTTGAGTTCTTGATGTTGGCCATTCTTCCTCATGTATAGTGGAATCTCAGTGTTGTTTTAAATTTGAATTTCTCTTGTGGCTAGAATTGTTGAGAATTTCTTCATTATTTTTGTATTCTTCTGTGAAGTGTCTATTCATTTCACTTACCTATTTTTTTTGACTGGGTCCTTTATATTTGGATTTTTTTTTTAATTCTGATAGTCCTTGGAGGAAGAGTTGATGAAAAAATTTTCCCCATTTTGTAGATTTTTTTTCACTGTTTTTTGTTTCTTTTGTTGTGTAAGAGCTTTTTAATTCGATGTGATTCCATTTGTTGATTCTTGGTACTATTTCCTGTGTAACCAGGAAGTCTTTGCCTATTGCTTATTCTCCAAGAATTTTACCTATTTTATCTTTTAGCAGGTTAACTGTTTTTGTTTTAACATTTAGTTCTTTGATATATTTTGATTTTATTTTAATACATGGTGAGATATATGAGTCTACATTCAATCTTCTTCATGTGGATAATCAATTTTCTCAACACCATTTATTAAAGAGGCTATCTTTCCTCCAACATATGTTTTCAGTGCCTTTCTCAAAGATCAAAGTTGAATGTGCTTAGGATTATTTCTCTGTGCTATATTCTGTTTCCATCCTATTTTCTGTTTCCTTAATCCTCATGTCTGTTTCACGCCATTACTATGTTGTTTTTATCACTGTAGCTTTGCTCTTGTTACCCAGGATTGCTTTTGCTATTCTGAGTCTCTTCTAGTTCCATATAAATTTTAAAATTGTTTTCTCCCATTCTTTAAAGAATGCTGTTGGTAATTTGATTGGAATTGTATTGACCCTATATATTAATTTTGGAAGTTTGGTTATTTTCACTATATTGGTTCTGCCTATCCAGAAGCAGAGTATATCTTCTCATTTTCTAATGTCCTCTTCAATTTTCTTTTTCAGACTACTGTATATTTTGTTGTAGAGATCTTTCATTTCCTTAGGTTAAATTCCTAAGTATTTATTTAATTTTTGGTGGTGCTATTGTAAGTAGTATTTTTTCCTAGTTTCATTATTTAGTGTACAGGAACAATATTGATTTTTGTTTATTGTATATCTTGTTACATTACTGAATTTGGTCATTAATTCTAAGAGCTTTTTGGTGGATTTTTTGAGATCTTCTATGTAGAGGATCATGTTGTCTGCAAATAGTGATAATTTGACTTCCTTTCCTATATATCTCTCTTTTCTTTTATTTGCTTGCCTGATTGCTCTTGCTGATGTTTCAAGTATTATGTTGAACAGGTGTGCTGATAGTGGGCATTCTTGTCTTGCTCCTGTTTTTAGAGGGAAAGCTTTCAGTTTTTCCCCATTTTATGTAATGTTGGCAGTATATTTGTCACAAATAGCTTTTATCAGATTGAGATAAGGTCCTTACCAATTTTCTTCATATTTTTTATTATGAAAGGATCTTGAATTTTGTCAAAGGTTTCTTGTGCATCAATTGAGATGATCATGTGATTTTCGTCCTTGTTTCTGTTTATGTGATGTATTACATTTAGTGATTTGCATATGTTGAACCATCCCAGCATCCCTGGAATGAGCGTAATTGGTCACAGCGTATGATCTTTTAGATGAGTCATTGTTTTCTGTTTGCCAGTACCTTGCTGGGGATTTTTGCCCCAGATTTTATTTTATGGTATTATTATTATTATTTTTTGGTAGCAGGAATTGAAATTGGGACCTTGTGCTTGTGAGGCAAGCGGCAGAACCACTAAGCTAAATCCCCAGCCCTTGCCCCAGATTTTAAAAGAAATAAGATTTAATTAAAGGCTATCTTTTCTTCTATCAGATTCTCCTTCCTTAGGCTTGGAAATAACTTAATTATGTGTTACTATGTTTTTTATATACTGATTAAATATACTCATAAATAATGTGCACCTTATTAATTTATGTTTTTAATTTTTATCACACTGTGAACCATGACACTGAAGTTTCATGAGGAAACATTATCAAAATGAAAGTGTGCTACATTTTGTTCTCAGTTACAATAACAGTTAGCCCTCCATATTCAAGTGTTTTGCATTTATGATATGAGTTAAACCAAATGGGAATAGAATATAAAGGGAAAAAAATTGCATGTATTGAATATGTACAGACTTTTTCATGTCATTCTTCCTTAAGTGATACAGTACATCAATTACTTATATCACATTGCATTGTACCACATATTATAACTAATCTAGAGATTATTTAATGTGTATAGGAGTATGTACTTACGTTATATGCAAATGTTATGCAATCCATATAAGAGACAGGCATCTGTTGATTTGGGCATTTAAAAGGGTATTTTGGAACCAGCCCTTGAGGGTACTGAGGGATTATTATTGTACATTATTGTGCACATTTGTCAAAATTTATTGAACTGTACACTTAGGATGTGTACATTGTACTCTTATCTGCCAATTTTCTTCTTGATTTGTAGGAGCCCATTAAAGAAGAGAGTCTTTAGGGCTGGGGATTTAGCTCAGTGGTTCAGAGGCCTGCCTTGCAAGCGCAAGGACACGAGTTCAATCCCCGGCACCAAATAAATAAATAAATAAATAAAAATAAAGAAGAGAGTTATTTGTACTAAGAGTTGCAAATATTTATTCCCAAAGTAAAGTTAGTATTTAGAGTTTGCTTTTTTCATACAAAAAATTATTTTTATGTAGATAAATGATCAATCTTATACAGTTCCTAAATTTTGAATCATTGTTACAATGGGTTTTTTCCACATCAAAGTTATAAACTATTTTCCCATCTAGGCATAGTGGCTCCTGCCTGTAATTCCATCATTCTGGGAGGCTGTGAGGCAAGAGGATCACAAGTTTTAACTCAGACTGGACAATTTATCAAGATCAAAATAAAAAAAATAAAAGGAGTTTGGGATGTGACTCAGTGTGAAAGGCCTGAATTACATCCCTAGTCCCAGAAAAAGATTTTTTTTATTCAAGGTTTTGTTTTTCTTTTCAATACTTCCATATTAAAATTTTAATCCATTTGGAATTCATTTGTAAATTGCTTGAGATATGGATCCAACTGTGTTTTATTCTAGATAGCTTTAACATGTTATTTCATTAGTAGAATTTCTAATGTTCACCATTTTTGTGTTTCTAGAATACACTCTTATTGGTCATCATATAATATAATTTATAATATACTTAAAATAGATTTTTGTTAGCATATATATACATATAAACATATATGTACATATGTGCCTGAATATGTATATGTATATAACTAAATATGTGCTTGTATAATTTGCCCACACCTTGTGATTTCTGCATCTAGTTTTTAAAGGATATTGGTCTATATTTTTTCTTCCACTGCCATTTTAATTTTTGGTAATAAGGTCACAGTAAACTCAAGAAAAGAGTTGTAGAGTTTTTCTTTCTTAATTCTCTGAAATAATTCTAAAACAATCTGGATCTGGTGGTGTTTTGTGGGAAAATATATGACTATCTAAGATAATTTTAATAATTTATTAATTTCATATCTTTTCTTGAGAATATTTTGTTAATTTATATCTTTTTCTAGGAAACAACTTATTTCACCCAGATTTTCCAATCTTTAAAGTTAACACTATTTTCTAATAGATTAAAAAGTCAACTGTGTGTGTTTTTCTTTCCTAATACTATTTGTTTATATCACATCTTCTCTTTTCTTTATGTTCCTGCCTCTTTGATTTACACATAACTTTAATGTGTTGTGGTAGCATTTTTGGCTGATCACTTGAATTTCAGAGAGGTTGTAGGTTAAATTGTACATAAGATCCTAATGGTATAATTGACAATGTGAAATAGGAAGAAAAGGGCTAAAGGTGTAGGGAAAGTGGGAAGGGTAGGGGAAAGGAAATAAGGGAAAAGAAAAAAATATGAGAAAATGAAAAAATGGAAATAAAGTATTTGTAAATAGGGAAGGGAGGAGGGGGTGAAGGGAGGGCAGGGGTAAGGGGAAAAAAAAATGAGAACCAAGACCTGTCATGTAAAGGTACAAGATCCCAATGATGAATGTAACTGTACTGTATACCTAAAATGTCCCAATAAATTCAATGAGAAAAA
>NW_022900932.1:27049420-27096266 GCF_012274545.1 Fukomys damarensis
GGGAGGAGGAGAGAGGAAGAGGAAGAGGAAGGAGAAGAGGAAGGAGAAGGAGAAGGAGAAGACGAGGAAGGGAGTCACAGTAAGAAAAAATGAGGGTAAAAATTACTTTTCTGATCTTGCAGAGCAGCAGGTACTTCTCATTTTGACAGATCACTGAAAGTTCATTTGTGTCTTTTTTTCCTCCACTGTAAAGTTGGAATAAATATAATGTCTACATCATGGAATGCTATGGGGATCAAGTGAATTAATACAAAAAATTTAAAATACCACATATAAAGTTATAAAGTTGCCAGTATCACTACTTTTTATCATCAAGTGCATAGGAGAAATAAAGTAACAGACTCAGGTTTAAAGAACTAGAACCAGGACACTGAAAATATTTTTTATCATGGATTCATCCATATGAGGACCTGAATACTCCTCTTCCCTCTGGGTATCTCTCTCATGCTGAATGCCTCCCCAGACTCCATAGACAACTTGACTATCAGAGATAAGTAGGGCAGCTTGAATACAGCCGTATCAAACATTTCACAGACTTTTTGAAGGCTGCATTCAAACCATAAACAATCTGGTTTAATTTAAAAGGCATGGCTGGATTATAAGATGCCTTAATGCTAGACTTCTCTTGCTTGGTCAATGACTTATGGCTCCTTTAATAAATTTTAAATGTCTATGATGCATAAACCCTGAATGAAAAAGTGTTGAATCCATTGCCCCCCCGATTTAACAAAGTTTAACCAAGAAAAGGTACAATGCTCTAGTGTTTACCTTAGTTTATACTCAGATTATTGACCTGTGACTCTATCCACATTGGTCAATTGGGTATTTTGGTTTGTAGTATCCTTTAGAGGACCCACTAAGGAAAATAAAGTAGAATTAAAGAGTCAGTTTTTCTGTCATGCTAGGCACACTTCAATGGGTCAGTAGCCACATGGGCTACTAGCTACAGTATTGGAAAACTGAATTCTAGAACATCTCTACCACCCCAGGAAGTTCTATCGGACAGCTGTGTTCTAGAGGGGGATATCAACAATAACTAAAATAGTACTAGTTCTGGTATAAGTGGCTCAGGGAATGGACCACCTTGTTCTTACTAGGCTGGCTGAATGCCTATGGTTATGGTTAGCAGGGTTAAAAATAGTTTAATCTTTGAAGAAGGTTAAACAAATTCTCTGAAATGCTATTTATCCTGGGAACTTGTCTGGAGATTCCAAAGTTCAAGGATTCTGAATTAGAGAAAGCCAATGTGATTTACTACATTGGTCACTTCCCTGGAATATATCATTGAGTATTTTCATTGCTTTTGCTCTATTAAGTGATATCTTTAATAAAAGCAATCCTTCTCAGCAATATTTGCCAGTGTGGCCCAGGAAAAATAGATAACTTATCATGATGTTTTCTGTAGCGCATGAATCAAGTATCAGGTCTACGAATGGTGAATGTGTCAGAGATGGAAGGACAGTGTTTTGATGTGGTCAGAGAATTTCACCAATAAGGTGAAATACACACGAAACAGATTAAGGGCCAAAGGACTGCAGGGCTAAGGACTCCTGTGCTTGTCAGGTGCTGGGGTAGCAGGGGATTTAGCTCAGCAGACAGGGATTTAGCTCAGTGGTATTGTGCCTGCTTGGCAAACACAATGTCCTGAGTTCCATCTCTGGTATGAGAAAAAAAAAAAGAGGAAGAAGACAACAAGCCTCCTAACATGTTGTAACATCTCCTGATGGTGTGGGACTTGGGGGTGGGGTGCAGTTCCTCAGAGAATCAACCACAATAAGGAAAAGGGCCCTGTATCTTTTACTAAAATGCATTTTTTCCTCCTCCCAGGGTTGTGGTGCCATGCTTGCTAACAACTTGCTCTCTTCTGCTACTCCAAGCCTATCCTGGACAGGTGTCATGGTCTTAAGCCAAGAATTTCTACCAAAGTCCTGTCCCTGTCCCTCCTTCCCATCCCTGGGCCTCATTAAAAAGGGAACACAGAGCCTACTACTTTGCAAATGCCATTACTGGAACTACTAATAAGCTGAGATAAACTAGAGGGAAGCTGGATACAGAGCGTTAAAGGAAAGAGATGTCAGAAGTCTTTGCCCATCACCAACAGGTTTAGGAATAAAAGACATAGATTCAGACTATAAAGAATATTTTCCACATTTCCTGAACATCCTGCCATCAGTTATCAACTTAACACATCACTAAGTCTGTTCATCGTTCTAAGCACCTCTGAAATGCGTCCACTCTCCCATTTCCCCGTCCCATCATGACCACCACCTTGAAACTAGACAGCTTTCAGTCTGCCTTCACACAGCAGCGCGCTAGAAAGTGATACAAAAGACAAATTTGATCACATCACCTCCTCACTTAAACATCTATTATTGCTTAGGATAAAGACTAAAATGCTCATTTTGATCTGTTGAGACCTACTCAGCTGGCCCCTGCTGGCCCCTCGTGACATCTCCTGATCTCCTTCCCTCAATCCTATAATCCTGCCACACAGGTTTTCCTCCTCTCAATTTCTGTAAGCAGCCAAGCTTGTTCTTGCCTCAGGGCCTTTGCATATGTGGTATCCTGTGCTTGAGTCACTCCTTTCCCAGTTCCCTCTTGCCTCATTAACTCATGCTCACCCTTCATTATCAGTGTAGTTACTACTTCCTCTTTATGTGTCACTTCAGTCATTATGCGTCCTTCAGAACTAGGTCATGTTAAAGTTTTGATTAACACCCTCCCATAAAGTTATAAACTTTAGAGACAATATTTATCTTTTACTTACCACTATATTCCCAGTTCCTAACATAAGTAAATCTTTGTTGACTGCATAAATAAGCAGGAACTTTGCACTCTGCTAGCAAAGGAATGTGGCATCCTAAGGAAATGCACAGATTTAAGAGTCCTGGTTCAAACCTCGACTTTGCCATTTCTTGGGCTGGTTGATTTACTTCTCTTTAGTTTTCTCATTTGGAAAATGGGTCTAACCATTGTCACATGAGGTTGTGAATGTGGAAGGGAATGTGTGCTAATAGCGCATCTAGTAGGCTCTCTGTGAACTACTGACATCATCACTGTTACCCAGTTTAGACACTAAGGGAATGCAAAGTCCTTTGGTGAGGCCATGGAGCTCCTCAGGAAGAAATGACAAGCACTCAAGAGGAAACAGATAGTAACATTTTTTATTAAATATTACAGTGGATCAAAAAGTACAAAATATCTCTTGCCTGCTATGTGATTGGGAAACTATTGGCACATAATACAGTATCAAAAGCAGTAATAAGTACAATTTGGAAAACATACAAAATTGAGTGTTTATAGTTGGCTCAGCATTCTTCTGGTAGTGTTTGAACTAATGCAAAGGTTACTCAATAACCTCTCCATTGGGAAACTATACAATATCACTGGGCCATGTTGCTATATACAAATAATCACCTTACAGAGCATAGAGGTTACATAGCCAGAATCACCAAAAGTATACAATATTTACAACACCGTAAAGTTTAAAAAAGTATAAACAGCCAAGAGATTATGCTGCTATTCTTCAGACATATTTCAACCATGGGGAGACAAGCAGAATATCAAATACAACAGCCAACACTGGAGTTTAAGTGCTCAAGGTAATCATTGCAATGGTGTGGGTCTCACCAGGGCGAAATTGTTCCCATTTCTCTTTAAAATTGGGACAAGGGTAAAATAAGACCAGATGGGACTTGGCTGACCATCACCAAATGTGACTTTGTGAGACAACAGTGAAGAGAAATAAATGGTTCTCTTTGAAGGCACACTACATAAAATATTTTTTGTGGAACCACCTTGAAATTTCCATCTGACACATTAACACAGTGAAATACAGTACTTGAGAATTCATGCACCAGGTCAGAAAGTTGTAAAGTCCACACTGAGTTTTAGCAAACCCTTCTGTCTATGCCCTGATGAACAAGTGAACTTAAGAGCTTCTAGCTAGTAAATAAATAAGTCAGTCCTGTGGCAAACACTACAAGTTCAAATCACTAAGAGAATACTTAATTCTGAAACTTGGTTGGGCTTTTTTTTTTTTTATGTTGAGTTTTCAAAAGTTAGACCAGAAGTTGCAGGAAAAGGATTTTTAAAAATATTATTTGGAATCTCCAAATTTCCAATAAATCACGAACTTAGCACATTATGAATTGCAACATTTCTTGGAAGCCACACTCAGTAAATAGATTTATGACTCCACTGCCAATTAGATTCCATAGTTTCCTTTACAGAGCTACCAATAACAATGGTTTGATTGCACAAAGAAAGGCTTGTGCAATTCCATTCAATAATAAGGCCCCTTGAACTCAAACAACGCAAACAAAGCCCTATTTAAGACTTTTTAAAACGTAGCTCTCAGCCAATGAAGAACTCAATGGTCTTTTTGAAACATATCCAAGATCTCTGTTTGGAGTTTTAAAACAAATAACACACTGCTTCTATTGGGAATGTATGCCCCCATCTCTCTTTATTTGTCCTGATGTTCTGCCGAGGGTATGAGCTTCCTCAGACCGAAACAGTGAGTCTCCTCTCGGAAGAGATGAGAAAAACAAAAGCTGAACTATGTTAACATTGTTTGAAAAATGGTGTGATCAAATTCCAACATGATGAAACCAGGCTGAAATCACTGCAGTGGAGAAAACAAGTGCCCCATATTACAAATGGGTAGGTGAACTCCACAGAGGATAGACAGCCCCCATTTTCTCTGAGAAAGGAACTCAAAAACCACATCCGATCTAGTCCATGTCTGCTGCAGAGCCACCAAGTTTTCCTCTTCCACGTCCTCCGATTCTGTGACCATTCAATCTAGTGCAACTTTCTTACGTGTCCTGGCTAGCATTTTGCCAGCTGGAATTGAGATTACCCCCCACCCCCATTCTTGTGCAATAGCAGGATAATCTGCACTCACACATTTATAATCTAAATTCTACTAGTCTATCTATGGTTCTATTAAATAATTGAAGCAAATGGAACTCTTAACACTGGATCTCTACATTCTTCTGTTTCCACCTTTGGATATTAAGTATGTTACATGGAATATTTGGCTTCATATCATGGAGACATTTCAATATCAATGCACAGCATGCATGGCTTTGTGTAACAGCCGCAGTTTCACCATTATTGGTTTTATTTTGCAGTCAAGTTACCTATTTAGAAGTTGAAAATTGTCATCAATATTCATAGACTTAAATATCTCAGAGGTAAAAGACTTGGTTAACTATGGTTCTAAAGTCTACTGGTAGTGTTGGGGGAGGGAGACCATGGGCTAAGGAGTTCACCGAAGCAGTCTCCAGCAGGGATGGGCAGGAATGGGGAAGAAAATCCACTCCATGGACTCTTAATACCTTTTCAAAAAACCGAATCCATCTTGATGTTACATCTTGGGAGCAAATGGAATAAAGTGCCCAGAATGACAATAGGCATTCTCCACATCTTTTGACTGCTTGAATAGCTTGACCATTCATTTACAACAATAAAAGAAGTCAAAGTGGATGGTATTGCTAGGTGTGTAAAAAAACCATGGCACAAACCACCTTCCTTGTGTGTGTGTACACAAAGCCCACACCCCACAAGCCCAAGAGGATGCCTTTCTTTTAAATGGGTAATCCAGTATGCCAGTTGTCCCCAGAGATGTAACCCGGAGACAGTCTTCTCGGGAATGACAAGAAACCAACTGATGAAGGCATTGTGACTACCTACGACTCAGCAGGCCGAGGCCCAGGGAAGCTGCGGTGGTCTGGCCTCCAGCCGCTCCTCCTCTGCTGGACGGTCGAGCTCCGTCCTCTGACCAACCCCCTATCCCAGACTTTAAATGGAGCAGTGCCAACACCCATGTAAGTCATTCTGGCTCCTGTTCTAATTTCTGAAATTCCTAAAATATCTGTGCAGCCCACAAATATGTCCTCTAGATTCTGTTGTTATTCAGCAGCTCGCTGCCAGTGAGGTTTTTGTTTTTATGATTCGTCTGGTATGTAGGACAGTTTCACAGCCTAGATAAGGTAAGTACAATGCTCAATATTTTCACATCACCCAATACTTCAAAGCAAAGCATCTGGCCGGGTAAGCAGTGCATAAGCTCTTTCAACTATGCCATTTATGAGGAAAAAATTCCGTAAGCTGCGGATCTGCAAAGGAACATTCTTTGCACGATTGTGTGCTCAACTGTTTCTTTTTCATTTGTTCCACTAGAATCAGTTGCTTCAATTTGTAAACAATAACTTTACCACCCAAAGCTGCTCAAAATGATAAATTGTGGAAAAATTACAAATACACAATGACAACTAGGACAGTTAGTCAGCCTTTAAAACAAAACAAAAATCAAAATGAAAACAAAAACAAAAGACCTGCAAACAAAAGCGATATTGTTTAATTAAAAAAAAAAATAAAAAAGACAAGAAGGAACTGGAAGAAAATGGAACTACCTGTATATAAATTAGGTGAGCAAACAGTGATATGGGTAGTTTAAGAACCAAATATATACAGTCAATTTAACAGTGTTTACTTCTCTGGTTTCTTTAATAGTGTCAAAATGAAAGATCTATTGAAGATTCACTATACATTGCATTGATTGAAACTTGGAGAGTTTTATGAAAAGAGGGGCATCCCTTGGCTGTGTTTGCCAGTCTTTCTTGCCCCTTCCTTTGAAAAGCCTTCTCCCTTTTTTTGGCCCAGATTGCTTTCTGACCATCTGAACTCAGCTGGGGTCCTCTAAGTTCTTCCTGGATATGCATAAATCCCTTCACAAGACCCACGTATGAAGTGAATGATCTGGAGGTGCGAGGGCATCCGTACTGGAAGGGGGTCAAGACTGACCATCCAAGGCTAGAACTGTCCCAGAAAAATTGGCCTTGATGACTGGGACTAATTGTATCCCCAGATTAGAAGAAATACTGGCTTCCAACTCTGGGAGCCATCACTCCAAGCAGGATGTGACGCTCCGTGAGCCATGCCGGTTTGGGATGCTGGACTGAGCTGGGTTTACAGTTTTGTACTAGGATGTACGGACGACAGCTGGGAAGGTGGAAAGGCAGCTTGAGGATTTATAGCAGCTAAAGGGTAAATGCTGTTGTGCAAAAGGTCCCCATACGAACTTCCTACAGGTGTGGCCGCAGCCAAGTGTCTGTACAGCTGCTGAGAATTTGTTGGTGATGTAAAAATTCCTCTTTGCATCACAAGCGAGTGGAAAGCCAGAGGCTGCATGAGTGGAGAAAGCACAGCCTGATTTTTCAAGTACTGCAGAGAGTGAGAATATCCAGCTGGGAGCCTGGCGTTGAGGCCCGAGTTACACAGGCTCCCAGAATACAAACCTGGGAAGATTGGGGAGGACAGGGGTAGCTTGTGGCCTTCTGATCCTCCACCAGAATGCCCTCCATAGGTGGCCTTGCTGCCTTCACTCTCCTGCTCAGAAGACTTTTCCTTCCCGGACGCCTCCTTGGCCGGGTCCAGGGGAGACACTGCTCGGGCCTTTTTCCCAGCAATCACAAGGTCCAAATCCTCCAGGCTGCGTTTTATGGGACGCGCAGCACCAATGTTCTGAGGGCTCATTTTCCGATGTAGGATAGGATGGACCATGCCTTCCATCTTTCTGAAATTCTCTAGTCTCACATGGTGAGATTTTCCTGATCTTGAAAGTGATTCGGGGTATTTTTTAGAACCCGACATGGTCATGGGTGAAACCCGACAGGCTTTGGGGTGACAGTCTCGACTCTGGCTGCTGATGACCTGGAACTGGGAGATGCCCTTGCTCTCTTGGGGCCCCATGGCTGAGTGGGCCAGGCCCAGGACCTTACTGGTCAGTTTGTGTGGGTTCTTGGGGAGGCTCAGATCCGTTGGCTGATCATCTGTAGAGGATTCTGCTGTGGCTGACTTTTTGTCTTGAAGATGAAGAGACGCGAGATAATTTACGTGGAGCTTTTCTTGGTGTTTGTGGGAAGCGAAAGAACTGTTTTCTGACTCCCTGTACACGTCCCTGGAAGCGTACTTGGATGACTGTTCATTATGAAGGTGGTGTTCCGTATGTCGGTAGAGGCTATGGAGATGTGGGGAGGAGTAGAAATCCGCCAGGAAGCTAGGCATGTGGGAGTGGGGGAGTGCCCTTTTCTCTAAGAGTTTATCCTTGCCCTCCTGAATTTCTTGTTTCAAGACATAGGAGTCAGCCAGGGAGTTAAAATGATGCTTGGAGAAGCTACAGCGGTGGGCATCTGATCGACTCAGTTTGTCATGCTTGAAAATATCACTGATGCTCTTCCTCTCCTCTGAGGGCTTGGTTTTGAAACTCTGGACATGCTGAATCACTGATGGCCTGCTGACTGCCATGTGGTCAGTGCTTTGGCTGTGGTGGGCCTGGGACAAACTGGAACACAAGTCATCCCTGGCAATCAGTTTCTTTTTGCTGATCAAAGGGGGTGGGGAGCCGTAGGGGTAGCTGCTAGAGAGGCTGGCCCCACTCACTTGGGACAAAAGCTTTTTCTTGGCCAGTGGGGACATGATGCCTGGGTTGCCCCTGGAATAGAGCAGGGGTGTGTAATTCAGTCCATGGTTTTCATTCATGGGCCCAGTCAAGTCTTTGTCTTTGAACATGTCAAATGACTGGACCACAAGGACCTTTGGGGTCTGCTTTAGTGCATTGTGGATGTCGTCACTGCCTAGCTGATCTACCTTCACAGTGCAGTTGGCAATGTAATCCGCCATTGCAGGCAGTTTGTCATCCTCGATCTCATTCTGGTTTGCCAGTGGTGGCTGCGTGGTGGGGAAGCCAGGAAAGGATGCATCTTGGAGGTCATTTTCAGTGCTCTCTGTAAAACAGCAGGATTTGGATTCCTGCTTTGTATCCACGGGGGCAGCAGGAGAGGCCAGGGACTGTTTGCCAGCCCCAGGGATGGGGGCTGGGTCCCTCTCTGGAGCCAGGGGTGTGCTGGGGAATGGAGCTGCAGGCCCCTTCTCGCCCACCTCCTCAGCCTCCTTCTCACTGTTAGAACCTTGGTCTGTTTCATTGTCCTTCTCTGGGTCTGTTCTAGATGCCAGGGACCTTGCTGCAAAATCCTGGTAACCTTCTGCCTTTTTCTTCACATCTGCTGCCACAAGAGGTTCTGCGCTGCTTTTCTGGTTTAAAGACTCTTGTTCTTTCTCGGGCTCTGATGAAACCTGATAAAACATTTCAAAAGACAGTCAGAAGAAAACCAAATACGCTGACATGTTTTGCTGGAAATAAAAAAATTACACATAGCATTTTTCCTTGAAAACAGGCTTGTCAATCAGCTCACTGAGTTTCTGTAAGGCTTTATTACTCCCCAATCATGGTTCTAAACAAAGAATCCTAAATTACAGAAACAGGGGAAATATGCATATATCCCTTATGAGACACCTATCAAAATAGCAAAGTGTTGTATACTGATGGTATCCAATCACATTACTCCTTGATTCTAATATATAATTTAATTCTAAGGTTGTCTTCTTGTCAAATCAGTCAATTATCCAAATGGGTTTTAAATTACATGTTGTGTTTTATGACACTTCTGGGAAAGATTTTTTAAGCACCTCTTTCAAAAATCCAACCAACTCCATGTCAACAACAAACTATACTCCTTGCCTTTCTTTGAGAGAGAAAATCCCATCCTAATATGTTCAATATGATGCAATGAAAGTTAATGATACTTAAGTGTTAATAATTTTTACTCAGTGCCACAAGACTGAGTAAGATGCAGATAATACTAAAATATTAAAGTATGCAGAAGCAATGGTAGTCTATCTACATGAGGGATAGATGATATTCTAAGTCCTCCTAGGTTGCAGCAAACTATATTTCTATTAAAGCTAAAAACAAAATTGTCAAAATTCAGACAGTAAGTGCCACCAAAAATACAGCTTTTCTGTTCATTGAAATAAATTATACTCAATTTGACAGATCCTTTGCATGTGTCCCTATTCACAGAAGTCATGGGCATAATTCTTCCCATTTATTATATTATATCGTGTAATCATGTAAGCTTTGACCTTAACAGGTCATTTTAATTTTCCACCTGTGACCCAGCCAACTGACAAGACTTTTCAAAATTACTGTCACTCTGTCCTGATGTGTCTTAGTGGAACAGTCATGAAACAGCTGTATTGAGCTGGTCCCCCATCTCCTGCCCTAGTCTTATCTCTTCAATTTTGTTCTCTGTTGAGAAAAGAAATAATGACTTCATTAGCATCTTTGAGTAAGACTGATGATGCCAGTTTAAGGATACACAGGACAAACCTCTTAAGGAAATCACTCCCATTTCAGTGCTATAGCTCCTCAAACCCGCTTAAAGATACCTCTGCTTTCTAGAGATGTTATACAAAGAGCTTCTGCCTATCCCTCCCCACTCTTCCACTAACAACTGCTTTTTCCAGTACAAATATCATTATTTTACTATATTAAGAATCATCATTGGTCCCTTGAGCTTATACAGTACATGAAAATACAGAAAAATGAATAAAGCAAGTGAAAAGGCAAACTGCATTTAATTATTAATTTCTGATGAGGCTATGGTTTGAAGTGGAACTACGGGGAACACTTAGCCTCACTGAAATTTCTACAGCCAAGGTTTTTAGCTTTGCTGGAGTCTCACGCTCCTGGCTGCAAAACAGGTTTCGGGGAGTCTTTGAGAGCTAAGCTGAAAAAAAGTAAAAAGCCATTTTTCTGAGATGGCATTTTATGATCAGCCTTAGTACGTTAAATGTAAAATATCTTCCCCTGTACAATCTGTTACCTGAAGATAGTGGGTTTTCCCATTTGGCTCAGGACCTCTTGTCAAAAGCATCAAAAATTAAATAATGAAAACTATGACAAGTCTAAACCCAAGCCCCCAAACAGTCAATGATTAATAACATGGGTCTCTGCTGGAGGTGAGGAGCAATTCTTACCAGATCACCTTGAAGAAGGTGGGTGAATCTATGTGGGTTAGACCCACCTCATGTGACAACCTCTGAAATGCTCGATCTCTGAGGGAACAGTTGGGCCCTATACGAGACAGGGAGCCTAGCAGCTTTGGGGTTACTCTGGGGAGCAAGGATCCAGGCCTGGCGAGTGGTTGTCTCCCTAGAGGATGGGCTCAGCACACGTGCTGTGGATCTTCTCACAAATCACAAACCAATCCTTTTAAACTTTATCTCCCAGATGGAGCCACGCCAAGGTCAGCTGGCCCCCTGGACCTCAGCTTGCCCCCTGGTACTTTGGCCTCACCGTATACATGGTATCTAATAGAACTCAGTGATCCAAATCCCTATAATAAATCAGCAGGCCAACAGGATAAAAGAAGAATAGAAAGTAAGCCTTAGAATTTTCTTGCTTTTGGCCATTTAAACTGCAAACTTGCACATGTTTACAGTCTGTATCATCTTTTTTTTCTCCTTCCGTTTAAATTAGTAAGCCTAAAATAATTATAAAACTTATGAAAGAAACATTTTTCCTCTCGGTATTAATACTATCTTCTTATAGAGAAGTCAGTTGGGTAAGTTGATATCTACTTAGAAGGATGCTGTGTGTGTGTCTGTGTGTGTTTAACTCAGCATTTAATTAGGGAGTCTCTTATGTGTTCATTATAAACCTGATTTTTAGAGGGTGTTTAATATCAGCACCAAGATTCCCTTGGGGGTTGAATCCTAGAACATGCTGTCTCCAAATGTGGCTGCTAAGTCTTTTTTGTTTTTTATTTTATTTTTTTTATGGGCAGCAGGGTATTTTTATTATTCATGTTGAAACAGAGCCCAGATCAGCCTCCATAGCTGTCTGTGCACCAACAGTAAAGGTTTCAACCAAAGAACTGCTGGGGGCTGTGGGTAGTTGAGGCTTGTTTTAAAAGGTTCAGAAACTACCTGCTAATATGAGAGATAATGATGGTTTCAGAGGAACCATTGCAAAATTCCCCTATAAATAATATGTACTTAAGATCTTGCTAACGTGGTCTTAACCCAGGGCCATTGCACAGAGAGGCCCATTACCGCAGGAAAACACATCTTGAAAGTTTTTAGGAGAATCCTGCACAGACACAGCACAGTGACTTCAATGACCTCTTCCCAAGACCCCCAAAGGCACATTGACTACTCAGACAAACTGGCCATGAAATGCTCAAGAAGCCGTGTTTTCATAGTGGAATCCCTTCTGAGAGTTGCAGCTCCGGCTCCCTCTCTTAAACTGAGAGCATCTGTTAATAGTTTTCTACATGATATCCTCATCTTTCCAGATTCTCTTCTTGGCCTATCCTATCCCATCCAACCCCGCCTCATCCCCCATCTTATCCCATGCACTGCATTTCAACTCCTGCACAAAAAAGGAAGAGTTTAGAAACATCAGGGAGCTACTGCAGGAACTGTGAGGCTTGGAGGATTGATTGATTGATTGATTGATTTTCAGTATTGAGGACTGAAATTGGAGCCTCTGCTCTGTGCTACACCCTCAGCCCCTTTTTAAAATGTTTTATTTTGGAATAGAATCTTGCTAAATTTCTAAATTGCCCAGGCTGGGCTCAAATTGTGATCCTCCTGCTTCAGCCTCCCAGAGTGCTCCGATTATAGGTATGTGGCACTGTGCCCAGTTAATCTTAGAGGTTGTGATTTCTCAGTCTAGCCATGAAGGATGCAGGGATCCATCTGCGGATTCCAGAAGACCACCAGGCAGGACAAGTCTCACAGAGGCGGCATCCCTGTGGAGCACAGCAACTGACCTCAGATGCATCCTGGGCTTTCGGTGCATTCTCTTTTTCTTTCTTGCTCTTAAGTATTTCATGTTTGATGCGTTTGTTTCCTGATACTTTCGTTTTATTCTCATTCTCTTGTGAACTGTTCTCCTGTTTCCGAGGTTTGATTGGAGGCAAGGGCTTATCTTCCTCTCCCTTAATAAACCTTTCATAAGGTAGGATTAATCTAAAATGAAAACAGAAGAGATAATAAATGAGCTGAGCCGTTCCAGTAGTTTCAATACTATAGGCGTTTGTTTTCTTTTCTCAGTGCAGTAGCCCCCGCTTTATCCATGAAGGATGACCGAAACTGCAGCTTAGTACCCAGCCCTAAGTACACTATGCTGTTTCCTGTACGTTCATACTTTTGTAAACTTCATTTGACATACTAGGCACAGTGAGAGATTATCAACCACAACTAATAATACTGTAGAAAAATTATTTTAAATTGTTGTCATGAAAATTGGGAGAATGTGGTCCCTCTCTCCTGAACAAGTCAAGACAAACGTATTTTACTTTCAGACTGTGGCTGACCTTGTGAAACTGAAACCATGGAGAGCAAAAGCACAGATATGGGGGACTACTGTACAAACTGCTTGTTGAATGACATAATTGCCACTGAATCACAATTTAGTGATCTACTTCATTGGTGAAAATCATTCTTGGTCACTTTAATATTTTTCTGCAAAACAGACTTCCTCTTGGTTTCATGGATCTGTACACTAAGGGTACCAGTGGAAGCAAACAAGGTTGAAAACACCATCATCACTGCCCACAGCGAGTGGCTAAGTTCCAACAACAGCACGACAATAGGATCAGCTGCCCTTCATTTACTGCATCAAGTGCTTATTGCATACCTACTGAGTGCCAGGCAGTGATCCTAGCACTGAGATAGAGCAGTGCACAAAGCATTCAAAGCCTCTGACTTCAGGAAGTTTACATTCTACCAGGGCCTAGTACAGAGACAGGAACATGGCACAGATCGTTTCATATCATCTCTACCATATTCTTAAGGAATATTATTATTATTCTCTTTGTGGCAGAAGAGACCGTAGAGGACCGCAGCGGTTAAATAATGTGCCTAAAAGTCACACCATTTGTTACAGCTAGAATTTGAATCTGGTTGCACCTATACCCAGTTTTTCTTTAATCTTTATTCATCTCAAAATGTAGACCCAACACTTAAGACCATAGGGCCAAGGGAGACACACAGCATGATTGGAATGGCTAATGCTGTAGAGCAGGTAGTGCCACCCAAGGGGGTCTGTTTTGGGCACCGAGTAAAACAGGGCTCCCGCAAGAAGGAAGCAGAGCAACCACTGAAGCCACAAAAATCAGAGCGCTGAAAAATTCAACCATTTTAATTATATAACTTTTTAAACAAAGTGCATAAAATTGCTCTAAAAAGAGAAACATCAAACAGCTCTGGTTTTAATCTGTTTTCCCTCTGCGACTCAGCTCTTGATCTGAACGGGAAAAAGAGCTGATGGAATTAAAAGGCATGGATTGCATTACAATCTCAGTTTCAACTTCAGTGATTAAAGTTTTTATAATGCATTTGGTATGATTAATGACTCACTGTGGGATTAATACAAGACTTGGCCTTAAAAATATGAACTTTAATACAGCAAACATAATTTGTTTTAAATAAGACAAGTTGACTCAATGAAGAAAATGTACTTGGCTTATAAACAATTAAAATCTGTTCAAATATTGGGAATCCTAATTAGTTTTAAACTAAGAAATCCAGGCAAAAAGTTCTGTGATTTAGACTTTTGTTAGTTATCCTGAAATTGGCTCTAACTATATAATTTGGGTCTCAGTTCTTTAAGCACGCACAACTATTCAGGTTTGAAACTAAGGACTTGGGGACATTTGTGATCATAATATTTTATTCTTTAATAATATACCAACAACTTGTGGGAAAATCAAATTCCAATTTCCAGTATATTAAAAACAAAATGCATTTACTGAGCACGCTCAGACAAGGTATGTGCAAGGAGGCATGAATAATACTTTGGAGCCCTACATCTGGCAGTGGGCCAGCCATGAAGATCAACACAGCCCATGGGGAATAGTTATCTTCAGATCCCATTACAAACTGAGTTCAAACATGTTACAGCTGCTAAAACTGGAAAGTGCTCTATGTAGACTTACTAAAATAATATATGGCTGCCAAATACCTGCTTCCCACTGTAATATTACAGTTAATGTTTATATAATAAAAAGCACAACTAAGCAGAAGAGAGAAAAAAAGCAATCCTGTTCATACTTGAATGTATTCTGTCTCATCTGTACAATCCCTGGCCCCATCCCCCCTCCATTCCTTTTATCTGAATAATTTTGCCAGGGACTTTATCCTCTTCAATATCAGCAGTTTGGGGATTTTTGTCCAGGAGAAAAATGCATTGGATATTTTTAAAACTGGAAAAATATTTCAAATTGATGTTAATGAAAACATATTTTAGCGTTGGGACAGATAGGTTTGTTTTACTTTTGTTTTGTTGCCATGGGAACACAAGGAGCTTGGGAGCCTGGGCGCTCCAACAGTTACCGTTTGTTGGTACCGCCCTTCCCCCAGCTCTATTCTTTAATTAAGATAGTGACACCATGAGGGACCCTCTATCCTGAAAAGAAGGACAGAATTACCTCTGTGTGAGGAACTGGTAGAGGGGTGTGGGGCAATAAGGAAAAATGAGAACTGGTGGGAAAGATACCCAATGGGGTTCCGATGGCCCCTCACCCTCAATCCTGACAGTCTTGGGCCAATGTTGCTCCGTAGATGGGTTCTAAAGAGATCTTCACTTCCTTTTACAATTTTGCAAGTTCATGAGGCAAGGTAACATTTTTATTTCAGTTCTTTTTTTTTTCCTTCCCTTTTTCTTTCATTTAGCTTTTTTTTTTTTTTTTTTTTTTTTTTTTTTTTTTTTTCTTTCCTTCACTCAACTGAGCAGCTGGCAGACTGACAACAGTAAAAAATACATTTTACTTTGCTGGTCAAGGCCTAAAGCCAGAAGCAGGAAATCTGGAATTAAATGTTTCTTGTATCTGGAAAGAGGCATGACTAAGGTAAAACGGAATCCAAACACAAGCTCTGCTTGTTCAAGGCGTCCAGAAGCTGCTGTGTGTGTGTGTGTGTGTGTGTGTGTGTGTAAAGGTCAACTGAATGTTTTTTTTTTTTTCCCTTCTAAATCACTGAAAGATAATTATAGTGGCTTGGGGAAAAAAGGGCTCCCAAAATAAAACAAGAAAGGCAGCAGTTAAACTCTGAAGAACAGGGCATGGTCTCGAACGGCACACAAACAATCACTGCTTCATAGAGTGGTTTCCGTTCGGTGAGATTTTCACTGAATGTTTTTTCAGTTATCCTGTCATGGTACAATACAATTACCCCACAGGATATGATCTTATCATTTGATTATTAGATGTTTTTGCAGTACAAGAGGGCGAAAGCTATTATAGATTTTTGAACATTTAAACATTCAGTGTACATGCGGTAACATTAAAAAGAGGTTAGCTCATAGAAGGTCAACATTGCCCAATGCAGGAAGCTGTGTAGGTGTGTATTGTATGAAGAATTCAGTATAACATGCTTTGCAGATGATTATTCCTCAAATATTTGTAGTACAACAGAGATTTAATCAGTTTCTAAACTGTACAGATAAAAGCAAAAATGTACCCAGCCCCCAAGAATTCATTACACAGGAGGAATATTTTCAACGGGCTGTGATTCCGAGAATTCAGGCTGAGTTTTAGATGGGTGGAAGTATGGAGAAGAGAAGCAATACATTCATTGGTAAATCCAGAAACATTTTCCCCCTCCAAATCTACATCTAGTCTGGGGATTGAAAGCTGGGTAGATAAATAGGTCTTTATCATTTATCCAGATTTCACATTTCAGATTAGCAAAATGCTTATTTATGATGCCATTAATGGATCTGAAATAGGTTAGCCGTCATGTATTAAAAAATAACATCTTTTCAGAGGCATAAGATTTGTAGCAGCATGAGATTTTATTTTTCCCTAGGAATAGTACAAGAATAACATTTTCCACCCCAAAGCAGAAACAGTAGGGGAGTCTTTTGCTATCACGGAGATTCTTATTAAATTCAGTCACTGTGAAGAGCAAGGTTTTTTTTTTTTCTCCTAATTCTTCTTCTTTTTTAAATAAAGATTTAAAATCAACCCAAATTAAAATTAACAAATCAATGGCATTATAACCTTGGTTTATTAGTGTCTGAGCCAGTAAATTATCATCATACAAGAAATTGCTGGTTTGAAAAGATTTTAGCTTTGCTAAATCTCAAGTTAAATAGTGGTGCTCGGTATACTAGGTTTTTAGATTTGCCTCATCTGATATTATAAAAAATTCAATACATTTCTCCACAGCAGAAGTCAGGGGTCAGCAAATCTATTACTGTAATGTAAGTAATCTGGCAACCTGCCAACTCTTTCTCCCTTTTATTATTTTTTTTAAACACCAAGACAGATAATTTTATATTTACAAAGTCTAAAATCCTCCAGGGCCTTGCTTCTCTCTCTCAACCAAAAGCAACAGCCTGACATTAGAGAAATGTATATCACACGTGTCCTCATCATTTGCATTTCATGCAAGAGAAGAAAAGAACCTTCATCTTTGTTGTTTAGAGGCAACATGCCTCCTTCCCCATAAACAAAGAAAAAATAATAAATTTTATCTGAATGAGTAACCATTAATGTCCGTTATATTGATTAATGCTTATATGGAATGGCTAAAGTTTTGGGCCAAAACATTTAGTAAATAGTGCTTAAGAGGAGAAATGGGAATCCATCTATTTATAGAGCTCTGAAAAATGATATTATAATAATGTTTGGAACTGATTCAAATCAGAGAGTTGGGAAAAGAAATGAGAAACCTTTAGGACTGTATGTGAATCTCAAACTCACCCAGTAACTTCATAGACACGTTCATGGTTTTAAACCAGTGAAAAATTCCAGGCCCAAATAGTTGCTGGTATCCTGGAGCAGAATATTTTAGGGGCAGAGGGAAATAAAATTGGTGTACATGTCAGATCAAAAATGTTCCTATGGTACTATGCCTATAGTATTAGTTTTTTCATAGCAGTATAAAAGAAATGACATATTGGATCCACTGGGGCTTTAGACATGATCTGATCCCAAATGGATTCATTACACCTCTAGGTTGATTCCAGGGTTGATAAATTCTAAAGTTTGGCCTGATGTTTCCCTTCACAGCTAGAAACTGAAAATATAACTTCACTGTGAGTGTGGAATGAAATCTTTCACCAAATATGAAGCCAAGAAAAGGTATATTTTTCCTTTCTGAAGATGAAGTACATAACTTGTTCAGGTTTCAATAAGCACAGAAAGTTTCTAATCTCACACACCGTTTACCTCTCAAAGTGTTAAACCACTGCTATAATAATGGCAAAAGAACATTTAGGCAGTAAGCAACTAATTATGGTATGAATTTTGGTAGATCAGAAAAACATAATGTGTTGAGTGTGAGCAGTGAAACATCACAAACCAAGAGAGCTATGAAAGAGGTCTCCAGTGTTTCCTTCCAACAGACAAAGATGTGAACTGGAAGCTTTGAGCATCAAAGTATGGAGCAAGGAGCACTGCTGAGGATAGGACATGACACATGGGCCTGCAGTAGGACTTGCCCGAGCCAAGAAAATGGCAAGTGAGAGCAACATGGATTCTGTGTGAAAGACTAAGCATGCTCAAGAATTAGCAAGGGTAAACTCTACTGTGTTCTTTGAAAAAGAAGCAAGTGTACATGCTGTCATTTGTATTCTATGCTAATATATCAAAAAGGTCTATTAAGGTCAAGAACAAAACACAATGATCAAGAACAAAACATAGTGATCTCTTTCCTGGGAAAACGATCTGCTCACCATGGGCTTCACTACCTACTCTAAGGACAGGAGAAGTTGAACAAGAACTCTTTTGAAAGGCTTTAATCTTCTTCATTTTCTCCTGGAAGTGATGAGAGTTTTTTTGTAGGCCTGTTGATAATTCTAATATCTCCCTCCATTGTATTAGAGTGGATTTGACTCCAAATGAAGAGAAGAAAGAGAGGAGCATAATGCTGGGACCCAGCAAGGATGCCAGGTGTCCTGATATGAGTGACATGGATTTTAGGGGAATGGGTGAGAGGCAAGGTAGGGTGGTAGAAAGAAACTTCAGGTCGTTATTATCTATTGCTTAGGCATTATTATACTAATAACAGATATGATATAGTAAGTTCCATTAACACCAGAAACAGTGCATGTCTTCAACTTTCACATTAAAAGATAGCCATGGTTATATTATTTTACCTTTGTTTCAAGGATGACAAAACTGAGGTTCAGAACTAAATGACTAAGTGATTAGACAATGCTACACAGCTAAGTTCCAAGTTTAAGTTCAAACACAGATCTGCTGTCCTTGCTAGTCCAAACTATCTTTGTCTCAGCTGCCTGGTAATGGTATAACTTTATGTATATTTATAATCTGGGAAGTATTGGTGTAAAGGAGATATTGAGTTATCACCCCTGGCCAGGTTAAGTGAATTCCAAGCTCTGGGGGAATTGGCTGGAGAAATTTGGATGAGCATTTTTTCTCTTCTCAGAGGCAACACACCTACAAAATGCCTCTATGGCCATTCCAAAAGGGTCAACCTATTACATCAAAGCACAATGGCTTCAGCACCAGTCACACTACACTTACGCCACGATAACCATGTTACAACTCTTCAAGAGGTGGTGACCTAATTGGATCAGTCTCAATTTAATACTGAACAGTAAGAGACTCAAGAATCTTGTCCCTAGGACTTAATCTTACCAAGTCTGAACTTCTCATGATCTTCCTAATGGAGTTCTTCAGGGGCTTTGCTTTGATGGATGATAACTCCTTGCCACATCTAAGGGTGTCTATGTTCATATTATACTCATGACTTTCAAATGAAGACCACATTGAAGAAAGCTGGACTGGGCTTAAAGAAGCTGACTTTTTGCCCCAGGGATTAAAAGACATGCTCACAACAGAGAATGCGAACCATAAACAGCACCTAGCCCTCTGGGGGGCCAGCCAGCAAAGATGGCAGCAATTACTCTTCTTAATGAGAAAACAATGAATAACTCAGAATGGAGTCTCATGGATCCATTTCAAGGGCAGATGGACATTATTTCAGGAATAATAAACAAACATAATGATGTTGTCTTCTATGTGATGGGCACCACACAAATGAAAGCAGGCAGAGTCCCTATGCAAAGACAGGCAAACAACTATTGCATTCAAGTCCCTTGAAGGTTAGAAACCACTGGTTCCAGAGCTTCTGAAATTTTTCACCAAGTCCCAACAACACTTACAATTCTGGCCGAACTTTGCAATAACTTGTACAAAAACAAAATGTTCCAAGAGGTTTTCAGTGGATGAGTTAAAGATATATTTTAATGGTAAACAATTACATTCTTCTGTCATCTGATACTTCTTTTTTCCCTTTCTTTTTTGGAAACATGCTTTCTGAATTTTCAATAGTTCCTTTGTGAAGGCATCTGTTACTCACATAATTGAAAAGATGTTTGTGCAGCGGCATGCTTGAGAGTACAGTTATTTAATCTTAATGATAAAGCCCTGAGGACAGAAAATCATAAGTAGAAACCTCTTGTTATTTATCAAAAAGAAAAGGGGCTAAGACACCTAATCTATTCTCAAATTTAAATTCATGCTTGATGAAAACTATCAATAAAACACAGAACCTGTAAAGTTTTTTAAATACTACATTTAGGTCCAAGGGTGGGGGGTAGGGTGAAAACAAAAATGAGACAATAAAAGAGCTTGACAAAGAGAAACTGCTGTTTGGCAAGCTTTTTTTTTTTTTTTTTTTTGGGTCAAACAAAGAACTTGCTGTAGTTTAAAGCATGACACACACACTTGATTAGTTTGTGCCGGAGGGTGTTTTTACACTAAACAGTGTAAACTCCAACTTCTATTAATTACAACTTGCGTTTGGAGGCAAATTTAAGAAATTTTGAATAGAGATTTTTTTTCAAAGGCTATTGTTTATTTTTTTAAAAAAAACAGAAACCAGTTTTTCTACTCCAGGGCCTGGCTAGGGTTTTGTTTTCCTTTTTTGAAAGTTTCTTGAAATATCCAGGCATTGGAAAGTTATCAGAGCATTTTAGGCATGCTGAGTGATACGGACTGTGAGACTCTTTTTGTATGAAATTACCCAACTGTCTTTTGGGTAGACAGTCTTTACAGATGATAAGAAGCTACCTGCAGGGCCAGGAATTTAGCTCAGTGGTTCTGCTGCCTGACTCTCAAGTACAAGGTCCCAGGTTCGACCCCCAGTACAAAAAAGAAAAAGAAGCTACCCGCAATGTAGAGTGCTTACTCTGACCTGATTCAGGTCCCTTAAGACAGCCAGCTTGGTGAGGTAGAGACAAAGACTAGATGCACAGTCTCTCTTTGCCTAACTCTGAGCAACTTGTGTTTGATTTCTTGGTTTGGAGACATGATTAGGGCCATCGGCCTTCTGTGGGTGCAGAGAAAAGGAAGACAATGCCTGATGGTAGGACTGCAGAGGAAGGAGCAAGATAGTGGGCACTGGCCAGGACTCCCATTAACAAGACGGCATTTGGGAAGGAGCTGCAAGCACCTAGATTGGCCAGTGTCATCTGGGTGAGGATGGCCATGATCTGCCCATTGGACCTTAAGACAAGCAAGTTTCGTAGAACCCAAGAAGACTACTACAATACTTGCCTTTGTATGTGCAATATGCAAATTCAGCTCTGGAATTCTCCCGATCATCCCTTTCTCCCCCTCATCGTACCTCTTTACATTTTCTAGAGAGAGCCACCCTTTCTGTTTGGATTCAATTTAGCTCATTCAACCTTTACTTCCTAATAAATTCATGATGTTGCACTGGAGAAGTTTCCAGAAGATAATATACTGGTCCTTGCCCTTAGAAACAGTTTCTCTATTATTCTTGAATTCTACCGCCTAGTTATTTGAGGCAACAGAGAATGATCTACTCCGAGTTCCAAACCTTCCTCTGTAAGATCCAGTTCATCTAGATCCTTCAGAAAGACTCATCTTATTTCAGTTGGAAATTTTCCTTCCTCTTCGATCCCTGTTGAACTTGTCACCTGTATCTATCATATATCTGGGTTTTGTGTTATAGCCTTAAACATTTCGTCTTTTCCACGTATGTATGGCTTAGGAATAACCTCTTGTGAAAAGTGAGATAAACGAGGAGTCACCGCACTTCCGTTCTCATAAGCGGGAGGTGGCTCCATGGAGCTGCTATACTGAGAAGGATTCTGAGGCTGAACTTGGGTTCATGGGAAGCAGCATCACGTTCCCTTAGCAATTTCTGCCAGGAGGCCGCGGAAGCATGGATATGTCCTCACTGCTTGCCATTCTGTTCTTAATTCTGGTTCACACATTTTCATTGTCCCTGAGGGTGCTGTGTATATGGTAGATTCAAAAAACAACTGGTTCTTGAGGGCCGTAGCAACTTTAAAAAGGCAGTTCATTGAAGGGCAAATCTACACCACTCAAAAAAAGGAGTCAGGCCACTAGGAGAGGACTTTTTAAATGATTTCAAATGCAGTCCTAGATTGTGTTGACAGAGTGATACTGCCCCCACCCCAAAAGTGCTCTGCCATACACGGAGTAGCTTTGGGTATTCTTTTCTCTGTGACACAAACTGGTGGTGTCTCATGAGAGCAAGCCGAGCTGGGCAAGGCCCATAAACTGCGCTCCACATTTTCATTAAGTGGAATAGGAAGACTTGGAGTGAAAGAGGAGCTCTGCCAATCATCTAGGAGCCCATCACATGGAAAGCTTTGGACCCCAAAGGTAGGGGTGGTCAATGGGAAGCCACAGTAGCGTTTGGCTCAGCAGGTGGAAAAGTGTTTGGAGGAAGAGCTCTTTCAGCAATGACACCTCCTCCAAGCTCTCGCACTATAGCCGCTTAAGCAGATCTTGCATAACCCAGCATTTAGTGCAGTTCTCAGGGAACAGGGCAGCCGGCGGGCTGAATTTGACCATAGGCATGGCTGATTTAATTTATGTAAAATACTTTCAAAGATATCAGAGCTGATATTTGTAAAGTTACATGATTTTACATAAAAAAAAAAAATTACTGTGAGAATGTGGAAAGGTCAGGAACACAGAGACAGCCTCTTACTGCCCCAAGAGTGTTAGCTGATCCCACTGGACCTCTATAGCATGAGCCTTGTGGACTAGTTGCCCACTCTCCCATGGCGCCTCATGCACTGCCATGTTGTCACATGCCTATGCGAACCCCTGGGTTTGTGATCATGGTGTGGAGGATTGCTTCTCCAATGACCTGAGATAAGGTCTGTTCGCCAGAATTTCTGATCTGTTGCAGGCTGATACTTTTGTACAATACCATAACAGTTACTAGAAAAATTAAATTTAAAAAGAAGCACCCAAATTCCAAGCCCCGATTTTTTATTAAATTCCGTGAATTTAAAAATTATTCTAGCAAATTTCATTGTAAGTGTATCAAAGCTTATTCACGAAGGTTGCACTTATTTACCCCTTATGTGCTAGTCACAAACAGTTCCCGTACAGATCAGAAAGCCTCATCTGAGTAGCACCAGTGTAAGCGGGGTTGGGGGAAATCTCTCAAATATAAAATCCCGGGACCCTAACTGTGACTTCCTAATTGTGTATTTATTAACTTCAAGAGTATCAAAATGAACAAGAATACATAGAATTGTGTCTTGAACATGAACAGAGCTTTAAGTCACCTTAAATTTTCCTTGGCCTTTGCTATGATATAATTAGCTGAGTTTCTTACAACCTGATGGGGTTTTGGTTTTTATTTTAAGGTACACGCTTATCTTACTCAGAATATAAAGCCTCCCCCACCCACCTAACACCTGCAGCAAAAGCAGCAGACCTTCCAGGTGTGTGTTGCTCAGTTTCTGGCCAGGTTGTCTAGCCTGGGTAGGGCTCACCCTAAGTCACTGTGAAGGAAGCTGCCTCAGACGCAGAGTATGACAGTCGTGTCCAAGGGGTACTTACAGGAAAAGCAGAAGGTTAGAATTTGAAATTGGGCATTATGTATGCAAGAACATGAAGCATAATTGCTCATTTCCCTCTCAAATGAATACATTTGTTTATGATTTTGATTTCTTAAATGCTCAGAAAAGCACATCACAAGTACTTTTGCCTTAATGTTCCTCTAAAAATCCCTAATAACAACTTCATGTGCTTCACAGAAACAGACCATGTGATTTATTCAGGAAAATTAAAACCAGTAATCTGGTTTTCTGTATAAAGATTTTTCCCCCTGCTTGTGCTTGAAAAACTGAAAACTAAAAAAACTAAAAAAACTAGAAAAAAAACCCAAAAAACAAAAAAACCTATCCAAAAAAAAAAGACATTAAAGAAATCTGCATGTGAAAATAAAGCCTCTAAAGTGAATTACTATTCCAGAAAAATCAAGCTAAAAAGAATTCCATAAAAGTAGCTATTTTTATCTCTGCTCCTTTACTGATAAAAGAGATTCCGAGATTCTTACAATTGGACAAGAAAGAAAATGCTTAACTTAGAAGGGTCCCATGCCCAGGAGGATGTGGACATTTTTCTTTGCATTATAATCTACAATAACTTTATCTATAAATCTTGAGCCAGAAATGTCCAGAACAACCACATTTCATAAGCTTTGCTGAGTTGGAGACATCTACATAGCAACAGCGTTGTGATGGGAAAACATTAATGCTTTTTATATGGGTCATCATCTGTAACATGAGCAATTAAGTACAGTACTAATGGACTATGGCCAGGAGCCTAGCACTAATATTAAAAACTGACAGAGATGAATAGGTTTGGGAGCAAAACCAGGCTGACAAAGACATTTTTATGAAGTTCTTGGACCCATTTGATTTAAACCAATCAGAGGCAAGTTTGCACAAGTCGGGCCTTCAGCGACAATGATGTATTCACAGGCATTGTACCATTTCTGCTATGCCTTAAATAAAAACACCCATTGATTCTTTTCAAGCCTCCACTTTCATTATTACACTCATTAATAAACCAAAAGTACCTAACTAATATACAAGTAACATTTACTGAGGAACTGGCTATTTTTTTTCTTGTAGTAAATGAAAACATTTACTGGAATCATGAACCACACTACATGAAAAATACATCAGTTAGATAATGCATAGTAGCTCACTCTTTTTTTTTTTTTTCATTTTCTAGGAAAGCAAAGCTGGAGGGAGGGAAATGGGAAAAGGAGCAAGTCTGTACAATACAATGAAAAGAATAAGAAACCAGCAGTCAAGGAGGGATTCCAATCACTGCAATTTTAGAAGGATTTAAATATGTCTATGCTAGATATTTGGCTACAAAATCCTAATCCTTCTCAATTCCTTGAGACTTCTTGAAAATGGTGGTCCTTCCTTAATCTAAGCATTTCTGCTTTACCCGTGTCCCTGCATCCTGAGACTAGCAAGAATGAAAGAAATACATCACAATCACAAAGTTGTGTCCAAGAGTTAGGTTCTTCTTTGATCTCTGGACAGATATGAATGTCCTCTGCCTCTCTCTGGAATTACAGAGGAAATGTCCAGGGCAGCAGTTCCCAGTCTTTTCCTTCACCGTAACACAGGAATCATGGGTGAACCCTTAAAGGTCATGATTGGTTCAAAGGATGGAAAGTGGCATTATTTTAAGTACAGTCTGATTAAAAATAAATAAATCAGTGACTTTCAAATTTTAGTAGTTATTATTAATTACTAATTATTCATAGCATCCCTTGTATTTAATAACAAAAGCCAAGAGAAATGCCAAGGATATGCTAAGGGCTTGCTAACCCCCCAGGAACCTCTGTGCTCTCCCCTGCTGGGCTATAGTCTCTGCAACACCACTTTGGGTCTGTCAGCCACACATCACACAGCTCTCCAAGTTGAGGTTCCCATTCTGTATGGGAATAG
Organism: Fukomys damarensis; assembly: GCF_012274545.1. Classification (NCBI taxonomy): domain Eukaryota; kingdom Metazoa; phylum Chordata; class Mammalia; order Rodentia; family Bathyergidae; genus Fukomys; species Fukomys damarensis. The sequence goes on from NW_022900932.1 coordinate 27,075,087, forward strand.
TCTCTCTTGACTCCAATCCACCCCTCTGTATTCTGCTTGGTGATGCTGGGAGATGGACTCTTAAATGACACGTTCGTTTTGTCAGCTGTCTGATGGACAGACAGGGTGCTCCAGGAGTCAGTGCTCCTTGCTGCTTATATCAGTGTCAACCCAACAACAACTTAGCACAACAGTTGGTATCAGTTTTAGTATCTTTTAATAATCTCAGAACAGTTCCAATGCATGTCTTTTGAGATCCAACAGCAGCAGAAGTGGACCCCTCTCAGTCGAACCCAGCTCCCTTCTGGAAGTAGCTCTGGAAGTAGCAGGACTGGGTGAGTGGGTCCCCTTTTCCAGGCCCCTCAATGCCAGCTCTGTGAGCACTCTCCACATTTCTCAATTCTCACACTACAACCTTCTTTCTAGCCTCAGTCTTAGGGAACTGGAAGTTATCAACGCTGAGTTGACTCAGTACTTCCTACTAACATTTGCATAGGCAAATTCTACAGCAAATTCTCTCTGCTGACTCCATTTTCTTTACTGTACGATGACTGATTTATACTAGCTGAACACTTGGTAGATTTGGAAAAATACATAGCTCTTCAAAAAATGTAATGCGATGGGAAATATTTATGAAATATCTAGGCTGATCCCAAGAATAAGGATACATTTTAGAAAATTAGTTGCTAAAGTTTGTGATGGCTCTACTAGAATTTTTCAATTTGACTGATTGAAGGTGTTGGGGAATCTGCTACTCCAGAAAGAGTAATAGTAAATCATGAAATAAAGTACATTACCTTCAAAAGAATATATTGGCATTTCATTGAAGACCAAGGCTATTTTTATTCACATATCTTTTCAAGTAAGTTAAACACACGCACACACACACACACACACACACACACACACACCATTAGAGTCAATTCTCTCCATGTCAAATCTTATCTACTTATTTTTTTACCATGTGGTGATTTGTAATTTATTTGATTAATGTGTTCATTCTTCAACTAGGTGATATACCTCACTGTTAAGATAAACTTCTTTAAAATTTTTTAAGGCTGGGGATTTAGCTCAGTGATTCTGCTGCCTGCATCTCAAAGTCCTGAGTTCAATCCCCAGTACCCTCACCCCCCCAAAAAAAAACAAACCTTTTTTATTTGTTATCTGGTCCCTTAACTTTGATGGTTTAGGTACTAGATACATTTGCATATAAAGGAAAAGGACTTAACTTTCAGCTATTTGAAAGTAGAGTATTTCTTGCTTTTTTTTTTTTTTTTTTTTTTTTTTTTTTGGTACCGGAGATTGAACTCAGGTCCTTGCGCTAGCAAGGCAGGCCACTGAACTGCTAAGCTAAAGCCCTGGCCCAAAAATATTCTGATTAAAGACTGAAGTCAAAAGCAAGTAGACATTATTTACAGGACTCTCACCTGAGGAGATGCTATACTAGGACATCAGCAGAGTATCTTTCATGTACAGTGAAAATGTGTGGGCTTTTGTATTAAATAGTGACAAATGATACAGTATTTACATTTAATGAATTTATGTACTGCACTGAAAAAGTTATAAATAGCAATAATTTGAACATCTATTATCATTTTTTAAAAATCTTTTTGGACCATAGCACTGCCAAAGCAATCCACTGAGAATGCTTTGTGGGAACTTCTCATAAGGTACTAAATCCAACTCAGCTTACTCTGATTATTCCTACAAATGCATTCTACCTTTTGTTAAATGGCCATACTAAAAGAAGACTTTTGTTAAATGCAGTAAGGATAAGAAGATACTGAACTTAAGGGACACATGACTAAGAACTCCTGCATTAAATGGCATTATCTGAGGATGTGTAAATGTCGCCAAGGGTGGGTGTCACCCAGCTATACTGAAGTTGACAGGGTAATCGATGATAACAAGAGAGGAACAAGGACATTTTTTAGGTGTGTTTCACTAGCGAGGGAATTGGTCTGTTTGCTCAGTTAACTAGCTGTGTCCCAACTTGATTCTATTTGTGGCTACTATTTAGACACATGTTCTCTACCCTTCTAGCTGCTCTCTCTAACTCTGAATTTGAAACTAGGGAGCTGAGCCCATCAATGCTTTTGCAGGAAATTGCCAGGTGTACGGAAGTTGACATAACCTAAACTAAGCGTGGGTTTGAAGCACAGAGCTGGGATAGTACATAAATTCCTGAATTGGTCTTCAGATGTGTAGATAATATTGTCCTCATGTAAAGGGGAAAGACTCCTGTGAATACAAGCTTCATAGGAGGCTACTTATGCATTTTTTTCTGGGTTGCATTATCATCACCTTTCTGAAATAGGCAGACATAGTTAGAAAACTATGCTATACAGAGGTTGGCAAGAAGATTTCCTGGATAAAAGACATAGCTGAAGGGGAAAGATATACCAAGATGGGAAAAAAGAGGTCCCATCTGGGCCAGTGCTGTTTAAGAAATGCTTACTTTCCGATGTTAATACAGTTACATGGCGACTTCGCGATAACATTGCAGATGTTTATTTTTCAGAAAGTGCAAGATATTATGGTAAATGAACCTACAGAGAATATCCTGAGTGATCTATGCTGAGTGGAGGGTGGCATGGGGGTGGGTGGGGTAGACTGAGATTGTCAAACAGGTGGTCACAAGATAAAACCAAATTTTTAAAAATCCGATTTTTGCTCCTATATCCAGAGAAAGTCATGTTCTCTAGACATCACAAAGTGATACACCAAATAAAATACCAGAGGGATAGGTTGCTTCCTAAAAGGTTCTTTAGATTTCCTCATCTTATCTTTGACCAAAAGCGTCTTCCAAAGAACATACATTTAATTAAGCAAAGACTTTCCAAGAAATAGTTTCTTACCTTTCATAATGCCTGCGGGTACAAGTGGCGGCGCTGGTGCTCCCAGGATTACCACCTAATTCATCATAAATATGTTTCCATTGGCGGCGGGCTGTTATCTGAAAAAATGGCAACGAGAAATTCAATCTAGCATCATAGGAGATTCACAGTGCCAGGCTTCAATACATATTCAACAGTCAGAAGCGAACAGTCTGTTCTGGGAACCCAGGAACAGAGAAGTCCAAATGAGTATATGGGGAGACTTATGGTTTTACAGTGAGATCTTATTTTACATTAAAAATGGAATTCAACTTTTGGCTCTACATTTTGTCATCCTTCCTGTATTTCTATCTACAGCATTGCCCTGGCTATTCATGCAGCTATTTGCCCCTACGGTCCTAAACTCATATCCTATTTCTTTATGTCATGTAATAAAGAATCAAAATAAAATCGTATTTCAGCTAAACTATATTTTGGTTCATCAACTTAAATGAATCAAAATTAACATTAGTTGCCTGAGGCTAGGAGAGGTAGGTAAACAGACATATAGGCTAAAAAATGGCTTTTCACTAAACATGCTTTTGTATCTTCTGTATTTGATGATGCGTTATCTACTTTTTAAAAAATAAAATTACTACATAGCTTAATGAAAATGATCAAACTGGTTCAGGAATGTACAGTCGTCTCAGGCTGTCTTTGTGCCAGCTCCTCTAACCACCAAAACAAAGTTAAACTCAGAAACTGTATATGTCACAAGCTGTTTATTTTTCTTCACTTAGGTCAGGAAAATGGGATATTGATCAAATCCCATGAAAACCAACATATTCCAAAGTTAAAACACTATGTATATTATCAAGTTGAGTAATAAAAACAAACAGCTTGCAATATACTGAACTGCACACTATGGTCTTGGTTTTTCTCTTTAATTTTATTTTTGTACATAAATTAGGATTTTACAAAATAACAGATGTGAGATCTGGCAAATGATAATTTTCAGGAAACCACGTCACTTACTACATCTGAGTGTCTAATGTTTCCTTGAAACTAGGAAGACAAGTTTGAGGTTCTTGTGGATACTTCTCACTGGGGTTACAGGAAAAAATCTGTTACTGGAATGCGTAGGGAAAGGGTGTGGCAAAGGTGCCACTGGCATTTAATATAATCAGGACAGGAGATTTTTGAAAAATAACCACAGAGCTGCCAGGCAAGTTCACCTAGGGACTAAAGGCAGCAATAGGGGTGGGAGGAGAAAAAAAATCTCCACTTGCTCCTGGCTCTATAGTTGTAATCTAAGGAGAAGATGAGTGGTGAATATTATAGGGCAAATGGTACCTTTTCCATTTCAGATAAAAAGAACCTTTCATTTCCATAAAGCCTTCTCTACAGGCCCAGGTAGTATTTCCAGACAATGTTAGTTTTGCATTGTTCCATTCTCTGCAAAACATTCTTGAACCAATTGGTTTCAGTCGCTCTCATTAGACATAACCACCTTTTGCATCTACTAGCCAGGGTAACTGAAAATAAAATCCTCCATATTTATAGCTCGGATTAGATTCTAATAACTCGATTCAAAACACTTTCAACACAGTCAAAATAAGTATTTTGATAATTATCACACATTTGATTACAATCTGTCTCCAATATTTAAATGACAATCTCTGGTTTGTCTCTTCTATGGTCATTTATCAGGGAAAAGGGAGCACGGCCCCTCCCACCTGCTCAGGACATGGAGACAACCTTGACATACACCTCCATGTTCCCCTCACTCAGATAAGGTCTAGGGCCTCCAGGAAGCACAGAAGGGCACAAAACAGCCAAAGTGTGTCCCTGAGGTCACTTCAAAAGAAACTGGCACTCTAGTCACTCTGTGTCTCTCGTGGCCACTGCATTTCACATCTCATAAAGAAATTTCACTTCCTATTATTCAATCTTCCCATAGCCTGTGACGCATATTATTGAAATCTCATCCACAGACAATGGGAGTGAGACTCAGAAACACATAGGAACCGGATGACAAAACTCAGACCCGTATAACTGTCTCATGGTACCAAGAGCAAACTTCTTTCTATGGGATAGAAGCAGCCACTGCATCAGAATGACCTGATGAATAGCCTATACTTGTAGCAAAGCAGTAACACAGGACTCTGGGGCCTTCCTTCCAATAAGGCAAATGCCTTGGACAGCACAGATTTTGCTATGAATTCCCAGCCTTCAGCTTTGGGACTTTCCCATGATGAAATAAAGCCAAGAAGTCAGCAAGAATCAAAGAAGGTGGACGGGGTTAATGGGGTTTGAAATTTTATTCTCTGAAAGTATGAAAGGGAGCTATGGGTCCTCCACCCTACACACTTGCATCTCTACTTAAAACACAGACTCTTGCATAAGTCCCAACTATATCAGAATCTGTCCAGCTGCTCATTTGTTCATTCATTCACCAAACATTGATTTTAAAATGTCTGCCATCTGTTAGATATTGTGCCAACATCTGGGAAGCAACGATGAAAAACACAGCAACCTGCAGGATGGGTGCATCCCAGTGAGGGCACCAAAAAGAAACACATGAACAGATAGTTCAATCAAAATAGCATAGATCACAAAAAGGGCGACAAACAAGATGACTGTTGATGAGGACATTTTTTGTGTGAAAACTGACCTGACTTCATTCCCACAACCTATCATATAGGCAAGGGAATACCCCATGAAATATTAACTATCACAAAATGACAAGCTTGTTTTAAGAATAAATAATGCATTATTAAAAAGGGAACAAATAAACCTCACACACAGTCTGGCTTGTAGTCCTAAGCAGTTCTGAAGGCTGAGGATTCACCTGGAGTGAAGACAGGACTGGGCCTTTGGAAAGTGAGCTCTGTGAGCCCTAAGTTTGCCTTGCCTGACTCAGGCCCTGGGTGAATCAGCCATTTTCAGATATTGTCCTCCCTCAGGAAAATCATAAAATGTCCTCATCCCTCTGCTAAATGGTTTAAGTATACAGTTCTTCTAGGTACATGGCTCTATTGTTTGGTCTCCAGGTGTACTTTCAGTTCAAACATGATCTTGAGCTCTAAAAATCAAAACATGTCCAAACCCTTCCTTTGTTGAAACCCACCATGAGTCTTAAGAGCCCAATAAGGAGAGAGGAAGGGGCACAAGACCTTCTCCTGCATCCTGTGTGAATCTGTCATCTGCACTAACATGTTTTAACTGTAACCAATGATATATTTGATTGAAGATTTTACTCTGTTTTCCAATGTCCTCTCTGGAGGTGTTTTAGTTTTAAAACCCCACTGGGGCAAATCCAATGTCCGCCTGGCCTCCAACCCCACTCGGCTAGGAAATGTGGTCTAGCAGAGGGGCTTTATTTGATCAATTATGCCACTAAGACTCAGGCCTCCTGGTTACATCCTTTCTGTTGCTAAAAGAAAGTGCATCAGAAAAACTCATCTAAGCAGTTATTTCTCTTGTACCATGATTCCCTTGTCTCTCCTTTAAGGTCCTCGCCTAGATAAGAGAGATTTATGACATCACCACTTACCCCGCTTTCCATTTTAGGGGACTGGGCTGGGTCTAGAGAGGTATGGAGGTGGAGGGAAATGGAGGAAGGGAGGTAGGGGGCAGAGAGATATCATGGAAAGAAAAGGATGCTACTGCTTTCAAGTGTTCATAATTCAGTAGTAACATAACCCCATAAAACAGCACAGGATGCAAAGCTGAGCAGACACACCCAAGTAAAACAAACCTATCTGTGCATAAGTGACTCTTAATCCCACTTAGAAGACACTTGAAAAGTATGTTTTTCCCTAGTGCAGGTAAAATATTAGGAGCTCTGAAAAGCACTTCATGCCTATTATTCTCATAAAGTTTTCATTATTTATAAATACAGTGGTTTTCAAACTGCTATTTAGAACCCAGGTGGTGTTTTAAAGGTGTTCTGAAATTAACTCTCCTCACTGCCAATCCCGGTGGAGAAAACAAGTCCAGTGAGAGGAAAAGGAATCTTTCCCTTCCGGTTTTCTTTCATGAAACTGTCTTGTCACATTAAAAAAAATAATAAAACTTAGAAAACCACTGCTTTAACACAAGAGTCCTACAGCCTTAATTTCTCTGTCTCTGAGGTGGCTGGCAGTTAGAAATCCTTTTTGGACCCAAGTTCTTCCAATGGCTGAAGAATGTGTAGGAAACATGAAGTCAAGAAAAGTGTCTGCCTGAACAAAGTGCTGCTGGGGCTGCTCTGAGAAACAGCTTCTTTCTCAGGACACCTTGAGGGTGGACTGAATTCAAGGAAGATGACTTTTTTTTTCCTGGTAGTACTCCAGGAACTGGAGCCTTTCAAAACTGCATGACATCATCTTTGGCCTCGAGAATTTTGAATTAAGCCAGAGGCTTTGTCCAGAAAACTAGGGTTGATTCGGAAGATGTCTTGAAAGTGATGTCAAAACCAGAATTTTATGTCAAAACCTAATCCTTCCAGCAAAAAGACAAGTGAGTTCTTCCAGATTAAAAATCATGGTCTGTCTCAACTAGTGGGAAGAAAAGGGGCTGCTAACAAATTCTCTCCGAAGGTACAATTGTGTGTCATCCTTTGCCTCTAGGATCAGATTTATTCAGCACACATTTCCCTCCTCTACCTTCTCTCCAAGTATTTCACCTGGCCTGCCCTCAAATGGTTAGCCAAATGGAAGTTCCTCCAGCATACCACCCTCCATATGCTGCATTGTGCTAACACCCTGACCTACTCTTCCGGCATCAGTTGCTCCCCAAGACACTGCAATCAGGCCTCTTTAGCTCTCAGCAAACACTTATCCAGTTAGTCTGTAGGTGATCCATATACTAATGTGTTTGATGACTGCAAAAGAAGAGTCCTCAGTGCTAACCAGTCAAAATGCCAGACTATTATTCCCTAGAAAATCAAATCTGTTTAATACCTTTATGATTTCTAAATCTAAAAGTGAAGAAATATTTTGTACATTTTCAGCAAAGGAAGAAAGGGCTGAGACAAAATGTACACAGTCATTAGTCATATGCTATAAAGACTTAAAATAAAACTTCTGCTCCTCTTTTTTTTTAAAATTCAAGTTGAGGGTTATGAAGGACTGAAATGAAATAATCCATAATCCACAATTCAAACCAGAAGGTTTGGAATAGTTTATAACCACAAACAAAAACAAGCCAATTAAGATGGCCTCTTTTTATAAGCAGAAAAAATTCCAGAGAGATGTCTTTATCCAATAGCAAGTTAACAGCAAAAACAATATATCTACAAATGTTCTACTTGCAGTTTTTGACTGCTATGAATATTTACATTATCCACATTTATTGACCTGTCTCCTAAATGCACATATTTTTCTCAAGAATCAGATACTATCTCTACTAATAACTTAAACATCTGTTAAAGCTTATGTTAGGTACAAAGAATGGACTGAAAGATACCATTGACAAAATCAGGTTATCAGAGCCTTTTTCCAAACATCATTATCATCAGGTAGGAAACATTCTGGATATATATGAAATTGCTAGGACTAGAAGGCACTGAAATGATCATGTATGAATCCCTTTCCTCACAGTGATGCTGTAGCAATGGATACAAGTGCATACATATTTCCCAGCAAATAAGAATTTGAAGAATTCTGTAGTGACCTTGTGCAACTCATTTCATCTTCTTGTGCCTTGGTTTCCTCATTTGTAAAATGAGGTTATGAACTGAACGGAGGAAGATGTTTTTGCACAGAGGCTAATTCAAGAAAAATAAATCGGTAAGAATGCTGCACTTTTCCTCAATCAAAATGAAAATAGTTGAGTATCAACTTACACTACCACTTTACAGAGTAGAAAAATACTCATCAGAAATTTTGTGCTGCTCTTGAGCTTAGGAAATGTTAATGTTCTACCATGTTTATAATAGCATCTACACAAAGACCGATTTCTAATCTTTGATGTTTGTCTTAGATGAGGATCTCATTTTGAAGTGAGGTACCATGGAAGACAACAGGACCATTAATTAACAATCAGTGTTGCCAAAAGCTTTGAATTAACATCACCAGAACAGCATGAAACAGAAGGATCCTCTAGTTCTTAGGCTCAGGCCCACTGAGAGTTTATTCCTTGAGGTAAAGACAACTGTTTATACTTCAAAGTTTCCCACTGAAAACCTGAGCTGCAGTTCTTGAGTAAGTAGCCTTTGGGAGCCTGATCTAGATGACTCTAAGACTCTTTGAGCTCTAAGTGATTCAAGCCTCTTCTGCTTGTTTCCGGTATTAGACAATCTCAGAGATAAATGTCTTCTAGTAACTCTGTGATGACACCCTAAAAAGTTCTCAGAATCTGGATATCATTGTACATTTCCTGGCCTGACTTCAAAACTGAATCCTCATTGAACTTCTCACAGTTGTATTAGTCAAAATATGCCAAGAGAAAAATGTGTTCTGTACTTAGGAGGTCCAAAAGCTTAGACATAGAATGATAGTGGCAAATTTATGTGCCTAGGAGCCAACAGGAAGCAGGTAGTAGAAAGGAAGAAGGGAAGAAAGGAAGGAATGGAGAAAAGAAGGGAAGAATTTCTTTAAAAATTCTGTTCCTAACCAGATAAGGGGCAGATGCCAGTCTGGTCTTAGATATCCCCCTACCCCAGTAAAAGGATCAGAATCTTTGCATAAGGACTCTTGCATAAGGATCATGAGCCCTGAAGGCAACTGAAAATCAAATGCAAGAATTCTCTGCTCTTCCCCTTCTCTTCTTTTTTTTAAAAACGTTATTTATTTATTTATTTTTTGGTACCAGGGATCGAACTCTAGACCTTGAGCTTGCAAAGCAGGTGGCGGAACCACTGAGCTAAATCCCAGCCCTCCTCTTCTCTTCTAAAAAGTGGCATAAATTTTACTCTGTGAATATATCTTCAAGCACAGAACCAGAGAAAAACAAGAGTGATTTTTATCACTAGAGACAGAGGTTAACAGCCTTCTGTGCAGCCTGCTCCCCACAGCATACGACATAATCCTGGGGGGCTGCATTCTGGGTCTTTCCTCACTTGACTCCACCTTCTTTGCATTCTTCCTACAAAATCTCCTTTCTGGTTACTGGTCCCAGCCACCTGAGCCACCTACGTAGTTACTCGAACTCTCTGTGCTCCAATTTCATTTGACATCTATTTGACTCATCCTCTCTAGCAGGGCATAATTGTTCACGTCTAAATCCCATCCACTCTTCCCAAATCTGCTCAAGTGCCATCTGAGCCATCATGCCTTCCTTCATCCGTAGCGGGGAAAGTGTCTCTAGAGGGCACCAATCTTTTTCCATCTTGTCCTGTAACTATAGTTACTGTTTTTCTTGAATGGTCAGCAACTTAAGGACTAGCGTCATTATTTCTATATTTTGCTTCTTCTGCAGTGTCTAACACATGCCTTGTACGCATAAGACATCCAGTATGTTATCAAGTGATCTTCTGATTATATGGTCATCCATTCAATTAATAAAGGAATAAATACTAGCTTTTTTTCAGCAAAGATACCACAAATGTGTTGAAACTCATCAGGAGTTTCTTCTGTATATTCTACATCAATTTACTGTTGCATGGGGAAAAACATCTTTGTAAAGATACAGAAGATACAAAAGCAGGAAAACTGATTCTGTGAAATTTGCTGGCACTGTTCCTATCAGTGAATAACAAAAAGTTCCCGACTTTGAAAAGATGTTTCATAACATTGTATAATATCATGTAGCTATCTACATTCATAGCTCATAAAAATGTTTACTAGTCTTATATTTTGGTACTGGAGATTAAACTCAGGTCCTTGTGCTTGTGAAGCAGATGGCAGAACCACTGAGCTAAATCCCTGGCCCTGTACTTCTATTCTTAACATTAAAAGTTAGACTTAAAAGTTTGGACTGTGGGGTTGACTCCCAAGTTTATGAAACTGTTAACATCTTTTTCACATGGATGAAAGCCATAATTAGATTAAGATTTTACAAAACCATGAGCTACAGTAGCAGAGTCCATATCTTGGTCCTATCAACAGATTCAACTGAGTGAAAAAATCATAGTATTTATTTTTACATAAGGTACTCGATAAATGTTTCCATGAATTTCACATTTACAAAATGTGCATTTGCATGTAGTTCATTATAACCTTTCTTTATAAACACAGATGCAGTCGTATATAAAATTAACATTTTATATGTACATATACCCACATCAAAGAACTTTTAGTCAGAATTCACAAAACATATCTCTATAGTAAATACCAGATTATCTGAATCATGTATTATTTGCCATCTTTTCCCATTCTAAGCCCCTGACATTGAACCATTATATTAGTTTATGGAACAATACACTTTATCCGGCAAGAAACACGGGTTATTACGTTTGAGCTAAAATAAATTTTATTTTTTTGACTTTCTGTCTCTTACTGTCATTTAACTATGGAACAGAGATATCCCAGATTACTTCTTAAGGAAAGAAAAAATAATTTCTTACTCAATTGCAGAATAAACTGCACAATTTAATCTGATCATTGTGTGGAGGAAAAAATATTTCCAGTGACGACATCTTCCTATGTCAATTGATTTTATTACAGATGTCATCTCTGTGTGCTATATTAATGTAGCTCTTTTTTCTTACTTCAAGATCTTAATCTCAGTTTGTTCCTCTAGCATTTTATTGGTTCAGAATACATGCTGTAAAAATCCATGGCCATTAAATTTTCCCGTGGGCTAAAAATAGCCCATTCCTGTCAGTTAGAATTAGCTGATAAAAGAGTGTCAGAGCCTGTTCTGAATAAGTTTGATAACTTCCTGTTTATGCAGCATTGACCCTTGTCTAATAAAGCTTCTTTGCCCTAGAATGAGAGGAGATTCTGTTGCATTCTATTCCTTAATGGCCAATCCTGATTACTTTTGAAAGCCTTTAATACATTTCCCATATTAGACATGAACAGATGTCAGGTATGTTGCCAAGGGAAATTTCTTTTATGCAATCTTGGCTTGTTGTACAATAATAGCCCTTTCTCAACATGGGAAAAAATTACAGACCCAACTAATTTCCCTGACAGGGGAGAGTTACACATGTTTTCCACTTGTAGTTTTTATGACAAGTTTACAATTTTGCCAAACCTGGAACTAATTGGGACTGTTTCCAAAAGCAGCCCAATAAACCCCCAAAAGTGTAGAGCCATTTGAAAAAGCAGTCAATGATAGTTTGCTTTTGCATTTTCTCCATTTTGGCCAAAGAGAGGGGGAAAGTTAGATTGCAAAAGTATTTCATTTAAGTTGCTTAAACACTTACTGTTTCATATCCTCCCAGTTTTTGAGCAGCTTGAAACATAGTCCAAAGGTTAACTGTTAGAGGGACAATAAGTATTTAGATAAGCATTGCATTAACATAGTTCCAAGAAACGTCAATTAAAACATTTTGTTTTGTTTTTTCAATGAGAAAGAGAAAAAAGAAAGAAATACTAACATTACCCCAGAGAGCTAAATTCTTAGGAAACAATTTGCTAAAGGGCATTTAACAACAGAATCTATTATTACCACTTAAAATATTTCTTAAGAAACAGTCACAAAACTACAGAGTTGGTTTTACTTTTAGGATAAAGGACAACATGGTTTCAGTCATCAGCAGACCAAGAGAGGCTAAATTAGAGCAACCTTGGAAAAATGTGGGAGGTTTCAAAATTGGGGTTAGTCTTACTTAGATTTTAGAAAGAAGTTATTGATTGGCCAAGCAGTAGTAACATGTAGCACTTCCCTCAGATAAGACCTCTCTGTGACCAATAAATAACAGCCATACTAATACACGATAACACTCACAATAGATTGTCTGATGGCAACACTGCATTAAGAGCTCATGTTGTATTTCACTAACCTATGGAGCTTTGCACAGAGTAGGGAAAACTAGTATTTCATGTGCATGGCAGCAGTGCTACATGGATCAAAGGAAAAAAGACATTCATTCACAGAGGAATGGAATCATGAGACCACTTAGTCCCCTAACTTGCTAGTGTGGTGATATGGCAAATATATTTTTTTCCAAACAGATTTTTTTTTGCAGAGTTGGCAGATGTCTATGCTGTTAAACAACTATGCCTGGTTGCCAGCAACCTTGTTCATTTGTGCAGATTTGATTCTTTTTATAAAAGGGAAAAATTGAACTTCAAGTAATTCCTTGGTAAAAGAAATGAATAAAATGAAAATTAAAAAAAAAAAGGCTCTTTGACACAACATGTTTGCAAAGCCTCATTGAACCTTGCACTATTTCAAAGCTATCAAGAGCCCTGCCTCGGCCTTGATTTAATCTGAACCAATGCATAATGCAACAAAGCTGTTCATAGTACATTAATTTTACTTCTATTTCAAGCAACCAGTTTTCAGACAAACATTGTAATCATTCCTAGTTATATAAGTTTATAATGGCTGCAAGTGTTCTCTTGCAATCAGTGCCAATTGCTATTAGGTATGTAAATTGTTATGTAAAACATACAAGTTTGACATTCTTCATCAAAATGACACATGGTTTTAATCTAGGAAGATGAGATTGGAGAAAACAGTATTTCAAGCCAGAGGCTCATCGCTCTGTGTACCACTAAAGCCAAACAGAGGCAAATATATATTCAGTTGTGATTGGGGCAAGATCTGATTTCTTTTCTTGTTATGTGGCATTTTGTTCAGCCATGGGTTTCCTGTTCTAATTATACACAATGATACTTTAATATGCACCTTAAAGTTATTAAAAGCAGGGCCCTCTGTTCACATCTTCAAATCTGCTTATTACTTCTTTCCTCTGAGATCAGATTTTCATTATATTTTCTTTTTTTACTTTTCCTTTCTTCTTCTTACCCGCCCCCGCAATTGAACCCAGGGCCTTTGCACTGAGCTACATTTTCAGCACGCACCCCTCTAAATTTTGAGACAGGGCCTCTCCAAATTGCTAAATTGACCAGGCTGGGCATGAATTTGTAATCCTTCTGTCTTAAATCAACCAGTATGCTGGGATTACTGGCCTATGCTATTATGTTTGGCTAAATTTTTGTTATCTTTTAACAAATTTGGGGCTTTGGAAATGTGTTTTCTTTTTGTGGTTGTTTTGTCCACCTCTAAATGTCTTTCTTATAAAAGCTGTCTTTTCACAGGCAACATCTGTGCCTGATAAGACTACGTCACATTATTATCTCACAAGAAAGGCGTTACAGACACTCAAGATTGACAAAACAAAAAATGTGAAACTCTCAACATGTCTATTTCCAGTCATAATCAGTGGATTTAAGCCTATAAATATCTCACTGCAACTGTCTCAGAAGGGAACAATGTAGCGGAAAGAGGCAGGGAAAAAATTCTTGGCTTGGACAATTTGTAGATTTAGTATAAATAGAGAACATCATCAGCCCCAGATTAGAATTTCAACATAATCATGAGCGAAAAAAAATGTTTTTCCCCAATTTAAAAAATCAGTGCAATTTTGATATTTCAGAAGTGAAAACAAGTATACTTACTCTGTTTAAAACCTAAATAGGGTATTCTTTCAATTGGCGTCTTCCTTTCTTTCATGTATTTATAAAGTGCCACCAAGAAGGCCTGCTCATCTGCCCTGCACTCTTCACCAATGGCCAACTTTGGTTTTTCTTCATTTGAGACTTTTTTACAGTTATTGTGGTTATTCTTCGGCTTGGCCAAGGCTGACCTGGCCTCACATTTCACCTGGAAAACAGAAAATATACCATATCAAAACAGGTACAGTCTGAGAATGTGTTTACAAAGATAAAGCTGGTGACATATTCCACTGAGTGGGAAGGAGAAACCCGTAAGAATAAGCCTGCCCTAAAATAGCTTCTTAGAGGCATCACTGGATATACACTGTCCTAGACCATGAGTTGGTACATTTCTGTCAAGAGCCGCCTACTAAATTACTAAGGTTTTGGACTTCATGGTCTCTACTGCAATCAGTTGACTTCTAGCATAAGAATATGAAGTGAATGAGTGTGACTGTGTTCCAATAAAACTTTATTGACACAAACATGTGGCCAATGAGCCACAGTTTGCCAAGCTGCCAGTTTCTTTTAGACCCCTTATGAATATACTGATGTGAAACCAGAAAAATAGTGTTTATATCTGGTAGGAACATTGTTCTGCTTCTTTATAGATACCATGTTCCTAAAGGCATTATTAGTTAATGTCCTGAACAAACCTTGCCTTCTTAATAAATTATGCACTTTGTATCAAAATGAATGGCAAGTTTATTTCTTCATGGTAAACATATCTTGCTAGTACTTATGCCAGCAACTTGTCAATGCCAGAAGATGCTGGGACCAGGAGTATCAGCAAGGTCTCTGTTGCCTGTCTCCTGAAGGTAAGGCTTGGATACACGCTCAGCAGGAAACAGAAGATCCTGCTCTTTAATGGGGACTTCTTGCTTTTCAGTCAGCTCTGAGAAGATAATAGCAGACGTTCACTGATCACAAAGAAAGAGTGGAGGTCAGCTAAAAACCCAAGGAGACTCAGTGAAAGCTCTAAAGTTTAGAAATAAATGGTGGTAAACGCTCCAGATGTTCTTCCTTCCACACTATGGGCGGGTATGAAACTCGGCGTATGGAGCTGGCTAACCTAATGTTCCCTCCTTGCTGCCGTGTTCTACAAGAGGCCTTTGATGGTTGTTAAATATAACGCTAAGTTGCTGAGCTATTTTAATTATAAAAGGGGGAAGTACAAAGGGTCAGACTTGGAGTTCAAGTGCACCCATGGGGAATGTGTACATTCCAATATTCTTTACATCTCTGTATCTAACATCGGGCAGGAAGAGGGCAAGTGCTGGGGAAATGTTATGAATAAAAATGTCCCACATATTCTGCAGTGTTCTCTTTTTTAGGTATTTGAATCCTTTTTCTTTCCCTGCAGATCATCCTTCCAAACACTAAGAACATAAAAGACTTTGCTTATTTATTAAAGAAAGGAACCTTCCCTGCAAGGTTTTTCTTTATTGCTTATTCTCTCAAGTGAACACACTAGTTTAATATCTTTAGAATGGTCTTGGATAAATAGAACTTCCTGCATAAGTCATCCAGCAGAGCCTCTAGAAAAGATTTTAATTTTTAAGGAGCCGTGAAAATGGAATTAAAACTTTTTTCCAAGTGTAGAATTTTTACTTGCAATATTTAAAAACTTTAGTACTTCATGATACTACATGAAGGTGAGCGTCTTGTGAAATGATGTTGTCATCATTTTTCACATCCATTTAGGCTTTGGAGTCTAAATTCTGATGAAATTTATAATTTAATGGTTTTTTGAAATGCTAAAATCATATGAGTTTTAATCTGTACTGCCTTCCAGCCTATTTTTAGTGTTTACTAGGTAGCCAGGCCCAATTGTAAGTGACATTAAGTATTAGTTATTTCATTTCATGCTCACAACGGTAATGAGGTAGGTTATTAATCTCACAACTGAATTACAGGTAAAATGAATAACATATACAAATTTGTAAGATCAAGCACAAATTCCTAGTCTCTGGATAGAACTCAGATTGTCTTACTCTAGGGCTTGTAGTTATGAATACTATGCTTTGCTGACACTTTAAATAAAAATGTGAAATTCGCCATCAAAATAAACTTCCAATTAAAAGCCTATCCTATTACTAGGCATTACAAACTTGTTGCTTAGAAATGTGATTTATCAAATGAGACACAGATGTGTAGACTAAGCCCTTGAAGGAAGCTGCTATCAATGGGGCACTTACAGTGAGCTAGATACAGATTTTCCCTTAATGTCCATAACAATTGTAAAAGAGAGATGTTTAACCCATTTTCCAGTGGAGGAAACTGCATCCTGGTGAGATCATGAATCTTTCACATGGCAGTAGTCTGGGGCAGTAGTCTGGGTTTGAAACTCAGGTCTGCCACACTGAAAACCCAATCTCATAGAAACAGAAGTAGAGCTAAGGGATGTGTATAAAACAGGTAGAGGCTTCACACATAGTGCTAAAGGGCCAATTCACCCATTCTTAGGATCAAATGCTACTAATAAAGGAATATGAGGGTTACTCTTCAGTGTCCAGATAGCTGCTTAACCCTCTGCCATATCTGCATGGAAACTTTCAGAAATAAAAAGAAAGCACATGGGGTGGGGGGGATCACATCCAAAGTAACTGGGACTCCCCGCTTCACGGAAAAGGCTCCAAGTGAAACCAGGGTGCCACCTACTGAATTCCATGCTGAATCTCAGTGGCTTCCCAGCAGGCTGCTCCCAGGGAGGCCAGGTGCTTGGTAAGAAGTGAATGGTGGCTTCCTATTTTAAGCCAGCTTGGTACATTTTTTTCAGTTAACATAAGTGAGCTCTGTAGGATAATATTCTATTTCTGGGCAAAACTCAAATTCTTTTCTCCACTTATACTGAAAATATTGTCCGTATTTTAATCTCCTGAATTAATAGAGAGCAGGTGTCAATGGAAATGAGAGCCAGTCTTCATGTTGACCTCGAGAAAGACCAACCTTTTGATTGTGACAATTAATTGCTAGAACTGCGTTTCTTAACCTGCATACCGTACACCTGTGGAGTCCACCAAGCATTCTGGGATTTCCAAAGTGATTGAGGAAGTGATAATTAGAGACTCTACCTTTAATGTTTTCATTTTCAATGAATCACCACCTATTTGATATTAACCACATCCTCCCACAGGATTGAGTTACAACTAATCTAGCCTCCAACCAGGGCAGAAAGATGTGCTGAACCAGCAATAAACTAGCTAGAGTTCTAATCATGGTTTGGTCACTAACTTCCTCAGTGACCTCCCGTTTCTTCCTTGGTGAAGCAAGGACAATCCCTAGGGACATTTCTGAGGACCAAATGAGATGAAAAATATTGAAAGTATTACATCTGTGACATAGTAAAGTATGTTTGTAATTTAAATGGAAGAACATATTGCACACCATAGTTTCCTTTTTTAGGTCCCTTTTAGAATATAAGCCACCTGTTTTATACTTCTGGTCTTTTAAAAATGCTTATAAAATATGAGAAGTCATTTGAGTTCTATCAATAGAGGCCAGTGATGAGGGACATGGGCCAGGAAGGTTTCTCTGTTATATATCACACTATGAAGAAGCCTGGGCTGCCGTTCTGCTGCTCTAAGTTGATCCCAGGAAAATGGCCAGATTGATTCTCATGACATCTTCAGAGAACTAGTATGTCTTTCCTTGTGTCACTTTTGCTGTTTTGGAGAAGCCACAGAATCTTCTCTCTGGAAAAGCAAGGTCTTGCAAAGCTGTTGTCATGTTCTCATCAAGAGGGTGTATATAACCTTTTGATGGTGACAGGTGAATTACCAGTCACAAACACAACAAACCCAGTGGATCCCACTCTAGGAGCTTTGCTATGTGGAGCTGCAGGAAGCCAGCATTTATCTATAGTTAGAAGTGGTCGGTTTGAGGCCTTTTTGAGAAAAATGACCATACAGGTCTTAAAGTCAAACAGCTCTCTGTCGCCTAAAACATTTTTTTCAGTTCAGCAAATGATAGGATGGTCACAGGCTTATGATCTCTAATATAATATTTCATGGCAAAAGACTGCAGTAACATACGAAGGTCTTTCTCATGGTTATCTTGGTCCTAGATGTGGTCTATCCATTTTGTAGGATTTTTCAAACAGGTGTCAATGGAGAAATTCACTGTACTTCACACCTACCAGTATTTTCCAGCTAGTTAAAATGGTTTTACCAGACTTGCTGGAAGGGTCCAAGGCAGAATTGTAATCCAAGTCCTCAGAAAAAGCCAACCCATAAAACCAGTCCCCAGGACCTGACTACATTGTGATATTCCTCCATTCACAACTGAGCACGAACAGTGGAAGGATGATCTGTCTCCTCATAAAGTTTCTGAATGGGAGCTCTGAGAGATAGGAGATGGGATAAAGGGGTCATGTAGAAAATTGGCTTGTCTTCCATCCCTCCTACAGAGAACAGTCAATAGACATCTCATGCAGTCCATCTGCAGAGCAGGCTCCTGTTTTCTTCAATTTGATGAGCCTGATCCTGAATCCAGAGCTGTCTTCCATGTAAGTGGTGTTTGTTTTCAGATCAGTGTTATGAGTTTTATAAATTTCCCAGGGACAAACTTTGGTAGTGACTCCAAATGACAAGTGAAGGAACTTTATGCTTCTGGGCTTGGGCTCAGAATATGCTGGAGTAGGATATCACCTAGAGGTAGGGACCGGCACCAATAAAAGGCACAAGCAATGCAATCTCTGCTGAATGTTGTGTCCTAAAACCTTCTTGCTCCGTCTGCAGTATCTTGCTGGAACTGAGACCATGAGCCACTGGTTCTAGGGCTGAACGTCCAACACACAAGAAAACTTCTTTCATGGTATTCATGAGCTCTCACTTACAGAAGGTTAAATGAGCAGAACAAAAGTAACTTTAAGAAAAGATAGGAGGTTTTGGTTTTTTTTTGCCAGAAAATGGAACATATATACATTTCTATTTATTGAGCTTCTTTTATCACTTTGGAATCTTGGCAGCATGAAAAAAATCCTAATCAAAAAAGTCCTCAGATAGTAGAACTTTGTCTGAGGAACAGCTGGTAAAAAGTAATCATACTGGACTACTAAGATATGTAGAATGTGAATGTCTAGGATTTAGTTTATTACACTGCGAAGGGGTTGGAGTACAAGTAAACACATAGTACACTGTCTGCACAGAACTGAATTATTTTTCTCTTCCAAATAAGATTCTCCCAAATTCACCATTAGTCATAATGCTCTCATTTCCAGATTATTTCTTGGATCTGGAAACATGTCAGTTTGATTCTGGTCTTTGATTCAGGTCCTAAGTGGACTCTTGCTGTCTTTGGCTCAGAAATAACATCTACACACAAGAACTCAATAATGAGAATGTGGAAATCTGACCCAAGTCCACAAAAGTCAAAAAGACAAGTCTAAAAATATGAAGTCACATTGGACTTTCCATTGTGCTAAGTATTTCAGGCATGCACTCTGAAGATTCTGAAGAATGCTTAGGCAAAATGGGGGTGGGCCAAAATTAGTCTAGAATTGGAGCTTTCATTCTGCATTAACAGATTAATTTTTAAAAACTTATAAATGCATATGAATGTATATACATGTAAATATTCTGCTATGTATCTTTACTTTTACTTTAATGTAAATCTGAGGTGACTTGAGAAGTATGTAACTTCAAAAGATTAATTCTAGCTATTTCTAATTTCATCCTCTGCTAATCTCTGAAACATATTTAGATGAACACATTCAGAAAGAGGATGTTTCAGCTGGTCTATTTTTGATTCAAGCAGAGTAAACTATGTCATTGTGTCACCTACTATGAAATCTCGGCCTCAATGACGTGGGCGCTTAATCATCTGTCCTTTACCCAACCGGTCAAACTGGGAGGTGGGGAGCCTTTCTATTGACTAATCAAAATGCCTGACTCCCACTACCCCCGAGGCACTAGGGAGGGGAGGTGGCAGGAACAGACATTGCACAGGGCTTCTGCATACCAAAGTCAGATTCTGAATTGAAAATTGCCACGAAGACACAAAAGCAGAGAGCAAGAGAAAAAATATACAGCAATCACTGAATGATTGATCTTACCTTGGCAACAGCTTTACCATCGGAATTATTGTTGGAATCCTTAACTCCACTGAAGGAATCTCTTCTCTGTGGGCATGCTTTCTTTTTGCGTGGTCTGCCTTTAAGATTTGGCGCTAAAAACAAACAGAATAATTGATATACATTTTCGCCAGAACAGGTTGCCTAGATAAAGACCCACAGTTTTACTACAGGGGTCTTCTCCGATTATTCAGTGAAAAGTACGTATTTGTGGCAGCCAATTTTCATTAGATGCTTCTCTGAAGGGTTATACTTTGGTATTACCAATGCTTTCATTCTTTATCATATCTAATTAATTAATATAAATAAAATGAAGCTTAAAGGATGATAAGGAAAATGCTCCTCCCACTGTTAGAAAAGAATCCTTGGAGGCTGAAAGACAACACTGAACCAGCCTCTGAGATCATTCCTTATGTTTTGTTTCTGTCTTGTTTTCTGAAACCTAAATGACATCAACCCATCATGATATCATAGGCATGTAACATTTGAAAACATTTCTCTTTGAAAGTGTTTGGAGACATGAACATTTTCACAAATTATCGTACAAATTAAGGGGAGAGAGAGAGAGAGAGAAAGAGAGAGAGAACACTACTGAGAGAAGCATTAATAATAAGCCACCAAGTATTAGTTCATATATTTACTAATAATATTTTGACCAGCATGTTTCAAATCTCAACATATCTAGCAGATATATGTAAATCAGCATGCTTTCTTTTCCTTCTCCATATATTTTTATGAAGATCCGGAGGGTTATATGAAATAAATTTTAAAGATT
>NW_022900932.1:27096280-27119025 GCF_012274545.1 Fukomys damarensis
CACAATCGTACAAATTAAGAGGGGAGAGAGAGAGAGAGAGAAAGAGAGAGAGAACACTACTGAGAGAAGCATTAATAATAAGCCACCAAGTATTAGTTCATATATTTACTAATAATATTTTGACCAGCATGTTTCAAATCTCAACATATCTAGCAGATATATGTAAATCAGCATGCTTTCTTTTCCTTCTCCATATATTTTTATGAAGATCCGGAGGGTTATATGAAATAAATTTTAAAGATTGCACTGGGGTTAGCCTCATTCCATTGGGGTTACACTTTTTTTAAAAGCTGTAGACAAGATACAAATCAAAGTCATATTTCATCTTTGATGTTGAGCTTGGTTCCTTTTAAGATCTGTAAGGGGGGGTGCTGTTTATTGAGTGCTACGATTGTCTGGCAGCAGCTTTCACATTTAACTTCAGCAGTCACCGAAGTCCAGCAAAATTAAAATAAAACCAACCAACTAATTGAACAGTCCTTGAACAATTCCAAACTAATGAATTTGACCTCAATTTCTTCCATAACTTTCAAGGTACCCACACATTTTACCACTTGAAGGAATGATTACAACAGTATCACATCTGAAAAACACGATCTCTTTTAATTGCTGTTAATCTTACTTATGCCACACAGTTTCACCAGAGATTTCAGGTCATTTTTACATTGTACTAATTGTACGGATACAAGTAAGCCTACTCATTCGATTTTCTGCTGCGGATAAGAGTTTTGCTGTTGGTAAAGCTCAGTAAGGCAGACGACAGCTGCCTTAATCATCAGAGAGGCAAAAAAAAACCCCAAAAAGTTTCAAAAGCAGTTTCAGGGGCTGGGACCCTCTTCCCCAAACCGCTCTCATGTCCTTCCTCAAAACGTGGATCTGAAAGTCCATCCCAGAAAGCCACCACGGAATTATCAAGGGTAGACAAGCTCACAAACAAAATCAAGCAAAAAGAAAGTAGCGATTACCCATTCCAGTCGACAAACATCTGCCTGATTGATGTCTGTGCTCATGAAAAGCTACAGCATGTGACTGTTCCGCGGCCACATCCCTGGAAGTCTTGAGTGGTGTGGATGTCGGCTTCCCTCCGAATGCGAGCTGAGAGGCTCTGCGCTCGGCTTACAACTCCCCTCCCCCGGCAGCTCCATTACTCATGTAAACACGGCAGTGACTAGCACCGAGTGTGTGGGATGAGCTCTGAGCACTTCGCTGGAGCTGCCAGACTGGCAGGGAGGGATCTGCTCTCTCCACCTCCCCGCGGGGTTGGTGATTTCATCGGGCCTGTTCTGTGGCTCCTGACCTCTTGCTCCTCTGTCGGAGCAGCGTGATGCCACGTTCCACGAATGTGACACGGGCCTCAGCCTGGAGCCAGGGCGTGGACTGTTTTGTTTAGGAGATGGAGTGTAGCACAGAAGTGTTTCCACCACGAACCCAAGTGCTAAGACTTTAAAGACTTTAATGACCTCGAGGGAAGGATACACTTTCATGTCCCTTATCAAAATAATAGCTGAGCAGAAAATAGACAGAAACAAACAGAACTCGAGGGAGCGGGTCTGAGACTTTTCATCAGAAGACACAGAACAATATCGCCTCTGTTCTAGGGCTTGCTGCTATGATCTTCCCCTCCTAGCATTTTGACGAAAAGCACTTAAAACTAAAAGGCATCTATTTCCAGAAAAGCTTTCAAATCCCAAAGGCCTTTTTGAAAGAGAACTTGCTTTGAACATGCTGATTTAAATACTGAAGGCGAAGGTTCCAGGAAATGACACGAAGTCAGCCCAGAACTAAGTCTATTTTCTGTATTCTTTGAGCTGTTTTCAGATCCCAGAGAAGCACATGTCCTGCCCCGGCAGATTCTAAGAATTACAAATTTAGAACAGACTGGCACCTAATATTCTGCAAACCTAAGCTGTAAATAGAATGTGATCAAGAGGAAAAGCCTTTGTTGGGACATGTCCATGGTCCTTTAGTTACTTCAGGTACAATTAGGCAAATTCTACTAGTCACTCAAGGCGGGAACTCAGGTCTCTCTTTTAGTCTCCCCTCTGAACTCTTTCTCTGTTCTCTCATGGATTGTGTCACTGGGTTCTTCGTATTTGAGCTGTGTTTAAGCTTCTCAGACTGGACTGGATGGTCCTTAAAGGTAGGACTGTGTCCATTTATCTTTCATCTGTCCCAGCACAACACTCAGGAGCAGCATTGCATAACACAGATTTGTTGAATGAAGAAGTGACTAATGAAAACACAAATGCCAACGTATTTTTTGCTCCCTCATGAGCTGGACCCACCAACCTGACCATGTGGCATACTTGTCCTTCTGGGCACCTGTAAAACCACATTTGCCTTTATGAGTTACAGTGATATTCTGGGAACATGAGCCAGTAATGTGGGGATACACCAGGAAAGGGATAGGAGGCCTCAGACTTTAGTTCCTGATTACTCTTAAGCCTTTGCATTGGGCATCTAGGCAGGGCCACAATCTTGCCCCACATGCAATGCAGAAATGCAAAAACATCCGTCTTGTGATACTGGTGTACTCAAGACTGGATAGGAGTCCCCATAGTACAAATGGAGTCCTTTTGGATGCATAGATACCACATAAAACTTTGGGATTGAGAGACTGGCTTTGGGGAATAGCAAAAATTCTGGTTCCCTGGCCACATCTTTGTTCCTCTATGGTGATAAAACAAATCACTTGCTGTGACTAAAAAATAAATATGCTATTGCATGTGGTGGTCAGGGATTTGGATTTTAATTCATTCACCTATTAAACAGCCCTAGTATGTCCAGCCACCCTGGATGGATGTATACCTGCCCTCATCTGAAAAGCCACATTCTGGGGTCCTACTGAGACCCCTAAGGCCCTAAGACTCCAGCACTGGAGCAGCTCTGGTATTGTACGTAAGATGGGCATCCAGCACCAAAGCTCTGCTGAGAAGCCAGCAGCACATTCAGTGAAACACACCTATTTCCGTCAGTTCTACTTTAAACAAATCACAGTGCAAAGCAATAGAGGCACAGCTACTTGCACTTGTGTATATATAACCCATTGTCCAGCCCTGGCCTGGCTCATTGGAGGGTTCAGTGAGTGCTCTGTGCAAGAATGCTTTCAACATTACACTTACATAACAAGCTATGGTCACATTTACTGGGGACTTGGTGCCAGTGATTATTCTGAGTGCTTTCCAAGCAATAATTTATCTAAAACTCACAATAGTTCACTGAGGAAGGCACAGTCTTCATCCCATTTTACAGACCAGAAAGCTGAAATAGCAGTGAAATTACTTGTAACATGTCATGTAATTGGCTATTGGCTGTGGGATGCCAACCCAGGCAACTGGGCTTTATTCAGAGTCCCTGCTTTAAGCACTTTCTGCCTAATAAACACACACACACACACACACACACACGCTCTCTCTGCTTCATAATGAGATATTCATATTAACTCCAGCTGGCAGTCATCAGGGAGCTTTTCCCAAATGAAAACACTCTCAAATACTACACAGTGCCCATCCCAGCAAGCAACAAGCATCGCACAGACTTGGCAGAGTACAGGGTCCCACTTAGTCCTGACTCAGCGGTAGGTGACATGACTTCCACTAAAGCCACGAAAGCCTTGTGCACATTACCCTTTTCAGTGGGCCTCCAGCTCTTCTGCCTAATCTGTGAAAGATCTCTGCTTTTAAAAGAAATTCTTTCCTCTCTGACCGTCCATCTGTTCCTTTTCCTCAGTGCCAAGAAATTAACGAGTATTCACCTTTGTGAAGTCACTACTATTTCTATAGGTGTTAATCCCCAGAGATTCAAGCTACCTCCAGTGTTCCCGTCCATGCTGACAACTAATCCACTTTTGTGCTATTGTTTTCCTTTTTAACTCCTTCAAATATTAATGAATTACAGTATATTTTCTTGACAACACAGCAAAACGAGTTTGTTGTTTTTGTGAAAAGGTTTATTAGATCAGAGACCTGGGCATTCCTGTGTATATTTATTTCACTATGGGGTTCAGACAAGTTATGTGTTTTGGGCAGAGCAGGTGTGGGAAACTTTCATGTCAGCCCCAACTCTTGCAATAATCATAATAAAACAAAGGAAATATAACCAGTTACTGGCAAAGTAAATTGCTTTTGGCTTAAATGTTCCTGTTTTTTTCTACTGTGTTCTTCCTGTCATGACCATCTCTCTCTTTTTTTAATAGCATTTATGCTCTTGGAAATACCACCAAGATAAACTGCTATAAAAGCTGGATTGACTCATCAGTTAACAACTCTTTCTTCCCATTTTGCAGAGAGGACTTTGCTGCCAACACAGCTACATGGTCTCTCGAGAAATTCTTTGTGAGCCTCCAATCAAAGATACAGCGTACTTGTTGGTGAGAAATTGAATCAGAGAAATGGAAAACCAGGCGTAATTTTCCTAAGAGTTTGACCCCTGGGGTCAATGTCTAGAGGAAGTCAGCAGAGCGTTAACTCATTTAATTTGCAAGTTCTGTGTATGTCTGCACCAATGTGTGCCTGTGTATATTTTAATCATGAGCCAAAAAGCTCCACTGATGGAAGTATTAGGTACTGACAAACATTGTGCTATGTATAGTGTCTGTGTTCCTGAGAATACTTTGCATTTCTGCAATGCTTCCTGAGGACTGCAATCCTCTGATACATTTTCTTTGCACACCATAATCTTAAAATACCCCTGCAAGTTTTAGCATGGTACATTGCTTTCTGGGGGTGAAAATACCCCAGTTTAGTTATCATTTACTGTGTTCTATTTTCATTGCTTCACTTTTGACTGCTTGGAAACTTCCTCTTTCACTACAACAAAAATAGGATAAGTATTTTTAAAGTTATTAACGAATGAGGGAAAGATTTAGGAACCAAGTATGGCAGAGTGTTTGATCAAAGGCACTTCTAAAATTTATGAGTGTAATAAAAGAAAGGCATTTCACAGATAATCCCTTACCGAATTTCAGTTTTAAAATACTTGGGGGGGAAAAAAGCAAACTAAAAGCTCTCATGCCTTATTTTGTCTTTAATTTAAAACTAACACTGTAACTTTAAAAATTCATAAATATTCTCTGAAATTTTTATTTCAAATCTACATTTTTAGTCCATATAATGCCTGTTGGTATTCAGTTGGCTGACTCTGTGAATTTATAAACTACTAATCAAAAATACAGTTAATATTCAAATTTATTTTATTGTCTTTCTTTTGTTGTTGTTTTTTTGTTTGTTTTTGTACCGGGGATCAACCTCGTGCTTGCAAGGCAGGCAGTGGAACCCCTGAGCTAAGTCCCTAGCCCTACTGTCCTTCTGTGTACAGTTTATTTTATTGTTTGCCTATTTCCAACAGAAATACTTGAGAAATTATTTTATTGTGTGAGATAATAACACACAGGGCCATTAACTAGCATAACTTGATCTTTTGGGACAGACTAAATAAAGATGAATTTTAAGTAAGGGATCTGTCAAGTCAGTGCTGTGAGTGTTATTATTTGGCAGTTGTTCTGCAAATCCCCTTTTATTTTTTTCTCAAATAAAGGCCTTAAGATGATGAGTCCATAGATGTAAGCCCAGATTCTAGAGCCAGATTTAAATGTACTTTCTATCCTGTCACAGCATCCAGGTCCCCATTCCTCCTAGAAGGGTGAGCAGTTGTGTTGTTAGAAAGAGGGTGAAAACAAAACGAGGCTGGCTTTATATGAGATCCAATCATCCTAGCTTCTTGTTGAAATCATTGAGGTCCCCAAGAGTCACTAATGAGTGTGGAATGTATTACCACATTTGTCATACCTGGACTTCTTGGGCAGTTTAGTCCAAAACATCCATGGACTTCACTGACTGCTCAACAACCCATGTATGTAAACACTCTTGTAATCTCTTCCAAAACATGCCCAGTCTTACTCATTCCTGTTTCATACTTGTGAATGCTGGAGCATTGTTAATGTCCCTGATCAAAGTTTTAGTAATTTCATAGGCATGTGATTTGCATAGCTATTTCCTGATCCACCCTCTCTCTCTGCCCTGGAGGTCTTCACTTCTCAGAAACACTTAAAAACACAGATCATTTCACTTCTACCTTCCCCCACTCTGTATGCCAAAAAGGACTTGCTAGCTCATCCATATTGCTAATTGGGTTTGAAACATGTGATTCTCTGCGTTCCTGCATTAAAGGCAAACAAACGGCTTTTGTAGGCAGCTTTTATCAAGAGAAAGAGGCAGATTTCTACTCTTGTTTTTTTTTTCCCCTGTGTCTTCAGGAAAGACAAAACTATAGATGATTAAGTATTATAGATATATAGATATTATAGACATTCCAAAATCATATAGTAGATCTCAGGGTAATAGAGAAATGTTCAGAAGTCTAGAAAAGATAGATGTTCATGAGGGTACACTGGCAAAAAAAGAGATTATAGAGCTTTTTACTACCACTAGAGGAACAAGAGAACTCTGGGAGATGAGTTTCAGTGTGGTGAGGAGTTAGCTGGGTTCTCTGAGAGAGCATAGATTATAAGGGAGAATCCTGGCAATAGGGAAAGAGATTGAAACCCATGCCCTACCTTTCAAAGTCTCCCCTTCTCCCTGTGGTCTCCTGTGGTTGCCCATAGTATCCTCCAGTGGCAACCTTTCCAGGTAGAGGATTCTCTTTACCACACGGCAGGGGTGGGGGCGGGGACTCTAACTGTTTGGGAAAAGCATATGAATCTTTGGGATAATAGGGTCCGTGCATCATGGTGTGGACGAGACTGTGGCCTTAGTTCCTGAGTGACAGGACCCTGTGGCAAGACTCCTCTGACTTAGAATGCTCACTCTCTGGCAAGAGATATCAGGGCAGGCAGGACACCTGCTGCCTCGGCAGGGCTCTTAAGGGTACAGGGACAGCATGCTTATGCTATGCACAAAGCCTCTGCTTTCCCCACCCTCACCTTGCTCCCAGCTGCAGGGTCTTGTTTTAAAGTCATAAATCTAGCAAAAGCAAAATTGATCTCTAAAAAAGGCTCAAGTCTGAACTTTTACATTTACCTGGCAACTGCTTGGTCCTACTGTCCAACTCTTCATATTATAGGCATCAAGGAGCCCCTTCCAGGACCCTAACCCTGGCCTGGGCTCCTTTCCAACAGACAAAATCATGCACACAAATCTCTACAGTTATGTTAAATCAATGCATTACACTGTAAACACAGATGTAGTCTTGTTAGTATATAATAAAAACAGAATATTAAATTAATATAATTATGTAGTTTTTGTTTATCTGTTTTTTTTTTAAGGATCCACTCTGGAAATGCCTTTAGAAGATATTTTAATTTCCACAATTTCTAAAGATTGTAAGATAGGACCTTCACACAGAGATTAATTTTTCTCTCTCTCTTTTTCGCTTTTTTGCAATCAATAAACCTGTTCATTGCAGTCTGTGATTGATGTATTCTGTAGTGTTGTACTGAACACGACAGCGCAGACTGAAAGCTCCATTTTTGTATTGAATAGCCTTGCAAAGAACAGTAAGTATCAGAATAGCTTTTAAACTCACATATAAACAGAACATTCTTGTTCAGCAATTTCTCTAGGTCTGGAAATGAGATATTCCATTTTCAACACTGAGGATAATTGATTTGCTACATCTCTAAAGAACACTCCCCACTTGGAAATAAGCAAAAGAGAGTTTTTGGGGGTATGTGCGTATGTGGATTAACATGGAGACATTTAACTTATTACAGACTTGGATGAATATATTATGAGAGACATCTTGGTGCTTAAAACATGTACACATAAGAAAAAGTAAAAGGTCATCGAGTAAATATAGACTCCCAATTTCTTTTTAAAAGATCTAAAAGTAGTTTGTACTGAAAAGAGATTTTTTTTTTGTTCTTCTTATGCTTTCCTACCTTTGAGAAAGAATAATTTAAGAAGTAGGACCATGCCTTACCTAAAAGTAAAAAGATGACTTCTCAGTGGTCTGAGGTTCTGGCACATTTTTCAGTTTAGGTAAAGGCCTCTCACCATTCTTTCCCACAAGGTACCAGTCCTGCCTCTGAAAAAGCAAGCACTTTGCTGGGCTTCAAGCTTCATCTGTCTGTGAGATACAGGAGCCATGGTTCTGGAAAATGACCTTAAAATTCTACCCAAAGGACTCATAGACTGCATAGAAGCGGGTGTGACCTGGAGCAGAGTGAGGTGAGGGTTGGAAAGGAGAGGAGAAGGGACCCCGGGGCGTGAGCAGAGGGTCAGTGACAAGGTGTATAACGCACAGTGATATATTAACTACAGCAGATGAGGGCACACTGAAGTTCTCAGGTAAGGGGAACTAGAGGTTGGCACACTGTAGGAAAACACCAAGCGGATACTATAGAAACCTTCTGTAAACCTCTCCATGAACACAGGAGTTAAAAATTTGCCTTTTTCCCTATGTAAGGTAAGCACTTCTCTCACTCTTTGGAGTTGCTGTGTCTCGTACAGTCACCATGAGGCACAGGTGTCCACAGAGCACACGAAATATGTCAAATCCCAGCTGAGGTGCCGTAAGTACAAAATATACACTGATTTCCACGACTTGGTACAAAGAAAGTAAAATATCTCATTAATAACATCTTCTATCGATTACATATTGAAATGATAATATTTTGGATATAATGGATTAAATAAAATATATTACTAAAATTAATCCCACATGTTTCTTTTTGCCTCTTAAAATGTGGTTATTAGAATACTTTAAATAACATGTGGCTCGCATTATCTTTCTCTTGAGTGATGCTGACTTAGTCAACAATTCAATGTTCTGGTTATAGACATGTTCCTGAAAATATGTGTTAAAATGCAGACGGAACAAGATAACATCTGAAGCGAGAACAATCAGCAGAAGTCATGATTCAAAGTTTCAGTACAATTTAGAATTTTATTTCCTATTTAGGGAGGACAGTCATATAGAGATGTTAATGTCTGAAAATCTTGCTGAAGTTGAGATCTCCTCTCTGTAACATTTAAATCTGTTAATCATTCACTCAAGGCTACTAAATAGCTCTGAGGAGGATGCTGTTTCATTAACTGCCTTAACTAAGATGTCAAAACAAATGCTAAGCCTTGAAAGCAGACTTGGGGGGAAATAGAGAGAATGAAGTAGGCAGAGACACAGACAGAGACAGAGACAGAGAGACAGAGACAAGCAGAAAGAGCATAAAGATAGAGGGGCCAATTATCTATTCCATGACTTACTCATTTCTGTTGCGATTACAAGTTCTGTGATGTATAATGTAAGTGATTTTTGAGTAAGGGAAAATGGAACTTGAACTTGAGTGATTTTGGCTGGAGCCAAGTAGAAACTTTTTTAACCGCAAATTGTTGAGTAAGTTCACAGTCTGGCTGTGTTTGCCTTTTGAAGATTTTATTTGAAAGTTAAGTAGAGAGGTAAGATACAGTCAGACCCAACGTCGAGGGCATAACCTACTTGGCTTCACCAACCTGCCTCCAGATCCCGCAGCTTTATATAACAGAAAGTGAGATTGTGCACGGAAGACAGGCATCCTAATGTTCCCAGAAAAGTTGAACAGAATGGTAAGACTTCAACAACTCTGGGGCAGGGGAGGCAGCACATTATTTTTGTACTTGTTCCTAACACCAAAAGCACCACGAGGCATCACTCTGAGAAGGTAGCTGCCCAGTGCCCAGCTGGCCAAAGCTCCATCCTCCCAAATAAGTGGTCCCAAGAGCTGCCATTCCCTCCACCCCCTCACCTCTGGATTCCTATGGCAACAGCGACAAAGAAACATAACTAGATATTAACAGCAGCCTCCAAATACAACATACGGATCAAGTGGCTACACACACGCCAGGATGCTCTTGTGGAACCTCCTCCCCCTTATTCCCTTAAAAATGGTTCTGATTGTAGAAATAAAAGGATAGTGAAGGTGGCATTGGAAATAAGCTTAGGAAGTATTTTCTTTTCTTAGAAGGCAAGAGTAGCATTTAAGGCAATAACATGCAGAGAGATTGAGACCAAAATCTCTGAAACATCAGCAAAACATGTGATGACTATTACATATCCTACTGTATAATACTTGCAGAGGTTTTTGTTTTGTTTTGAGTGAAATCTGCTGGCAGGTTCCACCTACACCCAGTGAAAGCAGCCTCCACACCTCTGGTATGTTTCTGATATCTAACTTTAGAAGTATTTGTCTTTGTCTTCCAAACTCTTTTTTAGCACATGGCATGCATATTTCAGCATCCAACATTATTAACTCATGACCAACTGTCACTTGATGGTTATCTACCACATGGGGTCTCCACAAAAGGGATCCTTATTTGGGCAAAAGCTCTTGTCTGCACCAGTCTGTCTATATTTTCCCTTAGAAGAACTTTATTTGGATTATTATTGGCTGTTAGTGGAAACTCAGAGGCTGTCTCTGTGGCAATTGAGAGGCGGAGAAATAAATCCTTACCAAGTTAAAACACTTAGCTGATATTAAAACCATTGCTAGCTTTGTTAGCTGCAAGCAAACTCTCCACCGCCCTCTCGTGGTGAATCTGTGTGATGCCGTGGGACACCATAAAAACCCAGAAACACAGTTTAATCCAATACAGGTAAGAACATTCATCTTGGGTAGAAACAGCCACAAACCACAACCTTATGCTGCTTTATGTTTTAGTTTACATTTAACAGCCTTCCTATGTGGTGATGGGCACTGTGGGGGTGAGGGTGGGGCTTGTAATATAGAAATTAGAACTTTGTCTTTCAGAATACAATGACTTCACTATATTTACAATCATAGCTATTATATATGGGCAAATTGATTTTTATGAGATTTAGAATCTTTAAAAAAATCATGCCCACATTTTTAAAGTTCTTTCATAACCAAAAATAGACTGATGTTCCAACTGGTTTGGAATTATAGGAACCAAGGAAAGAAGTCTGAATAATTCCCTAATATGGAAGAAAAACCATTTAAAAAGAAAAATAAGGAATAACATATTTGTTTCTGACAATAGACAACATACTGAAACTTGGGTATTTATAAAAACCAAGTGTAGGTATAGGGTTTCTTTCCATATTTTCTAAAAATAAAATTTTGAAAATTTCTGAACTCCAGGTTTAATAATCAGCTACTCAATTCAGCACTTAATTTTACTTTTAAAAAATGACATTTAAAATGTTTGCTGTATGCTTTTGACAATTTCCTGCCTAGGCCCATCCCCGAAAAGCAAACAAACTCAGTATCAAAACAAACTGAGCAATTTAAGAAGCAGCTGGGGGTGGGGGGTTGTGGCTAAATACACAAGAACATAAACTATTTTTCATCCTATTATCAGTAAATGGACCATTTCTCTCTTTTATATGTCTTCTCTTTAAATAAAAGCCACTTCTCTACCCAGCATGAACAAAAACTCTCTGTATTTTCAATATGATTTTAGAGGCAGATTCATTTTAACTTGGCCTTTCCACTTACACGTGGAAGTTCAGTTTTGCAACAACAGTCGTTTGGTTTGTCTTTGAATTAGCAAAGTTCTCAAAGTAATTTTACTATAAAATTAAGCAGCTGGGAGTTCTTTAGCAAAACATGACAAGTCTTGTTCCTCTTTGTACTATTGTGCAAGCTGAAATACCCTTTCTTTCATGTCTTTTTATTCCAAAATGAATTCCCTAGTTAGCCTTGTTTAGCTTTAAAAAAAATAATAATAAAGAAGAGGGTGGTATTTGCCGACCTCTGAAATTCATCTGCTTTTAAGTACAGGCATTTACATGAGATACGTACGTACTCCAAGGGCTTTTGTTTAATTCTTAGTATGGAGTGTAAAATGATATTCCACCTTAATATAATGCCAACCCTGTGTAGAATAAAGGCGTTTGTGTTTCTGAGGACTGAGGTATCTTACACCTATTTTGCAGATGGGAAAACTGAAACACTGCTAAATGGTGAGGAAGCACAGAACCAAGATGTTCGTAGAGGTTGGAATTAAATTTAGAATTTGACTCCTAGCCCAGGACGCTAACCACGTGAGGGCCTTGAGTCTTTTGGAATCAACAGAAGACCAATTTTAAAACATTCTTTTGACATTATTAACCACAGCCTCAGGGCTCAGGGAAGTGGGGGTGGGGAGGCGGGGCCTGGAAACAGCGCAGAGCTGCTAGATGACAGCCTCTTGCGACCTTGCGAATGATATGGATTACCTGATCCAGGCCGCAGTATATTCTAGGAATATTCAGAGGCTGAATGATTCCTTCTGTCTCTTAAAAAATTAGAATCTAGATTGGAGGGCTATACAAGTCGGTTTTCTGAATTATAGCGACAGCACCGGAGTCAAGACAAGACACAAATTGCTGGAAGAGGGAAGCAAAGACCTTCCTTAAATTTGGTGAATCCAAGATGTAATGACAGTAGGCTTCTTCGTTTGAGTAATTTATAGATTGATGGAGTTCCACAGCTTAAAGAGAACCTTAGGTACTATCTGGTTCCAGTTTACTCAACCCATGAGAAAAGTGCGCGCGCGCGAGCACACACACACACACACACACACACACACACACACACACACAATTGATGGAGTTCCACAGCTTAAAGAGAACCTTAGGTACTATCTGGTTCCAGCTTACTCAACCCATGAGAAAAGTGCGCGCGCGCGCGCGCGCGCACACACACACACACACACACACACACACACACACACACACACACACACACACAATTTACTCAACCCATGAGAAAAGTGCGCGCGCGCGAGCACACACACACACACACACACACACACACACACACACACACAGCAGAGCTGAGAGAGGGCCCTGGCTGCGCGGGACCAGCAGCTGCACCGTGGCAACAGATGGCTTTCAGTGGACCTTGAATACCTCCATTTGGGTTTCTGCCGGGCAAGCTCTGTCATCCCAAAACCACGTTACCGAAGCACACTTTCCAAGGAACTGCAATTAATAAAGTCAAATGGGAGTTGACAAGGACACTCCCGCTGTGTTCAAATGCCAAAACATACAACCGGGAAGGCTCACTTGGAGCGCTTGGACCAACCGTAGGTCCTTCTGGCAGGACTTCTGTGCACCACGCTCCCAGCTGTTTGCCCAGCCCCAGGTGGGAGGGGCTAAAAGGAAAATGCTTGCTCGCAGGGATAGCACCAGGGCATTTGGCATCAACGCTGCCTGCCACCTGCTTGCTTTTGTAAGGCTGGGCTGGAAAAAGTGAGGGAGCACTTCTGCAATAAGGAAAGGCTCAGGAGCCCTGGGGGCAAGAAGAAACCGGCCTACAGCCTACCTTGATACGGGTCTTCCTGTTAGCTTCTAACCACCGAACAAAAGCCCTGGAGGTCCCAACCAGGTCCTGTAGCTTCCAGCCCAGGCACTTAAATTCCTCAGCTTCCTCTGATAATAATACATGCCCCCTTTACCTGTCTGAACTCCAGTTTGTTCCAGACTCACAATGGGCATCCTCACACTCTCAACCGAAGCGAGGACCCCTCTGTTCTTCGCTTGAATATCACGTATGCTTCTACCCTAGCACACCTCTCTTTCTGTGTGCAAGTAGCATCTGCCATTTTGCCTCAGTAGACACTAAGGAAATTACATCTGCCTTGGTGTATATAGCATCATCATAGTACAAGTCCAATGAATGGATATGAACACATGACTCTTTACTATGTTTTGAAAACAGTGTCTAGCCCTTCATACGAGTATAGCAAATATATTTGTTAAACTGCACTGACTGCTGATCCCACTGGAGAAAAGAGATACATTGAAGAGGGCAGGATAGGTGGAGTGGTGTCTGGTGAGTCCTTACCTAAACAGCACCTTCTCTTGGTCATGAGTGTAATTAATAAGGAAAAGACATGTACACCCACATTGCAATTTGTACTATGTAACTCTGAGACCCAGCAACTGCCAACTACTTAAATAGTTGACTGAAAAGCACCTTGTCTGTGGACACACAGATCTGACCTATTTTTCCAGGTCCTTCAAACCCAAAGGGACACTGATTGCCCTAGAGAGCCCTAGAGAGCAACACATAAGAGAAAAGGAGTGGTGTGGGGAAGACGGCACACTGTCTGGTGAGAATCACTGTTTTAAGGAATCCCATCTCCGCAAAGACGCCTAAAAATGTGCATGCAATTGAGAGTCAGGTGAATCTATAATACAGAGATGAAATTTAAATCCCAATGAAGATTTTTAACAAAGATCGATAAAATGGGAGGTTGATCTGCAGTTAAAAGTTCTCAGTAATGGAATAGTCTAGAAATTTCATAAATAATGCTTTTATCTTGATTGCAAAATAATCTCCTGCCACAAAAACAAGGCGAATCAAGGTAGAAAATTGTTCAGCGGGAATTAAAATGTCACACTTTACACAGAATAAAGCATTGCAATCACCAGGGAAACACACATTGCAAATGTGTTAACACAAAATTACATACATCACTTAATTATATAAGCGCATAGCTCCTGAGTAACCCATTAGCTAAACATGTCGGGCTGAGGTTGAATATACACACGCAATATTTTTAGCGCAGAGGGGATGTAACTATGTCAGACCCTGGCACCATAAAGCTTGAGATGGCAAGTGCTATTAAACTGAGATGCAATCATGTTGAAAAGGAAACATTAACAAACAGCAGACAATTGAGAAGAAAATACAGTGAGCTTGTGTTCTACTACATGTGCTTCCAAAACCTTATATAACTATTCATTGTCTATTTCATCTGGCTGGCATCCCAGGCTTGTTCTATGCTATACTAATTTTACAATAATAAACCGCCACACCAGTTTTATGAAATCACACACAACCAGAGTTGCAGTTACATCAGATTGTCTTTTCCAGCAAAGGACACCATCCTGAAATGAAACAGCTTCACGCAAAACCATTGACTTCGGTTAAAATGGCCCCCGGAGTTTGCCTCTGAGAAAAATTATAACGTCATCTTTTCTTTCATCTCCACAGCACTGGGGAAGTTGGTAAAACTGCTGCTGACTACCCGAGTTTTGCAGGGAGGTAGAGAGGGCACAAGCTTTGAGAGCAGATAGCTCTGAATTCACTTTATAAATTAGGCAATTATATGCTACTGGACAAATCATTGTCTCTTGGAGGCCAAATTTACTCATCCTTCAAAAGGGGATGATATCTCTATCTTGAAAGATAATGATGTACAAAGAATACAAACACTGTCACATTAGGCCACACCTGTCACACTATTCAGTCCACTGAAAATACTAATAAATGGTGATACCATGATTATCATTGTTACATGCACAAACGGAAATAATACCTCACTTCAAGCATTTCGAGAAGCCAGTAGTTGCCTGGTGGGAGTTACTGACACTTGGGAAATATCTGAGCCTTCAGCACAGAAATAAGCTCCTTGCAAAACCCAGGAAGAAAGAAAAGTGCTGGAAAACTACAGTATTGTTTGACACAAGCATCTGATAGGGCTTCCTGGAGGGTGAAAAGCTGACCAAGCTTGCAGCTCTTCCAATACAGAGGCAGTAACGGGGTCAGTAAGGGTACGACAGGTCTCAGTGATAATGGGTACCATGTTTGGAGCAACTTCAAGTCACAAGGCAAAAATGGAGAAAGGTAATAACCACATAATAAAGTGTGGCCTAAGTAACACAAAAGAGAGAGGCACAGAGATGGGATGGGGGAGGGACTACGCCAAGAATTCACATTCCCTAAATAAATAAAATGTCTCTGAAATGTACTCACTCAACATGCAGGCTTTCACATTCATCTGAATCCCCTGTATCTAGAAATCAACATACAGAATGCCGTGAACATTATAGGAGCCTAACACATAGAAACAAACTGAATGGGAGTGAACAGGGAGGTCTGTTGGTTGCAGACATCCTAGTATAGACAAACGTATCTTTCAGAAAAGTCGAACCTCAATTAGGGTTCAAGGTTATTTTTGAGGACTTTCACAGGACATTTCTATTAATCAAATCACACTTTAAACAAGTCCCTACAAGGCAAAAGAGAAGAGCAAATTCAACTTACACTGACATTAGTGAGCAGGTCACTTAGGAGAAAAGGAATCATTGAAGAGGAAGTATTTAAGGACCTTATTTCTACTAATCAAACCAAGTCTTGCTTTTGCTTCTAACTTCCAATATTCACTGATTCAATAAATATTTATTGATCACCATTATACATCTGACTTTGTGTTAGTCCAGCTAGTGATGAAATAAATAACATAGTTTTTCATGTTAAAGGAATTGACATTTTCATTGATTCTCAATATATATCTTGCTCACCAAGCATCAGTTCTTCCATCTGCAAATTTGGGGGTTTATTAAATGATAGACGAGGTTATGAACTGGCAGTCCACAGAACAAACCTGCCTGGTGCTACAGTTCGTTAGGCTTTCACAACTTTTATAAATGTCATCAAGTGAAATTGTGAGATTTTCACACAAAAATAGGAATGTCTGATTTTTCTTAAAGGGTTGAGCGACCTGACAATACTGAGCTCAAATTCCTATAGCAACAAAAGATGGCCTGAAAAGCAGC
Organism: Fukomys damarensis; assembly: GCF_012274545.1. Taxonomy (NCBI): domain Eukaryota; kingdom Metazoa; phylum Chordata; class Mammalia; order Rodentia; family Bathyergidae; genus Fukomys; species Fukomys damarensis. The sequence continues at coordinate 27,112,763 of NW_022900932.1, forward strand.
TGCCCCTTTAAATTCAACAGAGCCGTCTCTTGGTTCCTGACTTCTCATAGACTCCACCTGCTCTTCTCCGTCTAGGTTCTATGCTGATGCCTCAGGACACCTGAGTTTGTGACCTTTGATCTGGGAGCTCTCTTCAGTTCTACTTCTTTACATTTCAGGCAAAGAATGAGGGTGGGAGATACCAATGGTATGAATCAGTTCCTCGCAGAGATAAGATGAGAACAGATCCGCCCACCTTCTGTGTCTACTAGGCCTAATTCAAACATCCAGGACTGGGTTACCAGAGGTATGATAATCCCTTTTCTTAAGAGTTTTCCATATCTCTCTTAGCTACGTATTTATTTGAAATTGTATATTCTGCTTAAAGGCAAACAAGTGGACCAAGCTATAGGAAAAAGTCCCTCTTGAGCTCATTTTCCCTCTTTGCAAGTGTTCAAAGTGAATAGATTTTTCTGTGTGGTTCTAAGGATAATAGATAGGATTCTTTTTTTGTTTTTAGTGGTACTAGGGATTGAACCCAAGGGCTTCATCCTAGACTACGTTCTGAGCCTTTTTAAATGCTTTTCTTTTGACATAGGGTCTCATGAAGTTGTTAAGTTGCTCAGGCTGGGATCAAACTTGCAATCCTTCTGTCTCAGCCTTCCAGACTGCTGAGATAATAAGTAGGCTTGTTCTGGGTGGATGATCTTTGCAGTTGGTATCAGAAACTCAGTTATCTCAGCTGAATTTAAACGGTATTTGCTCTTCATTCATTTTGAGAACGTTTGTGCTCTGAAAATGCTTCTTGATGGTTGCTAGGCAACTATTGTTGAATACATGCAAGAGGCATTAATTGTGTGAACATTTTCAAAAACAGGGAAAAAATTGCTTAAAACTGAGGATGTCGCCATACCCTCAATAAAATGTTTCCTCCTTAGGCACGTGTCCAGAGTGGAGCCACCACAGGTTGCTGGCTTCTACATGTCACAGGGTAAGATGATTTACCAAAAATTAAGCTCTGTACTTATTTGTCTTCCATCCTCCCTCTTCAGCCTCTGCCCACACATGAGTAGCCTCATTGTACAACAGGGCCTCAAGCTCAGGAGAGCTGGGACTTGCATTATTAAATACTTTCTGATTTTCCTGTGGCATGGTTCCCTGTCACCCACATTTTTCCTGACATGTGTATTTCATACTTGTATGTCCTCCGGGCAGGACAACTTGTCAATTATTACAACAAGCTTCAGAACCCACTAAACTTATCACACTGCGATCACTTCTTTCTCTTACCCAAATGGAAACAAGAAGAACTTTTTTATTTTCCACATCAAAGACTAAGTTTTCCGCTGATGCCAAATGCTCTGTGTTTCTTACGCGTAAACATACATTCCACTTTATAGTGTGTTTTCCCTCACTTTTTTTTTGAACATTCCATTGTCACGATCAGTGACAAAGACAGACTTCTATACATTCAGCCAAATGTCTAAACTAAACAAGGGTAGAATTTGTTGTATGGTAAGCTCTTTCTTTTGTTAAATATTAAGTTAAAAAAACATAAATTTCCATGAGGATGAAGTCCTAAGAGCAAAAGAAGCTAATCACATAGTCATTCTATTATCCGATTGCCATGGGCAACCAGTTTCCTCATCTGTAAACTGGGGGAAATGATTCAGTGTTCAGATCAATGCCTGACACATAAAGATCAGTCTACAAGCAGTAGCCATTATCATTATTAGATCCTGTTTGTTTTCCCATTATTTCTTAACTATGTAGTCTCATTTTAGTTCATTCCAATAAGGATGATTGTCACACTCGCAAGCGTACTCTTGGACAGCCAGGAAGATAAGAGAGGGTTCAATGCTCCTGGAACTAAAAGAAGCCCTGTACAATGGGTGCAGGAGCCAGAGTGGTAGGAAGGAGAAGGAGAATAAAAATGATGGCGAATATCATGGCTCTGGAATTCCCTGGGCAGATAAGTCCCAAATGTCCCACAAACTTACCTGGAGAGGGCATGCAGGCTAGCAGATCTTCCTTGGTTTAGGTGAATTGTGGAATGTACTATAAATCTTTTTAGTGGTTTATGACAGGTGCTGTGCTAAGAGAGCTTTCATTTAGTCTTCATACAATATCCCCTGGAGACTAGGAGTATCACTGCCAACTCAAAATGAGGAAACCGAGACATACAAAAGTTGAATGTTTGCCCAGAAGGACATGGATGGTAAGTAACTGAGTGGACCCTGAGTCCCAGACCGTGTGTTTCCAGAGTTCATCCTCTCTACTTTGTGTTTCCTACTTTTACAGAGTAACTTGCCTCGCAATATACTGGTGAATAGATGTGGTGCCCTGAGATGGAGGTGGTCAGAAGAGAAAGATGTAAAGCGGACTGCAGTGACAACAGGCTCGTGCCTCACGTAGGATTGCTCACTCAGGGCTTTAGTGCTGGCATCACTCCTTCAAACCATGAGAGAAACAATTCTGAGCTCATTCATCCGCTCCCGGTCCCTGTCATCACTAAAGGAAACAAAATCCATCCCGTTCCAAGCTAAAGGTAAATGTAATGGAAGAGGTAAGAATTATTTTCAATAAAATTTCCACAGGCATCAATTTGTCTTATGATTGAGGTGGTCACCAAGGAAACACTAGACCTAACAATAAGGATTCTTATTATTTAGGGACAATGAATCAAATTTGTTTGTTGGGATTTAGAGTTGGCACACACTTCAACCGTCTCTGTGACCCAGGACAGGCAGGCTACACATGAGGACACAGTGATTTCTAAGATGTCCTTGTCCTTACAAATCTGAGGTTCTGCCATGGGGGGGGCAGAGAGAGCGAGACAGAGACAGAGACATGAGAGATCGTGGGGAGGTGCTATAAAAGGGCCGGAGGAGCACAGCACCCTGAGTGCTGACCTCAGTAAAACTTCATGGGAGACATTTCTGAGGAGTGACGTGTGTGCTGACTTTGCAGGATGGAAGGAGAAGTTGGCCAGGCTGAGAGTCATGTAATGATGACAGAGTTTCTTTCCTAGGAAGAATATAAAGGTTTGGATTCAAGGGAGAGAAAAGTAAATTTAAGAATGAAAATGAATCCTATACTGCTAGGCTATACAGAACCCAAGGGAAGGGCCAGCTCCTGTGACACAAACACAATTTCATGGCCAGGACCCTCCACGTTGCAGGACTTTAGGAGATAGACAGACTTGAGCTAGCTCAGGACGTACGACAAGACAAGGCTTGCTGCGTGGGCAGGACTAGGAGAGGTGAAGAAGAGAGGTAATACAGACTGTGTTCTTCCCTAATCTTTCCTCTGTATTAGAGACACAGAGCAAAATAGGCCCAGCTACCCACCCCGCCAAGAGCATCCTTACCCCAGTACCTTGTCACTGTGACATGACTCTTCATTTGTACAAATCGCCCGCGGTGGTAAAAGCCTTACAATCACTCCTTTAATTCCCATTAGCCCATGTTCAGCAATTTCATGGCTAAAGTTGCCCATTTTAATAAATGATCCTTCATTTATTCATTTTCAACCAGCACACAATTTTTAATTAGCTTGTTCTTTATCAGGGACATAGAGCAGGTTATTAATTAGGTGCATTTTTGGGTCTTTAAAAAGAGTGAAAAAGACATAATCAATCCGCATGTGATGTTTAGGGATTTAGTTGGTATCAGTCAACATATTTATAGCAAATCTCATCAAGCTCCATTTTTAAACCCTGACTCAGCTGACAATCCCACAAAGCAGAAGGGAAGAGTGGGATTAATATATTAGTCACTTGTAAAACTTGCCAGTCCCTCAATTGCACTAGTTCCAGTAAAATGTTCAGGGGAATAATTTAAAACAATTTTTAAAAAATATAGCCTCTCTACTGCTTCTGACATAAAGGATTTGTGTCACTCTAGCATATTACTTATTTACTGTTACAATTGTTTAATTCAAGGGGCTCCTCACTAGACTTGGAATGCCTGAAAGGCCAGTGCTCTGTTGGGTTCTTTATTGTCCTCGCCTTATTTCCTTCCATGGGGCTACACACAATTACATAGCCAGTAACCAATAAATGTCAGTTAGACCCATAAATAAATGAATAAGCTGACTGCCCTCATCGCATGTACCTGCTAATAAGTAATACAGAAAACCAAAGATCACAAGAATCACATGACTCTCGGTGACATGGAAAAGTCCTTTGGCCTTTGCATTTGGTAGCTCTGCCCTAGCCAATTGTTCCACATGGTACTTCTGGAGGTTGGATACAAATCAGCAGGAATCGGAACCCACCTGCAGAAACGCCACTTGGAATTTAAACCCAACTGAAGCAGGTGAAAGAAGGAGGTAAATGAGTAGTATCACCACCTAATTAGGAAGCTGGTTCTTAGCAGTTACTCAGTTATTTCCTTATTACCTGTTTCCGGGCACTTGTGAGAATTTGAATGGTCAGGATCTTGGTGTATCTTCACGAGACACAAACACATTCATTGAAAGTCCTTTTGGAATATATTTTTGAAAGTATTTTAGAAATCCAATCTGCTGGAGTTAAAATGCAAATAAGCTTGCCATTTGCTTCAACTGCACTGACCGTGGGTCAGCCTGCATGGAGTAGTTTGCTGGGTTACACATACAGAATTTGAAGGAATTATATCAATTGCTATAGTATGGTCACAAGTTTTACTTATACTTCTCCCCATACAGTGACCTGATCAGGAGTGACTTGTATTTAGCATGCTTTTTCTAATTATACTTCTGCTGCGACATCTAAGAACTACTGCTGGAAACAAACAAAGCAAACATAGGTCATCAAGATAATATGGAGACGCGGATGCCAACAGTGGATACAGCAACAAAATCATAACTTAAGTACAAAGGCCCATGCTTGCCAGAGGGAAATTTATAATGAATAAAGGCCGACACAGAAATCCAGATCATCTTTCCAAAAAGCCACCAGAAAGGACCCCAAGTCTTCCCGTCCGCATACTCTGCCAAATATGCCCGTATGAATATTCCCCAAATAATGTCACTGAATTCTATGCTAAAATAAAACGATTCCTCTGTTGTGAGACTTGTTGCAGTAAAAATAAGGCAGGGATGAATCACAAAGATGTAAGATAAGAACTGTGTGTGGAAAACACAGTGATAGATGACACATCTCATTAAATATAATTTTATGTGATCGGTTACTGTATTTATTGCCTGTTTAATTGATTTATATTCACTTTAGGAAGACTTTTACTGTTCAGAATGTAATTATATATTTTATAACTGAGTACATAGTTGATTAATTACAATGTTGATGGTTATTTCAACTGAAAACTGGATATTGGGTCCTTGGTCAGAACACTACTCTCCCTACCTTTCAGCAATATTTGTTCCTACAAATACTATTCTATGAAAATGAATTATATTTAACCTACAAGGCTTTCCAGCATTGTTTCCAACAGAGCCTTTAAATATAGTAATCAAGTAGCTACCTTTTCTTTAGATAACTGTCTATTCCTAGGTATCTTGGTATAGGGTCATTTTCAAAACTTTATTTTGAAAGTTGTTTCCAGATAATTTCAGAGCGAGGAGAGAAGAACAACAGAGATGATTCTGGTGGCTATGCAGTCTATATCTACCCATCATTTTTTTCTAGATTTTCTTCAATTCAGTGGTTTGGTAGCTTTTGCACTCTTTAATAAGAACAATGGGAAGTTAATCCTCCTGAAAGGAAAAAAAAGTCAGAAAACATAATTTTGTCAAATCTCCTTCAAAGGAATTTCTTTCCTAGCTTCTTATCGGAGCTGCTTAAGATATGGTAGTCAATATCAATCAGGAAACATTTGACCTAAAGAGATAAGTCCGGAGGTATGAGTGTTTGATGAATGGTTTGCCCTTATCAGCTTGTAATTGCTATTATAAACTCAACAGAAAGGTTGCCTTCCACTCTCCTTTCTGAAATAAGCGTCAAATAAAAAAAAAGGAGTGTGTGGGGGTCACCATTAAACCTCAGGCAGTGAGCATGTGCTGTGACAGGGCCCACTGGCTGTGACAAACACAGGTTTTGCTTTCGTCAAAATTATGAGTCTCTTAAAATTTACATGTCTCTCTCTCTCTCTCTCTCTCTCTCTCTCTCCTCTCTCTCTCTCTGTACATGTACAGGTACTCGTTAATATTTGCATCCCTAGATTCTGCAGTTCATGAAGGGGCTGGAGATTTAACTCAGTGGCACTACCACCTGCCGCGTAAGCACAAGGTCCTGAATTCTATCCCTGGTACCAAAAAAAAAAAAAAAAAAAAAAAAAAAAAAA
>NW_022900932.1:27119658-27134785 GCF_012274545.1 Fukomys damarensis
AAAAAAAAAAAAAAAAAAAAAAATTCATGAAGGCAGAGGACAAGGCATAATGCAGTGCTTGGCATGCAATAAGCTCTCCTTACTTGCTGAATTGATGATTAGTGGCCTAGACAGAAAGAAGAAGACATGCATGGCGAATAAGGCACTCTATGTGAGGGGATTATCATCTTCATTTCATAGCTCAGGCAACTGGAGCTTAAAAGTGCAGTCAGGGTAGGCAGTAAAATTACATTGGGTCTTTTATATCTTGGTGTGTAGCTTACAGAAGATAGGAAGAAGCCTCTGTATCTAAGGCTCAAAAAAGTGGAAGCAGGAGAGGGGGCATCACTAGTTCCATCTCTGTGTGGCCTTGATCATTACTACTGCTGTTATTATTTCAAAACTATTGTCCCATGGGCACAGTGCAGAGCATTTCCTGTGTGAAATTTTGGCCAATCTTTATGACAACTGAGAAGCAGGTGTGATTATTTTTGAATATACAATGAGAAAACTCAGTAATATAAATTGCAACAACAGAACATACAAGGAGACAAAATATCAGGAAAGCCTAAGGTAAATTACCTGAATATTTACTGTCTACTTTTAAAGGCAAGCAGACAACAACAATGGTGAAGGGACAGCTTTATTTCTTAAGGGCTACAGGAAGGCTCTAGCTCATCATCTCATTGTTGGAACACAAGAGGAACACATTGTCATCATTGGAACACAAGAGGAATAACAGCTTATTTTAGACTCTTCCATTCACACAGCTTATTCTATGCGTTCCAACAGCAGTTTTTGCATTTGTGATAACAGGCTCATATTATCTCCCTTTGTCCACACAAAGGGCTCGTAGAAGAACAAGGAAGGATATATTTGCCAGCTAAGTGTTGCTGTGGTAATTTGAAAGGTAAGTGGTTTATTGGAGTGAAAGATTAGTTCTAAAGCCCTCATAATTTCCAACCAAAGCTTTTGCCTCAATAGATTTGTGGCTCTGTGCTCTGCAGACTTTTTCTCCTGCAGCTCTCATGATCCTAGTACCCTAGGACCAACTGCACTGATGCCTGCCCTGAGAGGTTCAGTGGCCCCCTTGGTCTCATCAGGTTCAAAGCTTTTGAGGACATAAGTGTGCCAAACAGTGTGGACACACCTCAGACTTCTAGATCATCCTTGAAGTTAAAGACTTTCCAGGAAGCTGCTCTAACTGCCCTTGACATCAATATTGTCTTTTTCAATTGCCTATAATATTTATCACACAGGTAGTGCTTTATTTTGCTATGCAAAGTTTGTTTTATGATTCAGTTCAAGTTGATTTATGTAGTCTCACAAGTAGGCTATGTTTTCCAGTGTGTCTAGGGAATGGTTCAGGAAAGAACAGCCACCATTCATTCAATATTTGTGGCTTGACTAACATATCAAAAATAGCCCTCTTGACTTTGTCACAAGTATCACTATTATTGGTTCTATAAGTTTTCCTTTCACTTGAGTAATATCCATGTTACTACTTATCTTTCTACTCAGGTTTGGAGCTATCTACTCTTCATTTTTCTTTTTTTTTTTTTCTTTCTAGATTTGACCAAACATTTGTTATTTATCCCTTGACAATTCACTCTAAATCCCTAGCCTTCTCCCTTCTCTGAATCTACCTTGAGCTAAACAATCCTCTTGGTTCTGTGGTATTTTATTCTCCTGGTATAAGAAAATGACTCAAAATGGGGCAATGGCTTGCTGCTGTATTTATAAGTATGCCATTTGCTCAAGGTGGTATAAGGAAACTAAAAAGGACTCCATGTCCATATATATAACATAGGAGGTGGTCAGTTACTCACTTTGAATGGTGGCCAAAGAGGGCAATACAAGAAAAAGCTCCCTAATTTAAACTTAAGGAGCAAACTGATGGAAAGTCTAAACTGATGAACATTCCAGTACACATTTTGTTACTTTCAAACATTTGACAATCTACTAATAAATGATGTCCAAAGAGAAATGTTCCTTTAATCAATAGGTAAGAACTGCCCATAGCAGGGAGTTTCCTCTGAAAGACCAATTGCTACTACCAGGTGGTTATGCAATGTGTAATAGGTGCTGGTGATATGAGAGTCCCAGATGATATAGGGAAAATAATATAACTCCTAGACTGTTAATATTATAGGCAGCTGTTAGATAGAAATATTATACATAGTCAGACAAGGCTGGGCCTTCGAGAGAGTCGGAGCAAAAGATGAAAACACATTACAACTTTGGCAAGAGACACATCTGTTGGAGGTCAGGCCTCAGATAAAGATGAAATGACCAGGCCTACATATTTCCTCAAGGGATAGGTGATAACACCTGGCCCAATAAAGTCCCAATAGACATCAGTCACCCCAGTGGGTGGACCAAGACCTCTACATCCATCCTTCCCTTAAAAAAGTTCTTAGTTCTTTCTATGTCCATTGCTACCCCATTAGACTATGTGACTTGCTTCCCCATTAGATCAAATTTACCTAAGTGGCATACTTGTAATCTTATTGGTTGTTCATAATTTTGTCCCATGTTGTACCCATTTCATGACATTGCTCTGTAAAACTTCCCCTGTGAGGTGGCGTCCCTGGCAACCCATCTGGGTCCCCTCGTACCTCTCAGAAGCTAGAAATATTTCCTACTCTTAACTTCCATTTTTCCTTAGAATTCATTCTTCAATGTTGGAGGACACAAACTCAGGGTCTAATAGGTTGGAATTATATTATTTCCCCTATATTATTTGGAGGTTCTATATCATTTGGAGACCCCAGTGAGGTAATTGGCCAGAAAGGGACAGGAAACTCGTCACAGTGTGTGGAAACTCCAGACAAGAAGAAGTCATAGAGCCATATCACTTTCATTTATTTTCAGTATTTCCTTAATCTAGAGATCATATCAAAACTCAAAAAACAAACAAATAAAAACAAAAACAAAAAAGCCCCAAGGAAATAGATGGTAAGTCAGTAACACCGGCTCCGTGAGTTTTGCTGCCTAAGCAATGAGCAAATTTTAATCGTGAACTTCAGCTACAGCTCTCCAGTGACTGTTCACATCAAAGAGTTTTTATAATTTATTTATAATTTATATTTGAGTAGATTTTCTTGCCAGGCATTATGCTTTCAGTTCTTTTCTGTCATTTCAATTCTATATGTGACCTAAGGAAAGTATATTATTTTTAACATTCCTTTGACAATGGCCCTCTAAAGTGACAACTTATATGCCCTCTTGAGAGCCTCATCCATAAGAAGGAGTTTAAAATCTCAACAGAATGGTCTGGAGAATCTTAGCCCTCATTGGGTCCAGCCCACTGGACTGTACACATTTGCTTTATGAACTCTGCTCATGTCACAAAGAACGAACCATTTTACAATACAGAGGGGAATAGCCTGGAGGCGTAAAGCTAGTAAAATGGCTACAAAATGTAACACTTAGAAGAACTCTAGATATCTATGTGATGTCAGGTCTGATTTCTACTTTTTCCAGAAGGACATTTCCAAATCATTAACAACTTCCTTTCTCTGATTCCTCTTTATTTCATTCTGTCATCTCTCAATTACTATGATTGAACTGATTGTGACAATTTCTTAAAGGCTTGGCTATAAAATATATGTACTAATTGTTGACCAGAATCAGAGAGCTATTAACACTACAGTGATAGAGCCCTTCTGGTTACATTCTATTATATCTATGTAAGTGAGTTTGTATAGCTCCAATTCATGCCTTGAAATGCTGAAATAAATTAACTTCTTTATTAGATATAAATATCACATTGAACCCCAGAGGGGCCAGAATGGACTTTTCTGTGTCACATATGCCACCCAGGGCAAAGAAAGATACTTCCCTGTGAAAATCACTAGCCATAATCTGTTTAATTTCAGAAACCCATTCCTCTGACAGAGTAACATTTATAGAAAATGAAATTTGGGTTTTCAGTTATGCCAACTTTCTCTTTCATATTCAAATGCTACATATATTCCAGAACATGTTTACAGAATTTTCCATATTTCTAAATAAATACGCCAAAGAAATTCTGAAATATACACATTTTAAAGATGCTTTTGCACACACCAAGTTATTCCCAGATGTTTTACATTCCAGATTTCTCAATAAATGAATAACATGCGAGGAAAGCAAACATGAGCTGACAGTATTTAGTCTGTTTTTTAGATGGTATAACATGTGCAGCTAAAAACAATGTTCAATAACTGGATTTCACTATCAGCAGTTATTAAAGAATTCAAAATGAGCATTTTGTGGGATTCAGCCAGAGTTGTACATAAATGTGGTCTTTAGAATGATTGTTTTGTGCTTCTCACAACCACACTGCAGCAACAGCTCTTCTATCTTTTGCATTATGTGCATGTGTGTGTGTGTATCTCCATGTGACAAACCCATGATCCTACTTCACTGCCACAAGTGCTCATTAACACGCATCACAATCCCACAGTCAGTTCTGTGAGCTTTGAACCGGTTCCAGAACGAGGGTTACAGCAAATGGCAGCTTGGCCTTTTCACTTCTTCCATTTTTTTTTTTAACACTTAAAACAAAAATACAGAAAACTCCCAGTAACTGTTCCTTTCACACCTTTTATCTCCTTTATAAATTCATAATATTCACTCATTAAATCTCAAAACTTTGCTGTGTTCTTATGTAATGCTTAATTCTCTTCTTCTCTGGTGTTGGCTTGTGAAATGTCTTTAATTAAAAAAGCTAAAAGCACTCTAAATCTGGATGGCAGACTCATTTCCAGGGTATTCAGGCATGTTGTCTAATTTTAAAACTCTGACAAGATACATGTAAATTTATGCAAGTTTCATAAAAGTCACAATTTCCTCCTTGAATTCAAGCTAAAGAAAATGCCCCTGGGCTCTTTTCAAAGCTGTTTGTTTTCCTGGAGAGTTTATTTTGCCCATTGTGTCAGAGGTGATTATCCTGAAGAATATCCCATGTCAGAGTCCCATCAATCCACTAAGAATGAAGAAGCTAAAATTTCCTGAATATTGATCAAACAGGCTCTTTGATCCCTATTTTATGGCTTTCAAGAACAGATCAGGGAAAGGAGGGGGGCATATTATCATGCAAATTATTTTGGTTGACAATAATTAAGAAATTACATGTTAAGAAAATCAGTAACATGCTAACATGAGTCATTAATGTGTTTTCATTCTTTGTAAAACTTTCTGGCACACCCTTCCTCTCTTGCTTTAAATAAGCAAGGGTTGGAAAATATGCATAGTATTTGGAACCCAGGAGAGGGACATATTACTTCAAAGTTTGCTTGGGAGGGTGGCTTTGTGGAGACTCAAATGCGCTCTCATCCTCTTTGCTTCTACCATCCTTCACCCAGGCTGTCTCTCCTGAAAGCTGTGGTAGTCTCCAAGTACACATGAGGCTGGAGACTAGGACTGTCTGTGAGCTGGGCCTGTCCGCTCTTCAGAATGTCTTACCAGAGGACTTGCTGCTTAGGAAATCTCTGAGAAAAACCAGAAGATGAGGGACTCAGAACCAGCTCAGCCGTGGGCAGTTAACCAGTCCATGCTAATTCTGTGGCTCTTTCTAAGCAAATCTTTGCTCCGAAATAAACCTTCACTTAAGTTTGTTTTGGAAAGGTCTGAAATCCACAGGAAAAAGACTTAAAGCATCTGATGGAAGGCTGAGACAGACTCCCAAACAGTTGGGACACCTTAGAATGAACTTCGGTTTCTTACAATCTCCAATCCCTAAAAGAGCACAAACTAAAATTACATTTGTTTTTATTGAAAGACAGCTTCAAGTGCTGACATGTAGTGTAGGACATGTGATACATAATAATACTCTTAAACCAGTTCTGACATAATATCTCTGGCGGCCTAATAACCACAAATGATTGCTTTAGTTAAGAACTAGCCAGAAGCAAAATAGATCCATGTAAAAGTAGCTTGAACCATAAATACCTCAACAATATTTTATGTCACTTTGTAAAAGTTAAAGGAGTCCTATAATAATTAACAACACAAACGCCATGTTCTTTACTATTGTAGAGTGGTTATGAAAGGTTATTTCATAGTCCCGAAGCTGCCAGTCCCATAAATTATGCAGGCACCACGAAGCATTAAGGAGAAATAATAGCAATTTAAACGAAGGCTGACGTAATTCACGATAAACAGTCATTGGAAAATATTACAGTGTTGTCTTTTTTGAGTGGGTTTAATCAGAAGAATGTGACCATATTCTAACATAAACCACTTCTCTTTTCCATTGTGCTAGCACTTGGAATGTTGGCACTCACTCTAGCTGCAAGGTTCTTATTCACAAAATAATTGCTGAATCCAGAGCTCCAACACCTCCGGGACCCTAACAATGTAAATTTGGTATTCTGATTGATGGAAGCAGCTTCCAAGACAAAGCTCCAAAGCTCCAGGCTGCGTGGTGGTCCAGAAGGGGGACTGAAACTTGAGACTCATGTAGCCAGGATGCCTTAAAGAATACATATCAAAAAGATGGCTAAGTAATGCAAACACCAAAGAACTGTTTTATTGTAATATCTAATAGAACCTGGAGATGGTAGAAACACAGCAGCTGTCCTGACACAGCTTGTTTTATGTGAACTATAAATATAATGACACATTAAGAAATCAATATGACAAGGAAGACCAAAGCTGCTAACTTTCATTAATGCATAATATCACCAGATCAGAATCATAAGACATGATCCCATGATAATGATGGTCAAGCAGATGTTTATTTCTGAATGTACATAAAAGCTGTTATCTTCTGTGCAATACTGTTGATTCAGACCAGGATTGGGGAAAAAAATCAAACCTCAGGAACACATCTTATGCCAACATAGAGACTGGGCAATATTTACCTCTGGCATTTATCCACTCTCTGGCAGTATAAAAAGAATAAATGACATTGCTATTATAACTGCAAAACCTCCTGATACAGAGTTCATTTAAAAGTCTTTAAGCCACCTATTGATTAGTCACATCGGCAAAAGGAAGCAAGAATAAAAGGAAACAGAGAAAATCTGATAGCTTATTTTTCCCACTGTTTCTATTTCATTCACGATCCATTCTTTCCAAGGGCCATTAAGAGCAGCAGAAGTGATTTCATTTTTTCTTCCTCTCCTTTTCTCTGCCAACCTTCGGGTGGAGGTGCTAATGAGCTGGAATAAACTCAAATGAAGGAAGAGGCCTGCCCAGAAAGTCAGGGACTTGGATAATCTACAGAGTGGGGCCTTTGTCCCCAATAATCAAAAATTAATTGCCATCTTTTAAAGATCGTTTAAAATATCCATTATATAGAAAGACAGACTATTTTTTGACACTGGATCTTTCCTTCCAACTGAATCTATTTAAATCATCCCAGAGGTCAAATTTCTGGCAGCTCCTTTAAAAATATTCTTTCAAAATAAAATTAATGGCTTTCTCTGACATTTATAGTAATAAAAATGTATTTTTTTCTCCTCTTACCACACAAACCTTACTTTCTCTAACTAGTCCATTGCGAACATTATCAGCGAGTTTTGCTCAGTGTACAAATATTTTGTGTATTACAATGAGTAGCAGAACACAAAACTTGCAAATATTTATTTTTAGATATATGGGAAAAAAAGCAATTAGAGCTAAAAATTTGAAGAATGAAGAGCCCACTTAGAAGCAATTACATGGGACACACAAACTCTTTAGCCATTAAAGTCTTATTCAGATGCTGTAGAGCATATTAAGAAACATCACTTGCACACACACAAAAGAAAATATTATTTCACAACTGAAAATACCCAATTATTATAAACAACATCTGGGGGTCATTAATAACTTATGCTTCAACTGAATTAGCCAAATAATGTGAGGTCTAAGAATTCCTAAACATCTATTTTTAAAAAATTGTTTATTGGTACATTTTAGGTATACAGTATAGTTGCATTCATTATTGGGATCTTGTACCTTTACATGACAGGTCTTGGTTCTCATTTTTTTCCCTTGCCCTGCCCTCCCTTCACCCCCTCCTCCCCTTCCTGCTTACAAACACTTTATTTCCATTTTTTCATTTTCTCACGTTATTTTTTCTTTTCCCTATTATCTTTCCCCTACCGTTCCCACTTTTCCTACACCTTTAGCTCTTTTCTTCCTGTGAAAAACTATAATAGTACATAAGATCCTAATGACCTAAACATCTATTTTTGAAGGCAAAAAGAAAACCAAACAAAATATAATACCATGACTTACTTTTGTAAATATGGATGCTCATAGGGAGTTTAGGAGCATCTACAAAAGCATATATACGTAATGGACAATTTATGTACCCTTATGAGACACTCACTGTTTATGTATTAATCACTACTTCCCCTTAAGTGGTCCCCTGTTTTTGTTTTGAGGAAGTTTAAGATTGTAATATTGAGTTCCCTCTTTCTGCTCAGAGCTTTGTATATAATTAGCATATTTTTCAGACTGGTGAGAATCTGACCATAAGCAACATCTGAGAAGATTCCCATTCCAAACTACTATGAAGCTTTTTGTATGTAGCCTCACAACACATTTTAAAGAACAAGCACACTGTTCAGATATTCCAGCCCTGAGATAAAAGAACCGGCAATTTTACTGCCATACAACTCACTGTACTGAAACATCCTAAATATTTATACTAACAGGAGTTGAAAATAGTATCAGAGGACAATGCCAAAATATTTCTTCCACACGTTATTAGCAACAGTCTTTGGGAAGACAGATGCCAAAAAGCCAGGGCTTTTCTAATTCACTGGGTCCCCTCACATGGCCTGTTGTTACAGGTTTTGTGGTGAGTCCACAGACTGATATGGACTGGGTGAAACAGTTCTTAAAGCAATCTATGTTTACGGTTTATTTTTTAATGTCTCTACAACTTCACTCTGAAAGTACTGAATTTCAATTGTAAGATGCTTGTTTTTTTCACATTTCAATGTCTCCAGAATTGGTGGCCTCCCAACTGACAGCTTTTTATAATTATAATTAGCAATGCTTTCCACTGTATCAGCAGTATGGTACCTAAAAATGATGTGTTTTAGAAACGATGGCTTAGACTTGATGAAATATAGTATCTAGTTGGTTTGTATTAGGGGTCATTACATTTTCTTGTAAAGGGTCAAGTAAATATTCTCAGCTCTGTGGGCCAGACTCAAGGCTACCATCACAGCACCAAATTAGTCATAGATGAGATGCAAATGCATGTAGGTGGTAGTGTTCCAATAAAGCACTACAGCAGGCTGCAGGCTGCATGGGAACAACAAGCCTAGTCTGCCTATGTAAACTAGATTGCAGACAACACACTGACCGTAGAGGATGGAGCAATGCAGCAATGGACAGAGAGGGAACCCCAGCCCTGACGCTAAACTTGCTAAAGGCAAAAACCTTGGCATCCTCCAAGCCTTTCAGCCTAACAAGTCACCTATACCAAGTGCTTAAGTCACCTATACCAAGTGCTTAACAGATGTCCAGTAAGGTGACAGGGATCATCATGCTTAAACTCACACTGCCCAGGGATGGAAAAGCAAAGTTGATGCAGATGAATTGAAAGAAAAACCTTGGCTTCCCCTGTTGGAGCATTGTCTTATGCATTTGACAAAAATCCCAGATACTTTGCACACAAGTCAAATTTTTGTAATCACTATTTAAATTAGACCCACTATTAAAGTAGACCCTCGAGTTATGACCAGCCTGACATATGAACAACTTGGGTTATGACCAGAATTTTAATTTTAACTTACGACTAAAGTTTTGAGTTATGACCCAAATGCCAGCCGCCTGTGCTTCCAGATGGTCTCAGGTACAGATGTAACCCTTGAAGAGTTCTGGAAAGAACATCACAACATCCTTTCCTGTGTGGGGTTAATTGAGAAATCCTGGGCCAATGTGTCTCAGGACACTGGGATTTGCCGGTAAGAAAGTGTCGCCTAAAATTATAAAGGAGAGAGGCCTTGAAGGCTGTGTAGAGGTGCCTGAACAACTTAAGTTACAACCAACCCTCACAAACAAATTGACTGTAATCAGAATAGTTAACCAGCAATTAATTTAGGGCAGCACAATCCAATCTCTAAGAGCACTGTTTTTAACTTCACAGAGCAGGGTTTGAACTCAAGCTCATTTCTTGCCTAGTTGTGCTGGGTGACACCTTTAAAGAGCTCTGAACTTCTATTTTCTTACCTGCAGAGCAAAAATAACAACAGCTCCATCAAAGTATTGTAGGGGAGAATCATGGAGATAATGTGTATAGTAGGTGGTCAATAAATGTTAACATTGGCTTCACTAAGCCTTTTTATTGAAATGAGTAATCATATGAAACATACACAATTCATTAGAAAGACACTGTTTAGAGATCCAAGACATATTTAAGCACAGTGTCAGAAACTTGATAAACTCTCAATAAAAGGTATGAGCTACTGTCAATATTATTACATTTTGGTTAAGTCAGAATTCTCAGAAAGTGAATCATCATAGATAACAAAGTATGAAATTTATGGAGAATGATTAGAAATGACTTTTTTTTTTGTTTGTGTTGCGCTGATAGCATGCAACTATGTGAGGACAGAAGGGGACCTTAAAGACAGCCTAATCCAGGGTTCTACATCCAAGGTTTCATATACTCTATGAACCCTAAAATAATATATGGTGGATGTTCTATATTTACATGATATGTTAATTTTTGCTTGTAACATTGTTCAAATCCATTATTGTAATAATTATGTTTTCATGAAAAGATTCACAACTTTCATCGGATTCTCAAAAGGACCTGAGATCCAAAAATGCTAAAAAATATGGTCCAACATCTCACTTCATGCATAAGATGTAGAGACTCAGAAAGGTAAAGAGTTGCTGAAGCTCCCTATTTGGTATGAGGGTCATACTCCGAAGCCAGTTCTGACTCCCAGACAAGTGTCATTCCTAGTACACTGTGCTCTATCTTAATTTCTGGGTAATTAATACCATATAGTATATGCCTACAAAATTATGGCTCTGCACTTAGGCCTAGGCAAAGCTTTTACCTGAGACTGTAAATCCCCAAGGAACAGACTTAACTTCTGCTGCTCCTTCGTACCATACTACCTCATGTCTGTGCTGGCTGTAGATCAACAGTTCCTCCAAATACCTACATAGAAGCAGTTGAGGAAGGAGGAGCTGGCAGTAATAATTCCTTTATCAATTTCCAACCTCCATTACCATTGCAACTGGCTTCAACTCTAGGTGTTCTGAAAGCACCAAGTCTCAATCTTAAGTGCGCATAAAGTATGATTAAAC
Source organism: Fukomys damarensis (assembly GCF_012274545.1). Taxonomy (NCBI): domain Eukaryota; kingdom Metazoa; phylum Chordata; class Mammalia; order Rodentia; family Bathyergidae; genus Fukomys; species Fukomys damarensis. The sequence goes on from NW_022900932.1 coordinate 27,130,894, forward strand.
TACATGTAGCAAAGGAATGTAAATTAGGAAAGCCATTATGTGAAACAGCATGTATGCACCTCAAAAAAATTAAAATAGTACTACTATATGATCCAGCGAGCCCAATATTGGAACTACATCTGAAGGAAATGAAACCAGTATGTTGAGACATCTGAGCTTTATGATCACCATTGTATTATTCACAAAAAACAAGAGATGGAAGTCACCCAAGTGTCCATCAACAGGTGAGTGGTTCATAAAAATGTGGCATTATATGCACAGTATAATACTACTCAGCCTTAAAAAGAGAGGGACTCTTGTTATTTGCAACAACATGGATCATGGATGAATGTGGAGGATATTGCATTAAGTGAAAGAAGCCAAGTGCAGAAGACAAATACCACACGATATTACTTTAAGTGGTATCTTAAAGAGATTTTTCTGTTGTTGTTGTTGTTGTTTTCTTGGGTTTTGTTGAGACAGGGTCTCACTACACAGTGAGACTGACCTGGTACTCACTATGTAGCCCAGGCTGGTCTCGAACTCACAGCAATTCTCCTGCTGAGGATGAGGCCTCCTGAGTGCTGGGATTACAGGCATGCGCCACCATGCCCCGCAAGAGATTTTTTTTCAGAAGTAAAAAGTAGACGGGAAAAAATGGAAACAAAGCTTTTTAAATAAGGAGGGGAAGAAGGGTTGAAGGGAGGGGAGGGGAATGGGGGAAAAAGAATTAAGATATATTATGTATAGGTATAAATTCATATGATGAATGTGATTATTATGTATATCAAAAGAATACCAATAAGATCAATTAAAATAAAGAAGCAGAAAATAGAATGCTGTTTATCAAGAATTGGGGGGCTGGGATTTAGCTCAGTGGTGCCACCACCCTACCTTGCAAGCACAAGGTCCTGAGTTCAATCCAGGTACCACCAAAAAAACAAAACAAAACAAAAAAAGAATTGGGGTAAGGGGAGGGGAGGTAGGTCAAATGATACAAAACTTGTCAAATAGGAGGCATAAGTTCAAGATATCTATTACACAACTTGGTGACTATATTTGAAAATGTATTGTATTTTTGAAATTTGCTAAGAGAGTAGATTTTATGTTCTTATGAAAGAATAAGAATGTGAGGCAATGTATATGTTATTAGCTATTTCACAATGTGTATATATTTCAAAACAACATATTTAACACAATAAATATATATTATTTTGATTTGTCAATTAAAAAAACATTGGCAACAAGGTATTGCTTATTCAAATTCAAGAGATCTAAAAGAGAAATGAAGAATCAAATTTTTAGTGAGTTCTTCAGGAGATAATGCAGACACAAATCTTTTTCTGAGCTCACTTTCTAACCTAAGAGAAGTTCACCTAAGAGTTTTCTCTTTTGCTTCAGAGGAATGCAGAAACTTTGGATCTTAATTCTACACACTGGTACCTGATTTCTTCAACCAGAGCTATAAAAGGTTCAGGAGATTCCTAAATCCACATAAGGTCTGATTATGTGATGCCTTTGCTATTGCTTAAAAAGAAAGTAATTCTTGCAATAATTCTTGCAATTGTAGCAAGACACTTTTGTAGCAAAAGCATCAAAATACTGATACATTTATACATAATGATGTCCATCACAGTATTAATTACACATTACACATAATACCAAAACCAATCCATGAAGGAAATAATCTAAACACTTCCAAAAGAGACTATGTAAATTCAATAAATTTATTTTATGAATTATGCAACCATTAACATGGCATTCATAAAATGTTTATAGTAACATAGAGAAATATTTATTTTATAATAATCAAAATTTAAGATACAAAAAATGTTCCCAAGTAAACACAAATGCTTTGGAAAGAGACTGGATGGAAAGAGATAACATTGATGAGATTATTGACGGTACTGAGGGAGTGGAATTGAGATACTGATGAGATTTTTGCTGATACTTAGGGATGCAATATCAGAGAGGACAAGCATGCCAGCTTCAAAGCCAGATAAACCTGAACTAGAATGCAGCTTGACCACTTACTACTTGTGATGTGACTTTGAGCCTATTTCTTAGCTGGTGTTCCCTTCCCTGTGAAGTGATTGTTAGGACGAGCTTCCTTACAGTGACACTGTAAGGATTAAATAAGCTCATGGATGAAACAGGGCTTAGCATAGGGCCTGATGAGGCATACGCTCATAGAAGAGTGGCCATTATAATTATTATTATACCTATACTTTCCATAATGGAAAAATTTCATAATGAGAAAAATATTTTGAAAAGCATATGAGCCCCTTTTTGCTATTCATGTTCTTTCCTCTTTGAAATATTGTAATATGGGGATGAGGTGTGGGGGGAGCATCTGGTTAATGGAAGACTTGGCTAATTAGGGCTTGCTGTGTATGCGCTTACAGCTATGGTGCCATGCATTCAGCACTGGGCCACATCTGGAGGGGATAGCACTGAGAGCACAGGCTGAGAAAATGGTGTCCAAGCTTCACTGGGAACTGCCTACTACTGCCCATTGGGGTCAGTGACACTTGTCACCTCACTAATAAAGGGTTGAACAGCAGTAAGACTATGTGAAGGCACTTTGAGAAGTATGAAGAGCTCCCTTCTTCCTGCAGGACATTCCCCGCAGGTAGAGTGAATGGCAGGGCCGAGGTGAAACACGCAGTTTCTAAGCTCTCTGCATCTCTGAGGTGACCTCCTCAGCTCGGGCAGATGACCCTCGAACTGAGAGTCAGGGATACAACTTAGTGGGGTCTTGTCCACAGTTCCTGCATTTTTCTAGTCCTGAGCTTTTTCAACTTCCTTTCTTTCATGAACAGTGGGATGGCACTTGCCATCTTCAGACAAACCTCCAAAGACCCAACCGGTGCCAATATCCATTCTCTTTCTGAAGAGTGTGTTCTAGAAATGGGGCAGGAATCAATTGTCTGATAAAGCATTGCGCTGGTACTGTGTGTGTGATATCCTTTTAAGAATACTTGATGTCTCCTAGCACTTGGGGAGGCTGACACAGGAGGACTGTAAGTTCAAACCCAACCTGGGCAACTTAGCAAGATCCTGTCTTTAAACAAATCAAGAAGGACTGCGGATGTACCTGATTTACTGCAACAGCCCTGGGTCCATTCCCTAGCACTTCTAAAAAAGTATTATCTTATTTCAAAGATAATGATGCTCATGCCAGGAACTGGGAGGAAGAAAGCGTCATCTGCTGATCATGAGACTGCTGATCATGAGACTGCCTCATCCAGGATCTTCCACAACCCTCCCTTGAGAGGGATAAAGTGTCACCTATAAATATCACACAGTGAGCCAAGGATTCACAAAGTACACATGGGGTATTAGTGCCACCACCAAGTATCTTCTCCATAATGAACACACCAGCCAACTCTGTCTTTATGAACGCATTCTGACATGGTTCCAGCTTGAACTGTGCTGTATTTTATTATCCTGATGCAGAGGGCACACATTTTAGTTAGAACCTGGCAGTGTCCTGATGTAATGGACCAGCCACTGTTGTGTGATTTCCAGTAATTTCTAATGTTTGTGAGTTAGATGCTAGCACGGTCAATGTGGTGACCTGGGAAAATGGGTTACTATTAGTCTAAACTTAAGGGTGACCCTCCACTTCCTCAGAAAGAACACCCTTCTAGGTTGTACAGACCCAAGGGTTTTTTATCCATTATAAAAAAATGAATAATCTTCAACTAACAATGTTGATTAATTTATGCAGAATGTCCCTTGAGTTTATAAAGATAAAAATGTTGACGAAAAAGCTGGTCCCATTGAGCAAGATACTTTCCTAAAGAATTAACTCCACAGTGGGCCAGGGATTTAGCCCAGTGGTTCTGCCACCTTCTCCATAAGCACAAGGTCCCAAGTTTGATCCCCGGTACAAAAAAAAAAAAAAAAA
>NW_022900932.1:27134863-27138748 GCF_012274545.1 Fukomys damarensis
AAAAAAAAAAAAAAAATTAAGTCCCCAGTAAGCTAAAGATGAAAAATTGAGGTCAAGATATACATAACCTATCTAGATGTTGTAGCACATGCTTGTAATCCCAGAACTATAGGAGTCTGGGGAAGAAGGATCACAAGTTCAAGCCCAGAATGAGCAACTTAGCAACTTAGTGAGATCTTGTCTCAAAATTTAAGAAAGAGAGCAGGGAGCTAGCTCAGTATGAAGGCCCTGGGTTCAGTCCCTAGGAACACAGCAGAAGAAAGAAAGAAGTGTGGGGAGGAATAATTCATCTAAGAAAGAAATAAAATGATGAATAAACACCCAGAGGGTTTTTTTTTTTTTTCCAGGTTCTGGGGATTGAACTCAGGACCTTGTGCTTACAAGGAAGGCCTTCCTAAATCCTTGGCCCTATGTATCGGAGTTTTTATATCACTTCAACAAATGCATATTGTGAAAAACATGAATAAGGCATGATTCTTAGCCCCTCAAGGTGCTTGGAATCCAATGATGAAAGAAAGTGAAGCCATTAATTTTCATAACAGTCAGAAAGTAAAACATAAAACAAACAACAACAAAAAACACCTTTGAAAAAGTTTTGAGTAACAGAGAAAGGACAAAAAGCAAAATGTTAAAGATGATTCTTCTGAAGCTACTTTTCAGTTTAACATCAGCAGTCAGAAATCAAGCATCTCACCCCTTTATCTCCTACTGCAAAGTTTGTACACTCCTACTTCCTTTTCTTATAGACCCCAGGGAAAGATCCAATTTAATAAAAGACAAGTTGATTATTCTTCCAAGAGGCCTCCCTTGGGTCTCAACCACAATGGGGTCTATGAGAGAAGAACAGATGAGCACATGCTCTCTTGGGGGAACATAACATCTTGGAAAAAAAGAGTTTTGCTTGTGGAGGCTGCTTTTTGTCTACGCTGAAAGCTAAAAATGGCACAGGAAACAACCTCTTTCTTTGAGCTTCAAAGACTAAGTAGTTTCCACCGCCTCACCTGAAATAACTTCCTCCTACTTGAATCCTTCAAGGTCCAGTTGGCGATTCACTTCCTTTAAGAAGCTTTCCTTGACATCAGGACCCTCCTTTATGCATCTCTTAACTCCAATTAGCCCTTGCAGAACACCTTATGGGGCCCATTACATGGTGAAGTGTTCCCATTTATAAAGCTTTGACAGATATCATGTCTTTTCAGCCTCAGAATAACTTTTGATTCTTACCTCCATATTTCCCTCACTCTTTAGGGCAAAACTGTGTCCACCTGGGCCAGCAGACCTGTGTATACAATGTTAGAAAAGCAATGTGAGCATCACACCAGGCCTATGATCCTGTAGAAGTTGCTTATCCTCTCTGAGCTTGATCATGGGTAAAAACGCAGGACTGGAAAGATGATTACGAATAATATTTGTAGTGGACCATTGCTCCATGTCTTATCTGAAATAATTTGATGTTTAATTCTCTTGAGGCCAGTGTCCCAACAATGCCTGGCATTCTGCTTACACACAGTCACTACTCATGAATGAACGAATAAACACACAAGGAGCACAAGAATGCATTGGTCTATTTCTGCCCAAATCCCATCTGTTCTTCAGGCTTCCAAGATGGCGGCTGGAGGGCCCAAAAGGCCACTCAGAGAAGAGATCTTTAGAGAGAGAGTTTCTAGGCAATTTCCAAAGAGAGTATATAGCCCGGATGATGGAATTGAGGCCCATGCCAGACAGCAATGAGAAGACTTCCTGAACAAGCAGCACAGGCAGCTCTTGTGCCAAGAGCTTGGCTACTCTGCCTCCTTTGAAAACCCATTACCAAATCATGGCAAGCAAAATTTAATTTTAAAAAGGGAAATGATTTATGTGCTACAGGAATAAAGAAGTGACAGAAGCAGGAAAGCTTGCATACATTTCATTTTTTGAAATTAGGCCTATAATTTTTTCATTAGAGAAAGATGCCAAGTTGGGAAAGCCAATGCGTTCTAAGCAGAAAATTATAGAGAGGTGTATAATGAAAGTCCCGTCAGCATTGAAACCCCTCGTTTTACAGAGTCCATGAGAACACAGAGTTGTTTACTATCTGCCCCCTTTCGAGTACTGAATATACAGCTCCAGCCCTTCAAGAGGCCTCTCATCTGTTTCTCTGATAAGAGAAGAGCCCCAGCAGGTTCAGACCACAAAGCAATCTTTCTGGCTGATATGTTGAGAAGAGATCTGAAGACAGCAAGGGATGAAACAGGGAGATTCGAATATCAGGCAGAGGAACAGAGGAAGGACAGAGGAAGGTGGCTACCACCAAGGTCTCTTGATTCCAAACTAGTAGTTTTCAGCTTTTACACCTTTACGATCATTCTTTTCTTAACTGCTTCTACATATAGAATGTGCTAACTTAAACCCTATAAAATGTACTGTATATTCGTTATCTAGAAAGCAGCTGATCATTATCTGTTTCCAGGGGGCTTGATATCAGGCAGCCTGAATGCCCTTCCTGAATGGAGTCTGAGCTAGAGAGGATGAGGGAAGGTCATGGATGCGCGTCAGATGTTCTAGGTTCAAGTCTTGGTTCGAGCACTTGCTGGCTATGTGACATAACTGTGCTTCAATATCCTTATCCATAACACAGAGGTAGCAGTATACACACATCCTTTCATTCACTGAACGAACATTTATTACACATCTAGTATGTGCCAAATACTATTCTGGTCCCTGGGCACACATTTGTGCACAAGACAGAAAATAAACCACTTCCATTACCGAACGCTCACCTTGTAGTATGTCCAGGGAGTGGGGAGACAGCCTACAAACACATAAATAAACAACTGTGTGAGTTAATTTCAGATAATGACGAGTTATGGGAAGATAATTATACACTGAGTGATGGGAGAGAGCCAAACTTATGGAAGATCTATGGTCAGAGATTTCTCCGGGGAGGAGACTTTTGGGCTGAGGCCAGAATAATGAGAAGGAATGGGATCTATGGTATTTGGGGAAATGCTTTTCATGTAGAGGAACAAACAAACAAGTGTTTCTGGGCTGAACAGATGTTGAATAATTTTTGGTACCAAGCAATACCTCATTTTCCCCAGTTGTAGATACAGAACAACTTTTGTAGGTGTTTTTTGAGGAACTATTATGGAATCAAATATGGGGTTAAGGTTGTGTTAGGTGCTGGAAGAGGTAGAATTCAGCTAGCAATAACTACCTCCACAGTACTTACCATGCACCATCTAAGTGCGTTTACTCACTGGTCTTTGGTATAATTTTGAGAGGTCTATGACACCTAATCCATGGTAATCATGTTATTTTGGGGCCCCCTTTTCTAGATACTACAATGTAAGCACTTCAAGAGGAGATTGCTCTCCTTCGTAACTGTTGTGCACAGAGAACAGAATAATACATAGCAAAAAATAACAGGTGTGTCATAGATACTGGTTGAGGGGATGGATGGACCAGTGAATGGTTGAGGGGGCTCCATGTGCCAGGCATTGTGCTAGGCTCTAAGCACCCCCAGACAGCATCCCCCAAAGTCCAGAGGAACCTAAATCAATCTAGTTTCCCTGTTAGGACAGAGTGAAAGGGTTTAGAAAGCAACCTTATTTATCAAGAGAATTTTAAAATTTGATCATATATAGACTTATTCTGAACCTTATTCTAGCACCTCCACTACTGACCAGGATGTTTGTCTGTGATTTTTCAACAGCTTAGATCTTTTCTATAGTATAACAGAATAACCTAGATCTTTCTTAATTGATTAAAAAAATCTGTTTTATCCTGGAATGGGATATTTAATCTTGCTAATGTAATGGGCTATCTCTTTTCTTTCTTTTTTTTTTTTTTTTTTTTTTTTTTTTTTTTTTTTTTTTTTTTTTTTTTTTTTTTTTTGTGTTCTTT
>NW_022900932.1:27138762-27142421 GCF_012274545.1 Fukomys damarensis
TTTTTTTTTTTTTTTTTTTTTTTTTTTTTTTTTTTTTTGGTTTTTTTGAGACAGGGTCTCACTATGTAGTTGAAACTGACCTGGAACTCACTATGTAGCCCAGGCTGGTTTCGAACTCATAGCGATCCTCCGAGTGCTGGGATTACAGGAGTGCACCACCACACCTGGCTATCTCTTGTTTTTCTAAATAAAATATTAGGTGAAATATTTGTCAATATAGACACACATTCTTCCTTCAGAGTTGAACAATGGTTTTCTGTACCCATGACTCCAAATAGTGTTTAATAAGCCATGAAATCCACTCAGCTACAAAAACAGTCCAGGGCTATTTTTTAAATCTCCCTTCAATTTCCAAAAATAGAAAATAAATTGTATAGATCATGACTCCGTAAATTAATTTACAGTTGTAACATAAAAATTCTTTTCATTAATCCCCCAAAGAGAGGATATCTCAGCTTCCATGGCCTCTGTCTGAGGAGGTCTGCTCTCAGGACCTCCTTTCGTCTTTCTGTCCTAGAAGCAAAGCCTATTAGTCATTGCATGGAGTACATCTGATACACTTCTACCAGCAGATGTATTTGAGTCTGGGTCACTATGTTGTGAAGCCCTTAACATTCTCTCTATCCCCACTTTGGCGGTACATGCAACAAGAACGTACCAAGACTGATTTACTTAGACCATTCTCTGCGATCAATAAAACCTCTAGAAAACTTCTAAGACAGAGCAGTGAAACCTCTGAAGGTTAAGGTCTTCTGCATAAACAGTAATGTACAAGAAGCATAGCTCCTTTCCCACTCGCTTTCAATTAAAGACAAATGTCTGCCTTGTTATCATCTGGGAGATCGGTGGGTACCACAGGCAGGCAGTGAAAGCCTGGATGTGGACAGGGGCCAGGAACAAAGCCATTTGATCATCAAAATCCACTGTGACCATGAAACTTACTTTGGCAAGGAAAAAAATGTTTACTCACTTACAAATTCCCATGATCCTTAACAAAACAACTGCCTTTCCTTTCATTTCCAGCAAAACATGTGATGTTTAGAGGACAAGAGGCAAAGTCCAGCTTGTCTTTTATGCTTCAAAATAATTTTATACATCTAGAGTTTTCTTTCATAAAAAATTCAAGGTTTTGTCCCCTCATCTGTTCTGCTTTCTTCCTTTGCTTTTTCTTGTTTTGTCTATAATGTCATTATTTCAACCAACAGGAAAAATGGAAAGGGAACATTCAATGCAGAAGCAGAAAATCTCCTTTAAAGCATACTATAAAAAGTAGAAAGCTTGTCTTTTCCAGTAAAGTTCTAGGAAGACCATGGGTTTCTTTATTATTCAAAGAACAAGATCATTTTTGATGAATGCAAGTTGTTCAAGACCCAAGTCTCTCACAGAAGCAGTAGAGAATCTTCATTTATCAGGAGGATTAAAAAAATCAATGGAATACAGACTTATTTTGAGCCCAGCGAGTTGGCTGTGATTTCTTGACTCTACAGATGGGGCAAGTGAGGGTCCTCATGTCACTTGTCCAAGGCACAGAGAATCAGATGGTTGAACCCTGATTCAAACCTGGTCTATTTGCCTGTGAGCTTAGACTCTCTACTCTACCCTGCTGTCCCCCTCCTCAGCCCACCAGCAGAATATATGTCTTGATATGGACACAGCCAAGTTCTTCTCCCCGAAGACTAGCACTCATGGTGTCTACACGTGGATCAAACACCTGCTGAGAGTCCATCTCATCTCTTTGCTTTCCACATGAATGACCACAAACTTCCTTTAACCCCATCCTATTCCTAGTCAAGAAACAGACACAAACACCTTCAAATGCCAACAAACACAGGAGCATGACCTCAACTTCTTATGTCTCTTTGCAATTCAAAACTCAGAACAAAATAAAACGTATCTTTTTAAAAAAGTCATCCATATCATAAACCGTTTGGTTCCACCTACTTTTAAGATCTGACTTCTTCACATTTATGTATTCTAGGTTACTTTCCATCTCTCTGATGGGAACCAGTACCTTAAAGTTATCGATTTATGTACTGTACTGCAAGTGCCTCTGTTTGGATTTAGCTGTCAGCACTTCACACATATGAAATCAATTGTATGATAGTACTGTTAACATTGTGCATTACAGAGTGGTGGGCACTTTATTGTTCTAACAGTAAAAATAGACAAAATGTTTGCCTCTGTGTTTTTTTCTAAAGCATAGATAGTAATACAATATAAATGACAGTATGTGATTTATAAAAGAGGAGTCATTACAAAAAGAGGGAAAAACAAGATAAAGGGTTGTTGGGAAATGCCTCATGTCAGGAGATTCTAACAGGACAGTGGAGGCAGGAATTATACATAGGTTAAAGATTTTTATAATGAAAAATTGCCATTTGTGTCATTTTCCCTTCTTAGTTATGATAATCTTGTTTCTTAATTGCATGTGCAACATGGTGAGCTTTCATAGCACTTTAATGGGAGGTCCATTGCTTTAGTTTTAAAAATAGTCAATTCTCTTGTGCTAAGAAAGAGCACTCTCTGTAGAGCAGTGTAGCTAACAAGATGGAGTAATGTGGGGTGGAATTAGAGGCTGAAGCTTTTCAATCACATACCGTTAATATGATTCAATTTATGCCTATGTCGTAGGTGTAGAGATTGCATAGAGCAATAAGCAAGGAAGGGGCTTGAATAAAACACACAGTGAAGAAAGCAGATGGTATGCTATCAAAACCCTTCAAGCCTAAAATAACCTTTCCCAAGTAAGGAGGATAGTTAATTAAAACCAGGATATATTTACACTATTCTGAATATCTCAGTGTAAATAAAAATCAAAATGACACTACTGAAATGTTGGATTAAATGATGAAATTTCATCTATTCTATTTTTCTTTAATAGTTTCTAATCAAACTTTTCATTAAATGGCTTCGTAAAATTCCACAGAGAATTTATTTACAGAGACTCATTGTGGATTTAAAAGCCTTACTTTTATTGTTCAGTTAAAGTTGTTATTCAGTGGACAACATTAAAACAGCAAGGAGCAGGGAGCTGTCTGGGCATTTGAGCAATGCAATCGTGCAGAGAAAAGTCTCCTTTAGGAGTGAATCTGAGGAGCAGGTAAGCCGTACAGACAGCACCAAGAGGAGAAAATGTGGGATCATCCCTGTCTAAGAGAGAGCTAGTTCCGATTCCAAAGCCTCTTCCGTCCTTTTCAGGCCTGCTTCACTGGCTCACATTCATGCACCTCTAGTAGAGAGGTCATGAGGCTACTTATAAAAACCCATCCAAAGTGTAGTGACTATGGGCAGACAAACCTAAGAGAGACCAACAGTTGACCAGGTCAAGGGTGGCCAGTTACTAACACAGAGAATCAGGAGGTGAGTTTTAAACAACCTGTACTGTCCCAACACTTTCCTCAAAGCTCAATCTTTGTTTTTAAAAGCAGGCCCTGCCTTTCCTATGATGCTTTCCTTGACCTTTCACCCTGATTCTATCTTCAGACACCTGCACTCACTCCCAGCCACTGCTAAATCCCTACCACACTTGTCCTCTGTGACACTTGCCAAACACTTCATCATTGTTTTTCCTGTAAAATTAGTTAACCCGGTGGCCTGCTTTGCAAGGGCAAGGACTCGAGTTCAATCCCTGGTACCAAAAAAAAAAAAAAAAAAAAAAT
>NW_022900932.1:27142844-27149058 GCF_012274545.1 Fukomys damarensis
GTCAATAAAAGCAACATCACTCAATCATAGGAATGCAGACACTGTCCTTTTGAGAAGGACCTTAGAGGTATTTTCTGGCAATTTATGTATTTCATGTGTCAAAGGTGTAGCTGCTAAATGCTATAAACTCTTTGCCATCAGCTCTACCATTCATCCACCTGGTGATACGGCTAATAAAATTTGATTTTTACAGCCTAGGTATTCTGTTACCTAAATTACATTTGACCAATTACTGAAGTCACCGAACGTGTGGTACAGAATATATACTGTGTAGAAAATTCATCTGTGGGTCCCCTGGCACTCCCGGTAATCTGACAGAAGTGTTTCAGTCATCTGGCAGTGTTTAATATTAGAAACATTTGTTTAATGCTAGTCACTAATTAAATTTATGTTCTTCCACCAACTGTTAGTTGGTTGGAGAAACCCAATGCCACATTTTAACAAACACTTTAACCCATGTCGATTTCAAACCAGTTGGAAGTTTAAAAGGGTGTCCGGTGTTCTCTGGAAAGTGAAATGTGTGGCCAAAAATAGGAGGTGGGGGAGGCATGTTGGTAAGGGTGATCAAATCAGGTCAGAATGAGCTTTTTTGTTCCCTTGCTAACATGAGCTGCTTTAAAAAGTACAAACTATTTGAAGTACGAACTTAAGTAAAACCTCTAATATTCTAATTATTAAGCTGGCCTTCTAGAAGCTCTTTAAAAGTACCTTCATTCCAAAAAAAAAAAAGCTTCTACTTTAAGAGGCTAAAGAAGAATAAAAGCACTGAAATTAGCTGTAACAGAACGAAGTCCAGGGAAACATTCAAAAGTCAGACGCTTGTGTTTGTGAGAACATTTAAAACTAATTTAGTAACTCTTAACAACCATTATGATTTCTGTTGAACTGGAACTTCTATTACCAATTCTAGATGTAACAGCTTTGAAACTCAATGACTAATAACTCTTAAATTAGTCCAAAAGGTTAAAACATTTTTTTCATTATATTATATTGAGAAACTTTAATTTTGAATGCTCTTAAATGAAGGGAAACATTCTTCCAGTTTTATTCTGTGTCAGGAATTTACAGTTCTCTCAGGCAGCAAGCAGGATATAGAATCTGGGAGCAGAGGACAAGTACTGGAAAGGGCAGATTTGTGAATGCTAATGTGCAATGAGGGGGTATTTAAAAAATATCCATTTATCTATTTGAATAAAAACATCATTTGAATGTTTAAAAACACGACAAGAAATATTTTCGGTGTGAGATTGTTTTCCTTTTTAGTCTTTCTCTTTTATTAGTCCATGTTTGCATTGCATAATGATTGTGCTCGCTCCTTGTGGGAACTGGCACATGTACATAACACTTCTTACCTCTTTCTTCATCCTCTTTCCCCCTTTCCTCCATCTCTTGATTGCCTTCCCCTTTGAGAAAGATCTGACTCCCTACTTTCTACCATCTATCTTTTATTTTGTTCTTTATTTATATTTTGGTTTTCTCATATAAGAGAAACCAAAGGAGGAAAATATAATTTGTACGAACTCTATTTCCTCCTTACAGATGGAATCATTTGATAAGCCAGTTATAAAAGACATCTGATGAAACAATTTATGCAGGAAAAAAAAGTAATGGCCTTTAGATCCCAGTGAGCTTAGATGTCTTTGTTTCCTTTCGTCCCTCCTGCCTTCCTTCTCTGTTCACCACATCCTATCCCCTCACACATCTACCTTAGAAAACCTCACCCAGGAGCAGCAACAGGGCTGCAGGGCCATAGAGATCACAGTCAAGAGTCTATGCTGGGGCTCCTCAAAACATGCTGAGGTCCACAGTGGTTAAGCAGGATAACTGTACTCGAGTAATCTACAAATGAGGAATTCTTGGGGAGGCAAGCCAATGGTATCAGAGAAGGTTCCAGCTCAGTGGGACCCTATGCTCCTCTCTAAGCCAGAGATCTCAGCCCCTTCTACAGCCATGTGCTCATGAGGGGCTAGACAGGCCCCTACTTTCCCACCTGCAGTGATTTCCAGAGAAGGGCTAGGCTTAAGGTAAAAGGTGTCCATGCTTCTGTAAGAATAACAATTCCCAGTCTCTAGAGAACCACTGATATGATCCTGTCTCTTCAACAACTAAGTGAGAATGTGAGGATGTGGGAGGAGAGTCATCTTTGGCTCAGCTCTAGTCACTGTGCCATGCAAATTTCCCAGATATCTCTCTCAATCCCATTTGTTCTTATGACCACTCAGCTAGAAGAGATGTAGACGAAGATGGACGTGCTTATACCCATCTTTGGTGGGCAGTATATGTTTGTGTGTAAGAATTATTCATGAAAGTGTGAGTCTATCTATCTGTCTGTGTCTATCTATCTGCCGTACAGTATCAAAGTAGTTATAATTTGTGCTATCTTATGAAAGGGAGTGATTAGGTCAAATTAAAATAATTCATATTTGAATAGCCAAAGCAGTTTACAAAAGAACATGAAAGCTTCCTGTTAGTCCTGTGGTCTAATTTCAAGGTCAACAAAGAGACTTCAAACTCTATATTGAACAGCAAATTGTAAATAATAATCTTTTACCTGTGGTTAGCAGAGGCTTCCAAGAAAGCCATGATGCCACGTGATGCCACAATGTAGGGATAGGGGGAGGGGTGGTACATGGGTCTGTGAAAATGAGTCCATTTCCCCCTCACTGCTCCTCTCCAAAACTGAACACAACTATTCACACACAAGTTTTAGGTAGGAAAAATATAGACTCACCAAACTCATCGCATATACTCTCATTTTCTATGAGAGTGGGGTGGTCAAACGTGTCTCGACAGTACAGGATCTGGGGGTTCCTGCTGACCACTGCAATGCCCCCCAGGGCCAATGCAAACTGGTCTGTGAGAATAGAAGATGGCTTATCCTGGATGCGTTTCAGCATAGAGCGGTACCGGCAGTACTGAGGGTAGCTGAGAACGATCACATTTGTTTCTTCGTCGTCTTCCCCTAGACGAATGAGAAAATATTACGATTGTCATTTTTTCCTTCAAGAAAGAGAACATTCATAGCAATGGCATAATTTGTATAACCACTTTTGGTTTTGGACTAAAGGTATCATTTTCACCAAGGTGCTTATCCCAGTCCATTTTATCCCAATCTGGCACTGTAGCATCCTCCTGCCTCATTTTACCAATCCAGCCACCCCCCCACACTGCCTAGGGTCCCCCTTAGAGCATAACCTTTTGTGGAGAAAAGAGAAGTGAGATGGGCTTGTGGACATATTAAAGTTCTACTGTTGTCACTGGTGAGCAATAGAACCAAAACTATTTTGAGAGAATCTGCCATATTTTTCTAAGCATTAAAGCCATCACAGTAGCAAAAAGCACAAATTTGTTAGCTTCTTTATCCTTACAGTTTGGCATTTTATATTGGATCGTATCATTTTTAGGGTGTTTGGGGACTTCAAAAAGGTCATCTGGGCCCAGAGGGATGTCCATGGGTCCAGATGGCACTGTCATCTTCACATTATTACTCTTTAGCAAATGTTTCCTGGTCTCTCTTAGTCTGGGGGAAGAAGGCGCTGCCTCCCACTCTCTTGGGAGTCCAGTGGCCATGTGAATTGTTTTGGCCAATGAAATATGACAGAAGCAGTGGGTGCTTTAAAAAGCCAGCGCATCACCAAACATAATCCTCCTTTTTCTTTTTTTCTGGCCATCTATAATGGTTCAGATAACAGCTATTCTTCCAGGCCGGATCTTGGAGTAAAAATAACTTGAATCAGAGGCCCTTGTTGATCCAAAATAGATGCACAGAATAAGTAGAAAATAAACCCTTGGTGTTTTATGTGCTATGGTTTAGGGCCATTGAAACAGGATCTATCTCAACTTGACTGATATATCCACCTTCTGAACTCTCCCTACACCCATACCCCTATCTTCTAATGTTCCCCAAATCCATCTGGTAACTCAACATCTCTCATAGAACCACACTGAGAGGACTCCCCAAGCATCACTGGGAGAGTTCCATCAGAAGCAGCTTAACTCAGAAGAATATTTCAGCAAATCCAGTGAGTCCTAATGATTATTTACATCTCACTATATTTTCTGCTCATTTATAAAACAAGATATGGTGTGGTTAAAATCTTTCCTTCACAATAAGCTTGAGAAATAGGAAACACCCTCTTTGATGCCTGCCATTTACATAATGTCAAGCTGAATTTAGGCTCCATGACCCACTTTGCCATCGCCCTCTGTAACCACACTATCGGCACAGTTGTAAGCCATCCGCAGACTTGTCACTTGCTCATCCAAAGAGAAAACACTCAATATTTTGAGCCCTTACCATGCTGTGGGGAATCACAGAAGACAGTTGTTAAGGATTCCAACATTATCATGGCCATCTGGTAACCAGTGGGAGACGAATGAGTAAGGACAGAACATAATGATGAAACATAACCAGTACCAATGGAAGGTGTGCATGTGACCTTTTCAGATAGGAGGCCAATACCCAGCTGTATTTCTAATTATGTTCACTTATTTCCTCAGGCTGGAGGCTTCTTCATGAATGGAGATATTTAGTTGTTTGCAAGATGACATGTTTTAATGGCTTACATTTCTTAGATTCCTGCCTGGCTTGTGAGTAGCCACTACATCAGCTGGCATACTTAATTAAAAGGAAATATGTTCTCCATTGAAAGCAAATCCTCAAGCAAAAGCTACTTTTCAGATGCTGAGATATATCCCAGGACATGCCAATTTGAGATGCTTATAGCAAAGCAGGACACTAAACTTAAACATTGGGTTTGAGCCTTTGCTTTTTGTCAAGTTAAAGCCTAAATAATTCTGCATGTAAATATTCACCAAACATCATTAAAAATCCAGGCTATCTAAGCTCTGCTTCAAGAAGCAGTCCTCAGTGAGTCAATTGTGTTGTTATAGTTTATATTATTATACTCTATTTGTCTGACATTGTGAATGAGAGAGGGGGCCATAACCATGAACTGCCGGAACTCACTACTTTCAGCTTGCTTGGCCCTCAATACCATCCTCAGCACATAGTAAACGCTGCACATAACAAACACTGATGATCTCCAAAACCTACTTTGGTTGTTCCATTGGTTTTCTAAGAAGGGGGGAAAGCTGCATTAGCTTTTCCAAGTGTTCTAGAAATAAATGGAGAAGGTAATGCTTTTCGGGTTGAAAGAAGGGAAAGAACAGGCATTTCACAGTTACTTTCACCGAAGTCACCTGCACTGAGATCCACTTCACTTTCCTTCTGTGCCCTCACTCTCTGACCATTTTGCATGATACTGCTGTCTCTAACCTCTTCCTAATTCTCCCTTCTGAGTACAGTCAGCTTCCTGGCAGTCTTCTGTACTTAGAGAGTCTCTCTCCCTCCCTCCCTCATGCTTGCTCAAAATATTTATTCCCCTTTCCTTTAGGAAGTTCCTAAAACATTAGCCAAGCCATGAATCCTTCTTTTTGTTAGAAAAAAGAAAACAGCAAGTTTCCTCTACTCCACACTCACAGCAATGTGCACTATGACTATCCATTCATTCTGGAGACAATGTCTCTAGGAGTGGTCTTGGAACTGCCCACAACATTAGAATCGCATAGTATGCCCATAAAAAGGAGGACTCTAGGGTGCCGTCAAGAATGACTGACTCAGAATCCCTAAGGCTGGGACCCAGGAATTTACATTTTTAACAAGTGTTTCAGCTACCTCATGCACATTAAACTTTGAAACCGGTGATTTCTGACTCTGAGTTTAGCATCCTACATAGATTTAAGGTAACTTATTGAGCTTGGGTTTTAAAATACACACATACACATACACACAGAATTGTAGGTAGATTTGTTATACACGCATGCATATATAGTTGTCAGATACATAGAAATCTGTATTTAAATTTTTTTTTTAATTTATCTTCCAATCCCCCTTGTACAAAAAGCAAAACAGAGGATTAAGTTCCCTTCTCCCTTTCACTTTTCCAGGATTGTTGCATGTATTACAGAAGATAGTAAATGAAAAAATAAAGTAAAGGAAATATTAATGCCATTTCTGGTACTGATAATAAAGCAATAACATTTACAAAGGTCTTTCACATGCAACATATCTCCTTTGTTCCCTTATTATTACCATCATGACGTGTTAAGGTGAGATACCCGAGTGACTGGACTAGACTCTCAAAGAGCTAGAAAGTGATGGATAGGAAACTCTCACACCATCTTTTTTTTTTTTTTTTTTTTTTTTTTTGGG
>NW_022900932.1:27149130-27210791 GCF_012274545.1 Fukomys damarensis
TTTTTTTTTTTTTTTTTTTTTTGTACTAGGGATCGAACTCAGGTCCTTGTACTTGCGAGGCAGGTGGCAGAACCACTGAAGTAAATCCCTGGCCTTCCTCACACCATCTTTAACATTGATTTTGATGAACTTTTCATTATGACAAAATGTCTCAATAATAACAGTAAAGATAATAGGGATTTAACTAGTTTATAATATTAGGGATGAAGATAGCAACCTTGGATCAAATTAAATATGATATACTTCATGGAGAACTCTGGTACTTAGCCAAGTTATAAGCCAAATTTACTCTACTGTGGTTAAAGTAGCTTATTATTTAGAAACACTCAATTCTTGTAACAATTTAATATTATCAATGCACCTTTCACTTACGTCAACTTTCTACTCATGTAGCAGGAAACAAAGCCAGTCCTAAATTTTGCAAGTCTGATATTCCCGCACCCCCCCCAACTCTTTCCACACTCAGTGATGAGAGGCACAGCCAGGATCTGTACTAATTTTGCAATGTTTGGCAATGCCAAAACAAAAAATTCTAATAAGTGTGTTGCTTATGAACAGAACCACCCATTTGGACCAGAAGTTTGGAATTGTTTAGAGGCAAATCTCCGACTTTATAATTAGATATCCCTAGAGGAACTGTTTTTTCATATGTACAAAGCCAGAGAACAGCCGCTAGGGAAGTTAACTCCTGTGGAAGTTACCGTGAGGAGTAAAGAGAACCTAGAGGAAGGAGGAGCCCCAGAACAGCCAAGTCAGCTGGGTCGGTTTCACCAAGCAGAGCCCCCCCCAACCCCCAGTCTTTTCACTGTACCTTAGGCAGATAAGAATTTTTTGGTTTTTTGTTTTTTTTTTGAGTCAGGTTCTCACTGTGTAGCTCAGGCTGGCCTTGAGCTTCAGCTTCCTGAGTTCTGGGATTACAGGCCAGTGCCACTAGTCTCAGAATAGAGTCCTTTTTTTTTTTTTTCCCTCACGATAAAATGTGTTCACTTTAATAGGAAAAGTATGTATAACAGATTATAAAATTATGGATTTGAGATAGCTTCCCATATCTAAAACTATGATTCTGTATTGGCCTCCTAAGACTTCCTTCTGATGCAGCTATAAAAGATTTTCCAAGAGCTGGCATGTTTATTTTGCACTAGTACACTTAGAAAACAAATAAAAGTAAACAACCATTTCAAGAATTTTTAGTTAAATTGTTCACTTACTCTTTTCCTCCTTATGCATTTCATATACATATAAATAAAGACTCCCATGCAAAGGAAACAACGGCTGCCAATTAATGCTATGTAAGACATAGTCCCCTTTCTAATTTATAAATGGTGTAGCAGATACATCTAAGAATGAATACTAATGGACTGGGGATTTAGCTCAGAGGTACTGCTGCCTGCCTCACAAGCACAAGGTCCCGAGTTCTACCCCTGGTACCAAAAAAAAAAAAAAAAAAAAGTGGAATGAGTAAAGATTGAATAAGTTGCACATTTGTTTAGCAAAAGTCAACAAAGTGTTTCTGGAACAAAGATATTCTTTCAACCACACCCACCCACATAGGAAAATAAATCAAAGTATTACCCTAAGGAATATTCTTCTAACACACCCTAGTTGGAGATTATATATATCTATATATATATATAGATATATATATATAGATATATATGCAATTAAAAACATACATTTATTTTTTTCACTTGATTTTAGTGAGCAGAAAATGATCAGCAATAAATTGCCGGGATCCAAGACTGAAATTTTGAACCACAATTATAATATTCTATTAAAATACCATCTCATCCCTCAGTTTCTACTCTCCACAAAAAAGTGACTATGTCTATTTTAAAATGCAATATTCAAAGGGAATAAGAGACCCCGAATTACTAAACCTCATTTCAACTTCACTTAAAAGAACTTTGCCTATTAAAAGTTAATACCTAAAGTACACTGCTTGTAATGCTCAACCAAAATTACTCTAATCCTGTGCTTATATCATAATTACACGTTTTGTTAACCTCTCTCAATGTCAATTTTTCACTTATTTATATATTCTCCAAGTCCAAAACAGAATTCCACAGAGAATCTGTAATTATAACGCGAGACTCCACCCAAACTTTTCAAACAGAAACTGTATACCATTGCTTTAATCCTCAGAGTTGGGCTGGGGGTGGAGAAGAGGTGGGGGAGAGAGTGAGAGCAGGCATTCATTCTGAATAGCATGTTGCTCAAGTTGTCTTTGTACAAAAAGAGATGCATGAAATAGCAAACACAATGAATTAATGGAGCATTGACTTTCAAATATCCATAATGTTATTTTTAAAAAATAGTTAATGGTGGCCAAATGCACAGAAGTCTGAAAACATAAATTTCAGAGGAGAAATTCGCTTTTATCTCTTACACAATGATGTAGAAATGTAACTTTTTTTTTTAATTCAGGGGCAGGGGGAGAGGAAGAGAGGCTTGTTTCGGAAACATCACACTATTATGCTTACTGAAAACCACTATAATCTACTTCTAACATCAGTAAGTTTAAAAAAAAAAAAAACTTTAAAAAAATCCTTCACACCAGGATTTTATAGAGCCTGGTGGAAAAAATATGCATGTTCCTTCCTGCACCTAATTACCTCAACTGAAAAATCTGCCAAGTATTTTGCCCTTTAGTTCCTTTAATCGTATTAGGGCAAATGCATTTGGATGCCAATAGAAACAAACATTTAAAGATTTTCACCTAAAAGATTCCAAATATGTATGAAGGCTAACTTTGAAACACAATGTTCCACATGCTTCAAAGACAACATACAGTTTTCTTTCTTTTTTTTTTCCAAGCAAATATGAATTTGCTCATGTTATAAAACACAATGTCTGGTTTGAAGCAATTTAAGTAAAATAATGTCAATATGAGAGGCTCTCACAATGATTTATGCTTCCTTCTGTTACTTTATTACATTAGACATTCCTTTCTCAAAGGCTTTATACTTTTCAATGTGCTCCTAGCAACCAACCAAAGGCAAAGCATCAACTTTATATACCTGGCACTGTTCCAATTCTTACTGCTATTGACAATTATATTGAAGTTTCCATTTAATTGCTGCTCTGTTGTGACACGGAATATTTGTCATAATTAGGCATTTCCTATTTTCTGTCCATTCATCTTTGATTATTACTGAAAATGAAATTTTTTATTTCAGAAAACCTAAGCATGAAAATTCTACAGATAAGAGTAGCTACAGCTGTTACTATCATTACCAACATTGTAACATGAAGAAGAAAAAAAAAGAATATAATTTCTCGGAAGGTAATTTTCCTTTCAGTCTAAGTGCTCTTATTCATCTTACAGTTACTCAATGATTTCCTGTTCTAATTACAGGACATTATACAGAAAGACATTTGTAACAAGAAAATGCAGAAGGGTATATGACTAAAGAGCCTGAATTGGCTGAAAGTATTTAAAATTCCAAAGTTGTACATCAACTTCATCAACTCATGGTTATAGCTCTGTGTAAATGTGTAATGTGTCCCTCTCTATTTCTAAATCTCTCTGAAGGCAGTAAACTTAGTACTGAAAGTTAGTACACATCAAAGGGGAAAATACATTTGCAGTTAGACATGTTAGTGAGATGACTGAAGGAAAATCAGTTAGTTTTTGTGTGTTTTTCTCCCCTTCATCAAAGCTGCTGAATTGAAAGCGTGCCAAGGAATGGAGTGGAAAATATTAATAATAAAAATAAATTAAATGCCTGATTAAAAGGGAGAGAGAACAAGATTCCATCCGGAATAGAAATGAAAATGCCACAAACTATTTCATAAAAACATACTGTGACGTAAATTGCACATCAGTATTGCACTGTTGTGGTTATTTTGAGAAATGGTTTGTACTGTAAGTCAGCTGGTATGGCCCCACCCCTAACGATTTTGTAATTCTCTACACAATAAGTAAGTGGGGCAGCCCTGAGATTGCTGAGACAGAAAACAGACCTAGCTATACAGAACTGGCAATAAAAATATAATGTACTTTTAACATAACAGAACAAGGAGATTGGCTTTATTAACTAAAAAAAACTACTTTAAATGGTCCCCAGCTTGCCATTTGTTTTGATAAATGGAAACACAGATCTTCCCAGGATAGGCAACAAAAATATCACTGGAGAACTTAAAAAGAGAGAGGGGGTGGAGAGGGAGAGAGAGAGAGAGAGAAAATGTGGGAAAATATATCAGTGCGCAGTTGAAAGTGGAACAAAGAATATTTCAAATATAAAACCAAGAGTTTTAGCTGGTTGTTTCTAGAAGCAAGACACTTTAAAGAGATAGTCACTCAAACATAAAAAAATACATTAATATGTTAACATCAGCTTTTGCTCTTACTATTGCTTCATCACTCAAACAAGAAAATAAGACAAAACTAAATTAAAACCAAACACTGCTATCGCTCTGAGTAACACATGAACCCTCTGGGAAGCAAGCCAGCTCCGCCTCCAGCAGGCCACTGAGTTAGCAGCCTCTCCAGTGAATTCTAAGTCACATTCAGGAGCCACTCTGGACTCCATTTTGAGAGTTTGCATGTTATTTCCATATGGCTTATCACCACCAAATTTTAATGTCACACAAGACAAGGATTATGCAACAAGTATATCTACTGGGGCACCTCATGAGGAGAATGATGTAGTTGCCACCACATTTAGGGTGTGATTCCAGGAGCCTGACCCCCTTTTTGCGTCTTCTTCACATTAGTTAACCTTGAACCTGTAGTCAGCCCCTCATTTTTAGTATAAATGGGTTTTAATATCTGAAGAAGAAAATATAAAAAACCTATGGGACATCAAGGAGCTGGGTCCTAGACAATATTTTTCCTACTTCAAATTCATGCTGAATGTTTTCTCATAGATTACTTTAAACACTTATTTATGTAATAGAGATCCAGGTAAGCCTGTTTGTTGTATAGAATTTGAATTTAGTTAAACTCAATCTTCTCTTGGTTTTCAATAGATAACGCTTAACACTCAATTAGCCTCTATGGTTCCCATGGTGAAGTCATTATAAGACGAAAAAATCAAAATCATTAGCAGTATTGGCCTTAAAAATTAAAACAGTTTCCGCTGTCTTTCCCCGGGAAATATCTCCATGTCTTTTATTTCTCAAGTTTATCACTGTGAGGGTCACAGGTCTGTTACCGCAGCAGCTGTGTAAACCCTTGACACCTAAGATACTCTCCTGAGCCTCAACTTAGCGATAAACCTAATTAAGTTGTGGCACTGGACAGATCAACAGCTAAATGAGTATCTTCCACACATCAGGCTTACAGCAGGTGAGATACAAGTTTGGGTATTAATAAAATGATAATGGCTATATTTTATGACTTTCATGGACACGATATTTCACAAATAGTCCATACTAATCAAGCAAAGTCTAGCACTTGCCAACATAATTGATATCAGGAAAAAAGTATGTAGAAGAGAACTAAACACCAAACAATGTAGAATTAGACTAATGTTGATGGTTGCATGCCTAGCATGGAGAAAGCTGTATACTGTATACATACAAGTGGAACCTTGATTTGCAAACCTAATTCTTTCCATGATTCTGGTCTCAAAATTCATTCTGTCTTCCATGTGTATTTACTATGCTTGCAGTTCAGTTGTGACCAGAATCATGGAGTGAATTCTGTGACTAGAATTGTGGAAAGAATTAAGTTTGTGAATCGAAGTGTATGTACATACACCAATACGTATATTATATCCATATGTATATACATGTGCCTGTGTGTGTATATAATGGTACTTCTACTTGCACTGAAACTGCATAGCCATTACAATAATTAAGTTAAATAACATATTGGGTCTTACAAAAAGGCTTCTGTTATATTAAATAGAAAAAAAGCAAGGTATGAAATAGTATGTTCAGCTTCCTGTCTTTTGTTCAATAGCCTTATTAAGCTACAAACATCCAATTGAAATGTCCAAGCTTTTAGAAAAGAGTTGTGCATTCCTCATCACAATCGAGTTTAGAAGATTTTCACTACCCCCAAACAAATTCTCAACTCTCTTACCCTTTAATTCCCCTGCCTTTCATTGATGAACATTAATGATCTTTCTTTATGATAAATTTGACTAGTCTTGACATTTGTTATAAATTAAATCATACATTATAATCTCTTGTGACTGGCTTCATTTACTTAGCATAATGTTTTCAAGGTTCCCTTACATGGTAGCATCTATTAGAAATTCATTCTTTTTAATGGCTGAATAATATTCCACTAGATGCATATACATTTTGTTTATCTGTTCATCTATTGATGAACCCAGAGGATTCTCTTTTTATCTGTTATGAATAATGTTACTATCAACATTTCTGCAAAAGTTTGTGTGGACATATGCTTTCATTGCTCTTATGTATACCCTGGAGAACTGCTGGTTCAGATGGTAACTCTATGCTTACCCTTTTGAGGAGCTATCATGCTGTTTTCCAAAGTGACTGCACCATTTTACATTCCCATCTTCAGTCTATGATAAGCTCCAAATCTTTGACAACACTCAGTATTGTCTTTTGACAGTTATGTTATTGGGTGTAAAATGGTATCCCTCAGTCCTGTTTAATACCTCAAAGTAATTAACACTGAGTATCTGTAAGACATAGCATTATTTATAATTCTTTTTGTCTGCATTTTTAACTGAAATTATGTATGTATATATATATATATGTATATGTATATATGAAATTTTGAGATAACTACTAAATAAGCAAAACCACCCTAAAAATAAAGAATAAAGTTGGAGGACTCTCACTTTTGGGTTTCAAAGCTTATTTCAATATCACAGTAGAGAGACAGGCTGGTCTTGTCACATGAATTAATGTATGCAGCAATAGAAAAGAATAGAATCCAAAAATAGACCCTCACATCAATGGTCAGCTAATTGTTGGCAAGGATCTCAAGGCCTTTCATGGGGAGAGGACAGGCTTTTCAACAAATGGTAGTGAGAAAATTAGATACTTCCAGGTAAAAGAATAAAGTTAGACTCTTATACCATACATAAAAATTAACTGAAACTGAATCAACAACCCAAATTTAACCACTAAAACTTTAAAGTTCTAAGAAGGAAATATGAGGAAGTCCTTTATGACCTTTGTTTCACAAGGTTCCTTACGCATGGTAAGTAAAGAACAGGTAACAACAACAACAACAACAACAATCAGATAAATAGATTTCATCAAAATTTAAAACTTCTCTGCACCAAAGGACACTATCAAAAAAGTGGAAAGTGATAATACTGTGGGCAAAAAAACTTTCAAGAGTCATACTTAGAATATATAAACAAATTTTGTAACTCAATAATAAAAGATAATGCAATTAAAAATGGCAAAGGATTTAAATAATACTTCTCCATAAATATAAATGGTGTGACAAATGGCCACATAATTAATAATTAGGGAAATGAAAATAGAAACCACAAGGATAAACTCCTTCAACCTACTGGGATGGTAACTATAAAAAACAGAAAAAAGAACAACACCAAGGGTTGATGAGGATGTAGACAAATTGGGACTCTCATGAGTTGCTGGTGAGAACGTGGATGGTGTAGCCATAGTGGAAGAGTGTGGGAATCCTTTAAAAATATAAACATGGGATCACTACTTAAGTCAATAAAATTAGGTGCATATCTGAAGGATTTGAAAACAAAGACTTAGATATTTCTATATCATTTCTAGTGGCAGCATTAGCACAATAACCAAAAGTAGACACCCAGTTGCTAATCAACAGATGGAAGGAAAGCAAATGTGGTATATCCATACTATGAAATATTACACAGTCATAAAAACACTAAAGTTATGATATATATTATATGATAGATGAACCTTGAAAACATTATACTAAGTGATACAAGATAAACACAAAAGAGCAGCTATACTAAGAATTCACTTATATGAGGTATTTTAACATAGGCTAATTCATTGAGATAAAAAGTAGAACAGAGTTTGCTAGGAGTGAGGCAGGGATATTGGAAGGGCAGTTATTGCCTAATGGGTGCAGAGTTTCTGTTTGGAGTGATGAAAAGGTTCTGTAAGTAGATAGAGGGGATAGTTACATAATATTGTGACTGGACTTAATGTTACTGAATTATACACCTAAAATAAGCTAAAATGGTCAATTTTATGTTACATCTGGTAAGGGTTGTATTTTCCACATGGATACATTCTTTGTTGTTTCTAAGGAGGAAAATGGATGTTTTCTCCAGGCAGCAGCTAGAATATAATATCCTAGTGGGCACTGAATCAATGTCCTAACTCTTTGGTATCTTCCCTAGATCTTTGAGAATGTTCACAAATGTAATTGCCCCTGTGGACAGTGCTACAATAAGAATCTGACCCTTTCATCAAAGACTAAGAAAAATCACATCATCATTTTACCTTGGGCTCTGGACCAACAGCTCTTCCTAAAAGGCTGAAACAATCTGGGGAAAGGTATCTACCCAACAGCCCTGCAGATTGGCTAGAAAGACCTCCTTAGATGAAGGTCATTAACTAGGCAGGCATTCCATTTTGTTCTCTCTCTCTCTCTCTCTCTCTCTCTGTCTGAGAATTTGAAACACTCCAGGTTACATGCCATATGCAAACAACTGCACTGAATCTTGGGAGTTCACATCCTAAGGTGACGATAGTTGCATAATTGCATTTCTTTCTTTCATCTCATCATAGTACTCAACAAGGAGAGAGGGCAAAGGCTTCTTCATTGTACTAGTGACTTAGCTTTAATCAGTGTTCAAACTGGTGAATCCCTGCCCTGAAGGCACATGAAGGATTTTTGAGGAGAACCCAAAGAGGAATGGGATAAATCTTCACCTTCTATGTTACTTACTCCTCAACTCATCTGCCCAAGAGTGAGCCAGCACTCACTACGATCAGTCTCCTTCACCTGACCTCCATCCATAGTCTTATGAAGACAAAGAGCCAAATCAAAATATGGGTCTTGGAGATGCTTCCTTTATTGAAATATCAAGCCATAGGCTTTTGGTTTTTCCCTTCTTGCACATATTTTCGTTAAAGGGAAATCTTGGCAGTACAAATAAAGTACTACTTTAGCCTATGTTAGAATGCTCTGAATTCAGAAAAGCCAAAGATGTAAAGGTTAATGATGCTGATCCTTTAAAATGGAGCTAAAATGATCTTCAAGGATACTAAATTTATTTGATTATAAATTGACTAAGTCTGTGGATAAAAATTTTACATGATTTATTTTAGAACTGTTATGCTTTATTAAATACACATTTTAAAACAAATTTATCAACTCATATATAATGTTTACTGTAATTATAGTTCATGACCGTTTTACTTTCTATCATGTTTAACATCTATCTGTTTAGAAAAAACTCATGATAGAAATATTTAGATGTCCACTTAAAATTGGGCAAAGGAATAGTTTTTTTTTTATTTATTGGAGCAGCACTATTTAATAAACATGAGTTTATTATTTTATAACTCGAGTCACATTAACATTAGTAGTTAGCATTAAAAAGGGCACAGGCCTGTAATCCCAGCTACTAGGGAGATTAAAAGCAGGAGGATCACAAGTTCAAGGCTGGCCTGGAGAACCTGTAAAACCCTGACTCAAAATAAAAATAAATTTAAAATAACTGAGGATGTAGTTCAAGGATAGAGCCCCTTGGGTTCAACTACCAGCATTGCAAAACAAACAAAACAAAACAAAACAATAAAAATAAAAGCAAAAAAAAAGTATTATAATAATCTATTTCGTCTAGCCCAAAGTATCCAAAATATTATTTCAACATGTCGCTGCCAAAAAGAATTTTCGTAATACAGTTTACTTTATATCTGTTATACTAAATTTTTGAAATCTGGTGTGTGTTTCACATTTATGGGATCTTCTGATTTGGGCAAGCCACATTTCAAATGCCTAATCACCACAAGTGGCTACTGGCTACCATACTGGTGAGCAGAATCGAGAAAGTCCACCAAGAAGCAATTTAAGACAACTGTGCCAGACAATCTGAGCCTGAAGAGGAACCTGAGCTGTCCTGGGTTCTTGACAGTCCCTAAGGTGCCCTTCAGTTTAGACTTCAGGATAAGCAGAGGCAGACACAGCCAGGAAGACAGAGAAGAAGGAAAGATGCTACTGTGGCTTTCCATCCCCCAAATCCCAGTGAGACCAAAAGATAGCAGTTGTGTCACTACTGTAGTACAGATCTCAGCTGCCACCTTTGGTTTCTACTGAAGAGAACAAAAATCAGATCAAGTAAAATAATGTTTTGGTTTTTTTTTTTTTTTTTCTTGTAAAGCTTCCCCTCTGAAATCTGGTCAGAGCTATCTCTGGAGACTTCCTATTCTCCTGCTGTAATGAGGTGTAGATTCACCTGCTGCCGTTTCCATCATCCATCAGCTCTCCTTTCTGTCTTGAAGCCAGGGGAACATCAGTCATTCAGAATGGGTATTTTTTTCTTTCTTTCTCTTTTTCCAGTGTGAGTAATACTAAAATTAGTTAAACACCTGAAGAAGATACTTATAAAACCTACTGGAAACTGAAAGCACTCTTCAATCTCACGGCTGCTCAGTCATATAAAGTCTCTAGCACCTTCTAATGTACTCTCCCAGGGCACCATGGAAGGAACATCACTGAAAGCTGATGACACGGATATGCTCTGTTTTACTTCCTTTTTGTAAAGTGTTAGCAATGAAGAAGCTGATGGAAGAAAGGCAGAAGATGAATCTGGTTTGTTCACACTTCTCATAATCTCACCTATCACTCTGAAAATTGTTTCCACTGTAAATGCCCTCCTTGCCTCAATCTACTAATCTTACACAATAAACAAATTCCTGATGGTTAACATATTAATTCCTGTTAACATTCTATGGTTTCATAGCACAGGTTCCCAATGCAATAGATTCCTTTCCTGGGTATCTCTTAGATATTTCTGTGCAATAGTTTATATTGGCAAACTATTAGCCAAATCCAGCCCAATGCTTCTTTTTGTAAATAAAGTTTTATTGCAACACAACTATGTCTACTCATTTACATATTACCTACGACTGCTTTTGCACTCCAATGGCAAAGCTCTGTACTTATAGAGTTAAAAACATGACAAACATCTTTTGGTCCACAAGTCTAAAATATTTACTACCTGGCCTGGTTTTCCCTTGTTCTGGTGACAATATTATTGTTCTCAGAAATCTGCTATGTGGATTGCTGGTATTAGCTTAATTCCTCAGATGTTGTCATTAGTCTTTGCTTTCCTCAATTGCCTTTCATGGTTCCTTTCATCCTAACCCCATCTCTATAAGTCTTTCCTTTGTTAATGTACCTTTCTTGAACTGAGTGGAAGTCTGTTTCCTGTCTCCCTCGAGATTGATATCCCTCCAACGTTCCCATGTGGCAAATGGTGACCCAATCATATCCCCACATCAACAGTGAAAACCAAGAGAGGACCTGTGTTCTGTGAGCCAATCACATCAGAACCACTAAAGGACTTGCTTACATAGAGATTCTTGGTTCTCCTTTCCTGCCATGCTGAATGAGAACACCTGAGCTGAGTCTCTGTTGTCATATTTGGTAAGAAGGACCCGAGATATTCCCAATGCACATAAGCGGAGCAGATCCTGAACTAAGACATGTGAATAGAAATTACATGGATGAAAAGATCAGAACCACCTAGAAGAGGGCCACAGGAGATACTGAAGCTAAGGTCAGGATTTACCCATTCTCTTGTAAGCTCTTTAAAGCAGGCTGTACATTAAAAAATCACATATCTTGTAATATGTGGTGTAGCAATTTGTCAGTACCAGGGCAATGATAAGCATGAAGATCAATGACTTCCACAGTGGGAAAAGCATGAGCCCCGTAGTTCAACAATATATAGTAAGCAGCACTTGTGAATGACACAGTGACAAGGCATGATGTTGGCTGACTACTGTCTGTGTGATCTGTGAAAACGCTACCTCTCAGAGCCTTGGGATCATAATCTGTAAATGAACTTTAAAAATGATGACTTTCTGGGAGGACACATGAGTTGACAGAAGAAAAAGGGTCACACTATCCTGGAACACCAAGTAGATAATCCCTATCATCATTGCTTTGCAGGTATGTTCCAAAAGCACACTCTACAGCATGGAAACCACAGTTTAATTGGAAGTTACACAGTTTCTTGGAACCTTGAGTATGTTAACAGACATTTTAATCTGCAGGAGATGGACTGCTGCCTTTCTTGAATTTATTTTACCATGAAATTATCTCCTTTCCTCTTCCTGTCCTTTCTCTGCTTTTTTTTTCTTTTGGTCATTCATGGCTCACCTCAACAAGCTAGTGTTTCTCTGGTCACTTTTTGGGGACGTAAAACAGAACAAAATGTTGACTGTAGCACTTGTCTCACTCTCTTCAATTCACTTCTCTCAGTACATACTCTGTATAACACTGTAGAATTACAAAAAGTTAATAATACAGAGCATAATCACTCATCTGTAGAACACCTCAGAATTTATAGAAAGTCTCTTCACATGCTTAGATTCACTTAATCCTCCCAGGATCTCCCTTGAGGTCTGTCAAGAATATCGCCCATTTTATATATGAGGACAAGGACTGCTCAAGGAAGTGAGTGACTTGCCTGAGGTCACCGCCTGCCTAATGGCAGGGACAGATCATCTGGCATCAAATTCCACGCAATTCTATCACATGCCTGCTCCTTCTGCATGAATCTAAATCTCTGAGATGAGCTCTGGCAGATTCCCCATATTCCCAGTCAACTCCTACATACCCTCCAGCAGTCTGGTGGCTAGAGAAGTCTTGTTGTGTGAACTAATGAGAAGAAAACATTCAGTTTCAAGTTGTATTAGTAAAAGACTCCTAGACTCTTGTTCAAGAGCATTTCTCAAGCAAAACTGGATTTTGCCTCACTCGCATGGAAGATCATTTCAAACAGATGACCACTGCATGAAACCCCTTCCCCGTCAGACTCTCTGCTTTTAACCCCTTTGTAAGTACATCTCAGGCTCAGTGAAGCCAGTGGTGTTCTTTCTATTAATTTCCCTCTTTGGGTGCCAGGGAAAAGATCCATAAACTACCTGACTCCTTGCACGCACAACAGCTCACCCAAGTGTATCACTACACCATCAAGAAGATAGCACTCAGTATCCAACGTCCATCTATGCACTGACTGCTCAGATCCCTCCTGTAGGTGAGGAGGCAGCAGGTGGAAAAGGAGAAAGACCAGAATCAGCTCTCCTCTTTTCAGGGAGCTACAGCCTTGCAAAAAGGGGAGGCATGTGAAAAAATATATATAAATAAGTGTCACGACAAGTCACAGCAGAGGAGACAGAGTTTTGGTTCCAGTGGGCACCAAGAAAGTCTTCAGAGGGAAAGACAGTTTGAGATGAGCTTGGAAGGATATATAGAAATTTCCCAAGCAAATAAGTACACCAACATTCACCACCTGACCATTGTGGGTCAGTGAGCACATTCTCCTCTAGACAGTGTATAGGAAGTTATTATCATTAGCCTGATTTTCACATGGGGAAACTGATGCCAAGAGAAACTAAGTGACTTTCCAACAGTTGCACTGCCACGGAAACCTGGAGAGTATACCTGAACCCAGTGCCCAGGTCTGGTGCCGCTGATTCTTCCACAGCAGAGAGGAACATCCCAGTCTTCAGGCCTGGAACTAGTGGACGGCAGCAAGGATGCTGAAATCAGAGGGCTGTGACTCCAGGACAGGTGTGATGCTTCAAGAGGTAACAGGGGACCTCCAGGGCTTGTGTGAGGTTTGAACTACATTTTAGAGGCACTAAAAGTGGTGAGTAGATGAAGAAGGAGAGCTAAATCTCAACCCTGGCCTTCACTTTTCTTCTACCTGTCTCCATGGCATGAGTGCACTCAGTTAGCCCTTCTGCAAAGGCAATGAGGCCATTTCAACCAGTGTTTGAGAGCAAGAGCCTAGAAAGCTAATGCAAGTCTGCGTAACTAAAACATTAAAGGATAATGTTTTGCCAGACATATTCAACTATGTGATCTTTGACAAAGGACCCGAAGGCATACACTGGAGGAAAGATAGCCTATTTAATGGGTAGTGCTAGGAAAACTGGTTGTTTGTAGAAGAATGAAAATGCCCCCCATTTCTATCTCACCATATATTATCTCACCATATATTAAATTTAAATCAAAATGAACCAAAGATCTAAACATTAAATCAGAAAGGTTAAATCTCCTGAATAACGAAATAGGTAAAACACTTGAAGACTTAGGAGAGGATTTTCTAAACAGAACCCTAATCACGCAGGAAATAGCAGCAAAAATCAACAAATGAGATTATATTAGACTAAAAAGCTTTTATACAGCTAAAGATTGAATCAGTAAAGAGACAACTACAGAATGGGAAGAAACATTTGCCAGCTACTCCTCAGACAGAAGACTAATATCTAGAATATATAGAGAACTCAAAAAAATTAAACCTCCTAAGTTAAAGACTCAGTCAAGAAATGGGCTAGAGAAATGAACAGACACTTCACAGAGGAAGACATGCAAATGGTCAAAAAATATATTTAAAAAATGTTCATCACTGGGGATTTAGCTCAGTGGTTCTGCCACCTGCCTTACAAGTGCAAGGTCCTGAGTTCAATCCCCAGTACCCCCCCAAATGTTCCACATCTCTGGCCATATAGAGAATTGTAAATTAAAACAACACTAAGATTCCATCTTACTTGAGAAAGAATGATAATCATCAGGAAATCAAATAACAACAAATGCTGGTGTGGTTGCAGCAAAAAAGGAGCCCTCTTGCACTGTTGGTGAAGATGCAAATTAGCACAACCATTATGGAAATCATTATGGAGATCTCTCAAAGAATTGAAATTAGAAATTCCACATGACCTAGCTATCCCCCTGCCAACTGTATGCCCCAAAGAGCTTAAATCATCAAACTACAGTGCTACTTGCATACCAATGTTTATAGCAGCACAATTTGTGATAGCTAGATCCTGCACATCCATCAACAGATGACTGGATAAACAAAATGTGGTATCTACATATAATGGAATACTACTCAGCTATGAAGAACGACAATGTGAGGCATTTTTAGGAAAATAGACGCATCTGAAAATGTAATGTCCAGTGAAACAAATCAGACACACACGCTTAAATATCATATGGTATCCCTCATTTGAGTGAGGCAAAGTACAAATAAAGAAAATGAAAAAAGTTGGATAGAAAAGGACATGGGGACAGATTTCATGCAATAGGGAAATGGTTCAAGGAACCTGGGTGAAGGATGAAGGGGGAGGAAGGGGAAATGAGCGGAATAAAGACATGCCATGTACAGGAACCTAATAACCCTGATCAAAGTAAATATCGTAAGCTCTAAGATGAGCTAAGACAAACAGTATCAACAGGGACAAAAAAGGTGTTTGGGGAACCAGAGGGCGAGGGGGAGGGGGAGAGAAGGAGAGGAGATTAAAAAAACAAGCTGCAATTTGCACATGGAACCACCCCCTAAGATGATTGTAAATTGTATGAAATATGTACTAATAAAGTAAAATAAACAAGAAAAAAGAGTAATGTTTATTCTTCAGTTGCTCATTCAACAAGCTTTACATGGTAGCTACTCAGGGCCAAGCACTGTGCTCAGCTGAGCTTTACTCTGGTGGGCATGGCAGGCCACCCTGAGGGAACCCTCTATCTTATACTAATGGTGGGAAGACAGAAAACAAGACTTCAGGTACACAGGTCATCAGTGGCTTTGAAAGGAACTAGAGTCCAGGGGATAAGGAACTGAAAAGCCGCACACACTGCAGAGCTCAGCATTTGGGGGTGTTTATGCCCCATCTCCGAAAAAGATCTCTTTTTATTTAATCTTCCAGTTTGAAATTTCAAAAGCTGTGGCCAGTGCAAGTGTTAGAACAAAAGGTGGTTTTAAAAACTGCCATTTGGATCATGACCAGGTTTGTGCAGAGGAAAATCTGGTGCATCAAGTGTGTTGCCTACAATCTGAATGCTTTCTTTTTCACTTCTATTTCTGGCATTTGGCTTGCACAGTTTCAATAGGGCAAGCACCTCAGACATACTTGGGTGCATGGAAGCAGCCGAGGTCTCTTTTAATGATGAAAGATACTACTAATATATTTTGCTTCAACTGAAATTCAAAGCCAATTTGATTTTTTTCCCTCAGGTGGGATGTGGACAGAGAACATCTAGATAATAGGTGTTATCAGTCACAAGGCCCAGACTGAACAGATCCTTTGTAGCTAAATGTAATTCACAAGGCACAAGTTAACAGCTCCATTTAGCAACTCTTCACAATCAAGTTGATTTCAACAATCTCTGAATGCTAGCCAAGACACCACCAAAGTATACTTAAATACCAGCAAATATTACGTATAGAAATTCCATGGTTGTCTCCTCCAACTTAAGAAAATCACTTCTCTTGCTCATCCTTGTAAGGCAAAGCCATTGCGACTCTTCAGGTTGAAATTGGAGAAGGAGGGGACCAGCTTGGATGAAGGGACTGAGCTCTAAACTTTCCTAAAATTAGCATTCCTGTTCCCCACCGTTCTTTTTTATTGACTGCTAAGCTTTTAGGTCCTTATTTCAAGCCAAGTGGGACACTCAAAAACACTCTTTTCTTGCGCTAGTAACAAATGTTGAAACTAAGAGGACTTTCAGCAACATTTATTCCAGAGTCGTTGGAAACCCACAGAGCCGCAATACGTGGACTTAGGCCACCAGGAAAGGCGCTGTGAAAGCCACCTGATCCAAACACCTTCTGATCAATGCAGTTATTTAAGTTCTCTTTGCTCTTTCTGTTTGAAGAGCTACTTTCTACTACTTTCTACTTTTCTTACTTGCTTATTAATAAGCAATATAATTTACCACCTCGGGTGGTTCTTTCTCACCATAACTGTCATCATGCTCTGAAATCTGGAAATTTCTCAAGTACAAGAGGGAGAGAAGCAAGGAGTTTCCAACACTGCCACCCCCCCCAAAGATAGCAAATTTCCTTTTGCTTTTCTCTAACAGGTGGCCTCAGAACTGGGACAAATGTCCTTAAGCCCAAATTAGTGCAAGGGACTCTTCCAGGAATTCCCCACCCCAAGTGTGATTTCTCAGGTTAGACTTCTCCTGTGTAAGTGTCAGTGAGCTACTCCTTTATGGGTGACCATGAAGGGATGATCTTCTGCTAGAAGAAATTAGATAATTATTTTATTTTTGGTTATACGTTTGAAAATTTTTCTAAAAAAATTCACAACTAATATATAAATATGTCCTATTGTTAAGGATAAAATGATGGTCTCCTGGGCCTCCCAAATCCTCATTGTTTAGTGGAGCCGTGTGTTTCCACTTCAGTTGAGCTTCCCTAATATCCAGAGAATGGTCTTTGTTGAGGAATGACACAGAATCGTTCTTCCCATACCGGGGAGACAGCTGGTCCAGCGACTTTGCTCTGTCTGCGGGATATGCCTCTTCCAAAACTCACCTTGAAATAACAAGTCTTCATAATTCTTCTAGCGTGTAATTCACTTAGTAAAGACACAAAGACATCTCGCCTACATGGTACACCATGTCAGGTTGGAGCATGACAAGGATGAGTTCGTAGGGAAACAGCCAGCTCAATGCAACCCCAGCTCTTCAGCTGAGACCACCGCCGATTTCTCCAACACATGGGGAAGTGAGAATGATTACATTTTATTCAAAGTGTCTCATTATGCTGCTTTAAATAAGATTTCTAAACCTGCAAGAAGAAAAGCAGTTTAAAATGCTATTTGTCTCAAACAGGAGTCTATAAAAAAGACAAGTAGTGAAGCCCTTCAGAAACTGGTGTTGATGGGGCCCAGCGTTTCTCTTACTGTGGACATCTGACAGAAGGATAATGGAGTTTAGTAACACCCAGGTCAGGTGTTTCTTTCCTGCTTAATGCATCCTTCCATGCCCAACACAATGTAACAGACAGGTGTTAAGAGACCTGCATGGAGAGATATCCATTGCAGACTTTAAGTTCTTAAACTTGACGAACTTGTTTCATTTCTGACAATCTTCAAGTGCTGTTGACTTGGAAATATTTTCTGGGAAGATCTCACATAGCTGGACAGGTAAGATATGGCCCAGTTTGCAAAATGCCAAACATGCTTCCTGATATTTATTAACACTGCCCTCATCACACTGCTTGATGCTGACCTGGAGAAAACAACAGAAATCCTCAGGCTGGCTGTCAGTGTGTTCAGTCGTTGAACACTGTCCTGCTAGAACACAGCACCCTTTATGGAATATGCACAGCACACGGGTCAAATACTGTGCCTTTAATACAGATTTAATCATTGCCCAAACCTTATGAGAGATATATTTACTGCTTCCATTTTAGAGATAAGGAAATTGAGGTTTAGAGAGATTGTTTAGCTTCTTCAAGGTCACTCTGGAGACTAGGTTTATCTGATTCCAAAGACCACGTTGCAGCCACTGCTTAAAAGCTCTGAGAGAGGCCTGTGTCCACATAAATGATAGACACCACTAAAGCAGCCTGAGAATGGACGTGTGGGATGCTGGGAAGAGCAGCCTGTTAGCTAAGTAAGGACGTTCAGTCATCACATATGGAATAGAGGTCAGGAGTCACAGTCCTGGGAAGATATGCCCCCCCATTGTTGTTCAAGGTCAGGAAAAATCCTTTGACCTTAGACAGATGAGGCGGGAGATGGTCCATTCCATTTTCATACTTATACCTCCTTCACAGCCTCCTAAGTGAAGGCAGGTTTTACTGAGCGCAGCAACCCTTCTTATTATTTTAGGAGAGGTTTTTGGCACCAGGCAGCTCTATGAATTTACGAGATCAGCAGGTCTTTTTCCAAGATGGTAACAATACAATTCATTTCATTTGTAGCTGGTTTAACGTGAAACATTGTTTAAGAGAGACAAACAACAATTCACATTTGCTGGGCTTCTCTCCTCCCTACCCCTTCCAGTTGTTCCACAGGAAATTTTTTTTATTGATTAAAGTACAATTACATTACAGTTAGGAAAAAAATTGGCTTTGGAATAAATCGTTTTAAGGAGGAGTCACGGTGATGGCCTATGAAAAAACGAATGATGAAAAAAAACCCAGAGAGAGCACTGGGCTTCGTGGCCAGGCACCTGCCTCCGGCCTGCTTGGGCTTGGCTCTTGCTCTACACTCCGCTTTCTAGGGAAGTTGGTAGTCAGGACCGAGCTCCTAGGTGGGCTTCTAGCAACCTCTGCCCTCCTGAGACTCTTCCTCCACAAAAATACTAAACTTTTCATTTCAGGATTGCCTCGATAGGAAGACAAGTAGACAGGCATTTCCTGTGGCCACCACACAGGCTCTTCTTTTCCACCCCACCTCCCCTTCTTCAGGTAACCACTACCAAGGTACAAATTTCCGTGAAAACCTACATGGGGGAAAACCATCAGTCTGGAAGATGAACCCTTGGGCACAGTAAAATATATGGAATTCTCTTCCTGATCAGCAAGGTCTCATCTCTGTTGGCAAGAACTGGATGATGGATGCCCTTCGACTACAACACTCAAACGGAGTCCACTGCTCTTCTGGTGTCGAGGCCCAGCCGTGGGGGAAACAAAAGGCAGGAGTCTTAGTCCATGACTCCCTTGGCCTCACACAAGAGAAAGGACGCTAAGCTGGTCATCGTGACACATTAGACGAAGGCACCTGAGAGGGGCAGGATTTGTCGCCTTGTGGGGAGTGTTCTGCTGGATATGATGCTGGAGTTTTTATGGCCTGCAACGTGGACAGACATTATTTTGGCAAGGGTTTTCTTACCTCCTATTTCAACAAACCAGAAGACATGTAACAGGATAGTTAAAAAAAGGTATTAACAACAATGAAACAGGGATATAAATATTATATATTAAAACATTTTCTTTGACTTAAAAGGCTATATTTTCTTTCTGATGTAAAAAATATATAAAAGTATTTTTGTGGGCCTTAGGCAATGTGCCTGTCCACTCCAGATAAAAGGTAGGCCCTTTGTTTGCTGAGGGTCTGGAGCTGGAAAAACAAGTTTAAAGGGGCTGGGCTCCAGCAATGTTACCCTCTAACCAAGAGAGAGGGTCTGGGTGGGGCAGTGTTGGAGGGACCTTCAATTTGGTGGCCAGTTGAAGAGGCAGAGGCAGAAAGGAAGGGGTGGGTGAGAATGATGACATTAGTCTCTTAGAGAGTTCAGGGTGTAAACCAAGTCCTCCTTTATCTCTCCCATCTACTGTTGTGAAATTGCTCTGTATGATCTACATTGCTGACCAGGAATGTGGAATTTTAAAAAACAAAAACAAAATAAGGAGCTGGGCTTCCATGATGTCTAAAGTCCCTCTCCTCCTGCTTTAATATTAGACTCATTGCCACAAGTATTTAAATAACTGTCCCACAATGCCAAAAGCTGCTTCTTCTCCCAGAGGAAACTCAGTAGTGCAGGAATGAAGAAAGGACTTTGAGGAACTACGGTGGCTCGCAAAAAGGCATCCCTGCCTCACACTGCAGAGTTGGGGAGGCAGCCCCTCCCAGGGCCAGGCCTCCCTCACCCTGGTCTCCGGTGGCATTCTCCCAAGAAGGGGCTTTAGTGGGTCACATTTCACACCTAGAGGGTGCCTTTGGAAGTTTCTGTTCTACAGACACAAGTGAACTTAGATAACTCCAGATGAAACTGTGAAGTGCTACTTAATTTAAAATCCCGTATAGCAAGGAGCTATTTTCTCTGAGATCAACCTTTCTAAATCCTTCAAATATGTCTGTCGCTAATGATATCCCCAGATCACCTCCCGCTCACCAACAGGAATTTTGCAGCTGGTTTGACTGGGGCTTCATCCCCGTCAGGAGGGCCCCCCCCCTGCCTGCTCACCAGAGTTTAGGCTCTGTCTGAGTATTGTATTTATTTTCCTCATTGATCTGTACCAATTCCCTATTTCAACAACATACACACTAAAAAGCAATTCACTTTTTTTTCCCCATTGGCGTTTTTAAACACTAATTTTTTGAGCTTTGGCATTGTGCTTCACTACAGTAATTTAGTTTCCATGTGCTTACAAAATACTCAGCTTTACCTTCCAAGCCGGCAATTAAGGGAGCAAATCTTCACTGTGGTGCTGGGCTGTCAGACACAATAGCTGGTAGTTGCCTGTGGTTACTTATAGTTAAATTAGCTAAAGTGAAATCTGACAATTAAAAATTTAGTCTCTCAATCACACTATCCACATTTCAGGTGGCCAATAGCCACGTGTAATCATTTCTTATCAGCAAACGTGGGTACAGAACATTTCCATAATTGAAGAAAGGCATATTGGTAGGTGCTACCTGAAGGATTGGACATTTGCAAAGCAAAGACTATCCCTTCTTCCACTGTATCCCTGGTGCCTAACTCAGATTCTGCCTGACATGTAGTAGAAACTCCAATACATGGTTAAGGAACTGAAATGCTCATCTCTCAACACGGGAAGAAAATATGATCCCCAAGAAATGTTGGATTAGACAGGGAAGAAATTACACATGCAAAGGAAGGGCTATATTGGGCAAATTGTTTACATTAACAAAAACCGGAATCATGTTAGTACAAAAAATTATTTCTAGACCCTTCCCTGTGAAAGCAGAGTGAATGAATGAAATTGTTGCTTAAAGTATATATCCAGAAGCCATTCAAAATTTTGGTAAGTGAAGTTGCCAAAGCCGGTGTAATAACATAACAGCCTTAGTAGTGATAACGACCATGAGGACAAGGATACATGCACTACAGAGCAGCTTGTATTTACAGAAAACCCTTTCACATCTTGTCTCACTCGAACCTCAAAATAATTTGTGACACTGGAATTCTTAAACCCATTTTGTGGATGGCAAAAAAAGGGATCAGAGACTTGGTGACTTGTACACAATGGCTCAGCTGGTAAATCAGAGGAAGGAACATCCGGCTGCAGACTTTCCAATGCCAAGTCTTTCTGGTAAATCATGGCGGCAACGTTTTGCTTAGAAATTTCCCATTGGGCGCTCCCTACCATCTATCTGTGTCACTCAGTGAATTGATGGCCCTTCACAAAAGCAGAGCTACACTTCCAGGGCTTTCAAAGGCCAGCTAATTGATTGTCCTTAATAATAATTTTTGGCTTTTGCAATATTGAAGGACTAATCTTTAGTAACCATAGGCTCCAGAAACATTATTAATTTATCACCCAAGAAACCATTTGTTCTGTGGATTATCCATCTCAAACAGTGGTTGTGAAGCACAAGTGTGATATACTGCGCTCTGGGTTGCACAGCTGCTTTGCATTTTGAATTCTTTATTTGTAGAACAAGTCAAATTAATAACTCAAAAATGTTGTTTCAGGCAAAGTAATGGACACACAATAAAACTATTCATTTCCTAAAAGGTCACTCCAGGAGATACATACATTGTTTAAAAGCCTACCAACAATGCTATTATTCCTTCGAAAACCGAAAATGTATAATAAGCAGTTAGAGCACATATCTGCCCTTGAGACCCCAGGCTAATTTAAAGTACAATCACAAGGCAATCAATCATACTCCAAAATTACTTCATTTTCCAAACTGTTTACACTTTTTAAGTTACAAATCCACTTTCTGCTATTTCAACTCACGATTTACAACTACAGATTTAGACCTTTTGGCAAGCAGCCAAGCACTAGTCATGAGGGAACTAATGATATGAACAGATCAGTGTTTTATAAAGGAGAAAAGCGCATGTAAATTTCCAGTGTGTCTGCAAGTAATCAAGGCACTTCTGACTATAAATGAGACCGTCTCAAATTTATTTTAGGAGAAATATCTTAAAGCTGCACTTTTTATCCAGGCCAAAAAAAGCCTATAAGAGGAACTCTGAGATTACTCAAATTATTGTAAATAAACGGTTATGTGAACAATATGGAAAGAACAGTGAAATCCACGACTTATTTAAAAAACGACTTATTTCAACATTCCTGTCCCACATGTCCTTATCGTGATTCCTGGAATGTTAGAGTTAATGGCAAAGGAAGCAAAGACCTGCCATGCTTTCTCTCAGTCCCCTCCCCCCACTCCTGCCCTCCCTCCCTTTCCTTCAAAATGCTGTTGTTAACCATAGCAGCAAATCAGGTTTGTTTTAGTAGCCAAAAAAAAAAAAAAAAAAAAAAAACAACCACCACAACAACAACAACAAAAAACAAAAAACAAAAATGCTCTGAATAAAAAGGAAGGCCCTGGGGATACTGTTTTAAATTAAATATGATCTTTATTGTTTCATTACAATGGCACAGCCAAGTATCACTTTGTGTTATTTGTACAAATAATTTAGGATGCTCATTTTCTTGCGGAAATAATTACTCTAGTCTATCATATCCTGCTCGTCATCAAAACCTCCCTCTTTGCTGTCACCAAGCATGTGCATTAGACTCTGGAGGCTAAATTTAGCCAAATTTTCATGTGTTCTTACATGCTAAGGACTAAAGCCAAGTAAGCAGATTCAGATGGGAGGGTGTGTGGGAGGGAGAAGCTCAAAACAGCCTCACAGTACGTACATGGCCAAAGTCCGTTCACAGTGATTGATATTTCAGTTAGAGCATCATTACATGACTAAATTCAAATTTTATAATTGGATAAGGCCAGATACAATAAACCAGAACTACACTGGTAAAGCATCCTACAGCTTAAAACTATCTGTAATCATAAATCAGCCTCATTATTTGAAATGCTGTCATGGAGTGGAAAAGAAAAAAAATTAAAATAAACTAGCTGCCTGAATATTTCATTTAATTTTAAGGACTAATCAAAGCTTTGTATTGGTCTTAAAGCCCAGTCCCCAATGGCTAAAAACCATATTTTTTTAGATAAAATTGCACATATAGAAAATCAATAGCAAATACAATCTCCTTGCTTCCAGATTTTCACACTCACATCTGGAGTGCATGTGTGCATGTGTGTGCTGTGTGTGTGTGTGTGTGTGTGTGTGTTTCTTGATGGTAATTTAAATGTGACTAAAAATAATAATCTTCAGGAAACTAGAACATCAAATGTAGCTTTATTTTATTGAAACTTCACTTTATCCTTTACTTTGTCAAGCAAACAAAACCCACCAAAAGTAGAATGAATATTTCCACTTCTAAGTGATTTCATAAGGAACACCTGGAGTCTCTGATGTCATCACTGTGACATCACTAGGATAAACACTATTGGCTGAGACATGCTTTCAGGTTAACCCTTTCACAGGTGTGGCTAGTACGAGTCCGCAATGACACACATTATACATACACATAATAAGGAGTTAGAATATTCTGAAGAGCAATGGGTATGTCT
The DNA here is from genome assembly GCF_012274545.1 of Fukomys damarensis. Taxonomy (NCBI): domain Eukaryota; kingdom Metazoa; phylum Chordata; class Mammalia; order Rodentia; family Bathyergidae; genus Fukomys; species Fukomys damarensis. The sequence continues at coordinate 27,173,392 of NW_022900932.1, forward strand.
CCTCCACCAGAGGTTTGGGTTCATATATAGACCCTGGAAGGGTCTGTGGAAAGTTTTTGCCATGGAGAAGGGAATAATTAGGAAGTATCTAGAAGCCGGGTTGTCCTCCTTCATCTTAGTCTGAGGGCTGGGGATAGAACCTTGTGTCTCTGGGTGTCTTCGTGTTCTCCATGCAAAGTCTTCCTAAGATTATTTATATCTACATTCAGCTTCTCTTGCAACTTGGTGAAACATTTATCCATTTTGCATTGTCTTTACATATACCAAGCATTGAGGAATTTTTAGTACCTACAATATTCTAGTTCTGAAAATGTTTACAATTAGACACCTGACAAAGGCTTCAGAATTCTGCTTTGACCTCATGCATTCCACTGCTAAGGAAATAATCAGGGATACAACAATATAGCTTTAAGGTTTTCCCTGAAGTTTGTTTAATCAGAAGCTGGGAGGGGTGGGGGATTTGGCTCAGTGGTTCTGCTGCCTGCTTCGAAAGCACAAGGGCCCGAGTACCAATCATACAATCCCCAGTACCAAAAATAAACAAACAAACAAATAAATAAATAAATAAATAAATAAATAAATAAATAAAGCTGAGAAAAACCCAAGGTCCAACAATAACAAAATAGTCAATTAAAATATGGCTCTTCCACATAATGAATAGAGTGGAGTCCATCCATAAAAATAATACTTCTGATGACTATCTGCTATGGAAAAGAGCATATTAAGGGCTTTGCGAGAAACTGAAAAACATGATATAAAACCAGATATATAGATAGATAGATAGATAGATCTCTCTCTATATGTTTTAAATTCACATATACGCAGAAAAAAAGCCCTGGAATTATAGACAATAAATAACACTAGTTATTTAAATAGGATGGTATTATGGGCAATTTAAAATTTTTCTGTTTCTTTGTATTTGTCTTAATATGATAAGTATGCATTAATTTTATAATAACAAAGTAAACACAATCATAAGAAATTAAGCAAAAATGTGGAGAGAGAAGGAAAATAATCTTACATAAATTTTCTAAAACTCGATAGTTCAAATATTTTTTAATCTTTTTGAAATAATACACCCAACTTTTAGTATTTTTTTTTAGACTCTAAAACCCTGTCCCACAAAAAAAAAAAAAAAAAAAAAAAAAAAAAAAAAAAAGAAAGAATAAAAGGGCTGGGGATTTAGCTCAGTGGTTCGGTGGACTGCCTTGCAAGCGCAAGGACCTGAGTTCAATCCCTGGTACCAAAAAAAAAAAGAAGAAGATAAAACCCCTTCCACATACCTCACAAAGGGATGACAATACAATACATATATTTAATGAATAAGAATGTTAAAACAGCTGCCTGAAGCTGTGGAAATAATTTGGTTTAGGTTTACATGCTACTGAATGTCTTTTTTATTTTTACTTTTGCTGTTAGTTTCTTCTTGTAAAACATTTTTTAAACAAATTAACATTGTGTATTAGTGTGGTATATTTGTTATAATTGGTAAAATAGTATTGATGCAATATTAATAATTTCCATAACTTACATTGGAGTTCACTTTTTATGCCGTATAGTACTATAGGTTTTGCTAAACAGGTCATGTATCCACTATGGCAATGTAATATACCTTCACTGCCTGCCTATTTTTTAAAACTGAGGTGAAAATTCCTTTCTAATAGCACATACTGATTTTGCATTATTAGAATTGGCATAAACATAACAACTCTCAGAAGTCCAAGGTACAAAGACAGCAGCTAAAGAATTTCAGCGAAATTAAACAATCATTATTTTTTGGTGCCAGTTCAAAGGGTGTTTGTAAAGAGATAAAACTTTGAGATTAGCTAGTCCTTGTCTCTGAAACATGAGGAGGAGGAGGGCTGATTTAAATTTCCTTCTTCCCTCTAAATCCAAAATTACTCTTCAATTACAAGACAGAATGTCAAGATATAATAAACTGAACTGAAAAAGGGAAAAGAAAACATGCTCTTTTTTTCCCACAAATGAAGTTCAGAGCTTTTGCCCATTAAAGTAAACCAAATATGTTTTTCTCAAAAATTCCAGCCAAAAGGCAGGGTGCCAAACACACTTAACAGATAAATCACTGTTCCAGGGTCTCTATTTTATTCTTTTCCCCTTTTCTTTTTTTTTCCTTCTTTCCTTTGTTTTACTCACACACGTGCGCACGTGCAAACACACACACACACACACACACACACACACACACCCTTCTAAAGCAAACTAACATCCCTTTCCCTCTACTCAATCTATTCACAGAAAAATAAACCAAAGGAAACAATTACTTTTGTTGAGAATCCATTGTTTAGGGGAAAAGTCATATAAAAATAAGTTCTACCTTCTTCATTAGAGATTAGCATTTCATATCTTGGGATCAAGCCATTGTCCTGCACAGAATGTATAACTTATTGCAGTTAATTTATCACTAAGGTCATTGAAAATTAGAAGGGAGTTTGTAAACAAAAATGAATCACAGGTTTCATTTTTGTATCCTTTTCAAACTGGAAGACCTAGCAGTTTCCTGTTCCAAAATACAAAATACTATTGCTTCTATCAACCTTCTCAGCACTCTTGCCAGCAGTTTCCATTTAATTAAACTGACAGCGAAACAGGGTCTTTGCTAATGGGATCCAGACCATTTTTCCTTCAATGTAAATTCTCAGGCATGAAATTACATCTGAAACAGACACAATAATCCTTCTATATCTTTGACATACATTTAATCTATAATAACAATTACTTTGTCTATATTACAGAGTATTTTAGATTGGAGTCGACTTTGTTTTAACTGGAATTCTCAAGTGTTATCCAATTTGAATTCACCTTAGCATTTCCTCAAAGCCTTGACTATATCTAGCCATAGATTATTATTAAAGACTAGATGCCAAAGGCAAAGGTCTGCAGCAGGGGGGAACAATTATAAAATGAGTGAATTATGGTTGTTTTTCCTGCATCCTTGTTCTCAAAGTCTATTTAAGTAAGAGCTTTTTCATCAAATTTTGCCTCTAAATAAAAGCTATTGGCATTTATGAATATGTCTGAATTTCACATTATAAGTCAGGATTTCAAGTATTCAATATGGTTAATCAAGGCAGAATATATTGATTAAGTGCATCTTGGATATCTGATCATACAAACATAATTAATGGACTGGCTATTTTTCTCTATTCTGATAGTGGCAAGCCATCACATTCTCAAAAGCTTGACTCATTCCCATACTTTAAGCATAATTATGAAAAATAAAAACTCTTTATTGGATATATTAGTTAAAGAGAGGAAATCTTGTTGGGTTTAATATAGAAATCACGATCTTTAAGGCAAAAGGGAAATAAAGAAGCTCCAAACAATCATATAGCTATTTACAAACAAAATTAAAGCACCTAATAAGTTGAATGGGGGAAATGTCAATTCATTCTGATTCTGAATTAATAGGATATGATAATTCTTGAGTGAAAATTTGTTGGGGGTATATCTTAGTGACAGAGCTCTGGATTCTAACCCCTGTACAGCAAAACAACCAACCCACAAACAAACTCAACAACAACAATAACAAAAATTAAGTTTCTTTCACACTTATAGCAGGGCTAGTGATCAGCCATGCAGGTAGAGGAGCATATAAATAATTTGGAAATGCTAGGGGTCAAGAAAAACTCAACTCTGTCCTGTCTCAACACTTTAACAAAATGGCAGATCCCTTGTTATGGTTTTCCTAATTCTCAAAAAAGACCTGGCAGTCAAGCATACTGATAAATGCCTGTAACCCCAGTACCCTGTGGGGCTGAGGCAGGACGATCACAAGTTTGAGCCCAGCCTGGGCAATTTAGCCATTTAGCAAGATTCCATCTCAAAATAAAAAATTTAAAAAGCCTGGGGATGTAACTCAGTGTGAAAGCCCTGGGTTCAATCCCCAAAATTTCAAAAAACCCAACCAAATCAAATCAAACAAAGGAAAACAAAAAAACCCTTGACAAAAGCAGCCTTTTTCAAAAAAGGAAAGGAGTATTGTAGCAGATGCTTATCATCCTGACCCCCAAATATAATGGTGTGCATATTTTAGGTGCAATTATTTCTCCCAATCCAGAGGGCAACTGTCCTGTGTGCTGCACAGAACTGAGAAACCTTGGTAGTAAGTGAATGAAAGAAGATATTCCTATAAGCAACTTTATGGAACAAAGAAACCACTAGCAAATAAGCATTTTAAGACTTGCTGAAAATCCTATCTTCTAATATAAAAAATAATGCCATTGTTCTCTTGGAAAATACAAAGCAAAGCAAAGCATTTTATTTTGGGGGTGAGGGAGTGCAGAGCAGTGAAGGAACTGTCTTCAGAAAATCCTGACAGCCTCTTTGAAAATGAAACATTTCATTTATACAGCAGAAGACAGTTGTGGCAAGATTAGAAATCATTTCAAATCTCCTAGGCAATCAAAATACAGTCTTTTCATGCGGATGGAAGGTCTCTTGTTTTACCGAAAATGCTAAATAAACAACTCTATGGGCAGAAATGTGAAAGCAATTTATTATTGTTCTATTCACTTTGGTTAAAACTTTGGAAACCACATGAAGCATATAAATAGAAGCTTTTCTTTGTCTTTGGGATGTTGAAAGCAGTTTCTCAGGTCCAGGGTGAAGAGGCAGGAAATTATTGCTCTGTCTCCACTAAGGTGTAATACACCAATATAGACAATGCCTAAAAGATGGATTCCTTAAAAAGCACTGAATATGGGAACAGCAACAAGCCTGTCTATTCATTTTGAAAAATCAAGAGCATTAAACCATAAGTGGACTTGTACTGTGGGATTTTCCCTCTGTTTTAGACATGGGCAGCTTGATTACATATGACAATATATTAGATTAACAAAAAGAACACTGAATTGTGCCGGTTATGGTGTCTAGAATTAGGACACTTTAAAGGGGTTTTCTTTCAGACTTTGGAAAAGAGACAAAAATTCTGCAGAGACTCTTACAGTTTTGGGAAAATCCAAGTAACAATTAGCCAAATTTGAATCTGTAAACAGTGAAGTTTAGAAATAGTGTGCTTAACCAGAAAGAAGATATTATGCAAAATGATTTCTCCTAGGTCACTGTTTTCCATATTCAGGTTTGCAGTACATTAATAGGACTATAAAACCAATTAAGTAAATTGTGACTAGAGTTTTAAAAAAGAGAATAAGAAAAAGGTAGGCGGTGTGGACATGGGAAAGCCATCTGGGGATAAGGGAGAGTGGAGCTTGGGAAGGGAGGAAGGAAAGTAAGGATGATTAAGATGAGAGTTATATATGCACTGATTCCCCAGGATACATGTTATAAATAATTATCATGTATCACAAACATGTACTATTAAAAAATAAATATGGCTCTACCAAAAAAGGGATATAATAGAAAAGAAAATGTCAGAGTGCATCACTTTAAGAGGGGCTAGTATTGTTTAATGAAACTATTGTTTGTATGTACATGCATCCTTGCACACATTTACTGATACATATACATGTGTCTATGTGTAGACGTGTGTGCACTGGCTTGCTATGTTAAATGTATTATTATTGTAAAACATTAGATTGGGTATATTTATAGATCTACAAATTCTAACCTAAGTAATTTTCATGAAATGAGGTACCCCCAATACTACTATGTGAAAAGGAAATTAGTATTTTCAAGAATCTTTCTAAAAATCTGAAGTCCAATGAAGCCTGGACATAATAGCTGCTTAAATGTGTCTTGAATGAATGGGTGAATGAGTAAATAAATAAATATAAGAATGTACATACAGTCTATATGAATGCACCAGGTGTATCCAAACCAAGAGTTTACATGAACCACTCTATACGCTTAGGCAATCACCTTAATAGCATCAAGCTATACTTCCAACTTTCGGTTGGAATAAAATGGCAGCATTATTCTTCCTGTTTTAAAAGGTGCACACTTTACCAGAGACATGAACATTGTCAGGCCGGAAATGTATCTGTGAAAACCATGTCGATATTGCAGCAAAACATATGTCTGGAAAGGGAAAAATTTAGTTAAATGTTTGAGCAGTTTGTCTACATAGTATAAATTATCTAGCTGAAAGATGAGTACTTATCCATCAACCAGCTCCGCTTGTCATTCTATAATAAACCAGATCATGCAGGAAGAGGATTTTTTTTTTAACCTCCAGGTGTGTGACGCAGAACTAACTTGAGAGAGGTCCACTGTGTTGTCTTTATTACTCATTTCTTCGCTGTTTGTGTGCAGAGTTGTGCGTGTGTGCAGGGGGACTTTAAAGTGAGCAAGGCAGACACATGATTTACTAAGGGGCAAAGGATCAATGAAAAATTAGCTATGACCTGAGAGTTTTAGATAATATTAATATTGATCAGTAAGATAAGCTTTTTCCTATAAGATACCTGGAATCAAGTTAGGAAGATATATCTTAAAAAGGAATTTGAGTGGAAATATGGTAACATCCAAATGGCATGAGTTGCTTGTGTTTGGTGGTTGCTGGTTTTGATAAATGTATTTGAGTAAAAGCAGAATACTCCTCCAACTTGTGGACAACACAGTTAGAAGATATAATCCAAACCTATGTGAGCCAAGAGCAAAAGTCCTGAAAAGCCTAAAAAATGGCATAAAGTGAATAATACTAAGTCTAATAAGAGAAAATGTGGTCTTATACCTGTTTTTGAAAAAAAGGGGGGAGCCCTTCTTAGCTAACCATAATTTATGTATAAGGATATAAAGAGTACTGCTAGTAAGCAACAAAGAAACATGGGCAGAATCCATGGACATATAGGTCCAGGATAAAGAATGTCAGAGTTCTTATTATAACACACATTGGTTAGACAACATATAGGGTATGCTGTCAGTGTTTTAAAGTGAACCTGGAAAGGAAAGCGTAAGGAATAGCCTCATTTAATAGCACCAGGGATGTTTAACCTAGAAATCAGAAGATGTTAGAAAAACCAGGAAGATGTCAGGACCTCTTGAAAGCAGCAGAGAACTGCTTTAAAGTATTTAGATGACTTTCAGGTGGGAGATATTTATACCTTTCCCTTGTGGGGTGGCTCAAGGGAACTGATCCCAGGGGGTAGCCACATTATTTGGTCTACTGTAAAAAAAGAACTTCCTTCCTCCAAAAAATTTTAAAAAAGAACTTCCTAAAATTCAGAGCATGTGAGTAAAAAAAAAAAAAAAATCCACAGTTGCACAAGATAAGGAAGCTCAATATGACTGGAAGAAAAGTGGGAGGGATTACTGTGATGAATATGAAATGGGATTAGATTTAATTAAAATTCTAAGAGTCAGACTAGAGGAGTCTCAGACTAGGGAAGCTAGGAACTCATAGAAATATGGCTTTTTAGAAGAGAAGTCCAGAGCTGTCCTTTTAAAGTAGATTCTAAACTATACTCCCTGCCCCTTTCACCATTTTTAAATTTTCCAAAATTAATTTGCACCCTAAAATTACCTATATATTGGATGAAATTGTTTCTTTTTCCCCAAAAGCTGTTGTGAGGTCCATGATGCATCTTTATCACCAAGGTCATCTCAGTATCAAGAAAAATCAGTACATTAGAATTAAACTGTTAAAACTGGCAGCTTCTGGGTAGTGAGACTATGGAGGATTTTTATTTTTTCTCTTTGCATACCTTTATTTTCTGCAATAAAAATATACTGCATTTGTAACGGGGAAAAACATTTTAAAGGGATGATTTAGAATGAGATTAGATTTTTACCTAGAAAAGTCCCACTGCTAAAAACCGAAAGTGATGTTTAAACTAAGACATTTCAATGCTTCCTGGAGAATACGCACGACTTTAGTGGAGATTAAGCATGTATTTTCGTGAACTATGAAAAACAACTCGTGGCCTACCTCTTAAGACTATAAACTCAAATCTAATTTTAACACCAATGACTAAAAAGTTGCCTTTATGTTTCTACTTCTCAAATATATCTGCAGGTTAACATTGCAATGGTCAATGATGTACCAACATTCTTTTATTTGCTAAAGTAATTAGGCTAAGTGGTAAAACTAGAATCTGCAGGGACTCCAAAAGACCACTTTTTGTTTTAAATAGAAAAAACAATTATTGTTTGTGAGTTGGTCTTCACACACAAAAGCCGTTCACGTACAGGGGGAACATATCTGACTATCCAGTAACAGTAATGTACTGAGTGTTAACACCTCTGCTTCACAGAGTAATCAGGCTACCTTAAACTTGTACTTCTTTTCAGGATGGCTGGGCTTGCTGGAGGTTAAAGATGGATTACAGGTTCATAAATTGGATTTTTAAAAACAAGTGTCTGTTCCTCTTCTTTAAGAAATGTTAAAACCAATACACATTTAAAATTCTCTGTGTCTTTCTAACATACTAAGGACCATGGAGGATGTTTTCTATTAGCTTTAAAGAAGGATGTTTAAAGGAGGTATAGGTTTAAAATATATAATTCCGATATACAATGTACTTTCAATACAGGCTGGGCAAGGGTCATAAAACTATAAAAAACATATCCTGTCCCTTTGGACTATGACAGCTAATCATTAGCCATCCATTTGTAATGTTTACCTTTTAGCGTGTTATTTTCACATTTTTCTTCATGGGGACTAACCATTAGTACCCCTTAAGACTAACAAAAGTACATTCATTGCCTGCTGGCAAATGATTTCTGGCCCCAAAGCATTTTCTGGTAGAAAATGGTAAAGCATATTTAGGTTTATATTTCTATTATAAACATAAATTTTTAAGCCCAAGAAATTCAATGCAATTGACTTCATATATGATGATATAGAAGAAGGCATTCTCAATTCACACACATGATTGACATGTTTGTAGATTAAATTTGGGAAAATTTTAAATGGAGTAGATGTCTCTGAAATCTTTCACAAAATTAATATATTTTAGATGTATTCTCTACTCAGTCCTCTTCTTCCACTTCCCAAAAAGACAACTTAGAAGCACCATCAACTCCCAAGTTAATATTCTTCTGCATTTTAAAAAGGGAGCTTGTTTGTATTCAAACATGGCTATGTAAACAAGGTGTTTAACTGGGGGAGATTTTCATCTCATAGTATTCCAGAGCTAGTGTGAAGCTATTTAAAGAATGGAGTATTCAATTCCTTAGGCCAGATGCTAGCATAAATATGAAACTATATTCACACTGCAGATGAAACTATTTTTAGTTGGTGCATTTTGAAGAGCACTATTCAGTTAAGCGTTGTAGGGTGGGATTGCAGTGAGCTACAAACAGAATCTAGATGGAATTAAACCTCACTTAACTCACTGACATCAAGTCTTCAGGGGAAGCAGCCTGTCCACACCAGGCTAGACCTGCTACACTCCAGAGTCCAGGCAGAGAAGAGTTAACTCCTGGCACACATCAGGTCCCTGGTTGCTGTTCCAGCCTGGAAGTTTGTGTCCATTCTGACTGGTGCTCTGGCTGTTACCTCCAGTTGTTTATGTGGCCCATTCCACACCCCACCATCTCATGATTCCGTGAGTTGGACTCTGTTATGTGACCCTAGAATTCAAAATCAGGGAAGGTGCAAATCTAAAAGAGATTTGAGGACCACAGTAATGTGCCTAAATAAAATTACTCTGGGGAAGACGCTGGCCATGTTTTTCACACCAGGCACATGGGTCCTAGTGCGTAAGCTCCTTTTAAGCGACTCTTGCTAATTCCACCAAGGCCGTAATTGGGCCACATGGCTGGTGTCTTTCCCAGTGCCTTGTATGGAGTACAATATAGTAAGTACACAGAGAAAGAGCTCAAGAAATGTGTGTAGTTAAGGTGACTGAAGTCTCCTGAAACCTAGGTACAGGCATAGAAATCAAGAGTGAAACTATCCTGCCGCGAGCCATTCTCAACATTCTAATACCTGCCACACAGCACTTTGTGTGGAACTTTCCGTAAGACTGATAGGCTTTACAAAGACTTGCACCTTACTCAGTAGGGTGCTCTACCAAGTTGGTCCTGCAAGGCAATGACACTGCCTGACCAGCTTTCCTGTAGGGTCTTCATCTGAGGACATGTTTGTGATGTTCCAAGGCTATGTTCTGGGCACAATCTGGCTCTTAACTGCCTCCCTGACATGTGGTTCTTCTTGAGGCTGTGAGTCACACGAGTAGGCCAGTGTAGGATGGTGCCCTTTTCAAAGTCTCCTCCATCAGCAGACCAGAAGGTAACAACCAGAGAAACAGAGTGCTAGAATGGAATATTCAATGGATCATTTTTTTAGACTGAAATGGGAGAGAAACAAACTGAACTGTGACAAACAGCTGAGAAATCCAGGGTCCTTTGGGAATTTTTTTTTTCCACTTACAGAAAATTCATTTAAAGGAAAGAAGTCAGAAATTAGGGAATGAAGAGGGAGATAGGAGGGAATGTTTTATTTTTCTTTAATGTATTCTCTTTGCTTGACAAGGTCATACATTATACAAATGGAGGGCCTGATCTCACTGGGGAGGCTCCCACTAGTCCAAATGCAAAAGAGCAGCTTGTTTTGCAATAAAACGCCAGTCTCACACTCACTCCAGTAAAAAACCCAACTGTGGTGCTCCAAATATGCTCCAAATATTTCGTAAGGTCCTATTAACATTAGAAACCACTCTAGCTTCTCTCATGGTTTGTTATGATATTACCAAATCCCGTTCATGTATTTATAGCTTTGTAAGTTGTAATCACCAATCATTTACTCTAAGATCGTAAATGCTTTTTGGTGACTTCAATGGACAACAAATACTATTAGTCAATGGATTAAAGTACTGCTCATAGATAAGAAAAGTTCTTCTAGCACAAACTTTAGGAGTTCATTGGTCCAGTATTTTATATTACTATTCTTTTATTGCTTCATTTATCTTTATAGTATTTGTATTCACAACTGTGGTATCTCAAGCCAACAGCAGAGTGCTTGGCTAAATTCTCTGCTTCTTGCACAGTGTAACAAGTGGAGCACAGTCAAATGGAAGATGGACTTTCCCACAGTTGGAGTCTGTCTGGAAAATGCATCCAGCCTCATTTCACAAGCCCCTGTAATATTCTGATTACCAATGTGCATAGTGAGTCATTGACAAGCACCTGAAAACATGGCACACGTATTTAAAGGATCAGGAGAGTAGTGTAGGTGATGTGCCTACTTTCAGAGGGGCTTCAAACTTTTACCAATTAAGCAACACAACATGGATGTGAGCCTTCACCTTAGTTTTTTGCATGCTGCTAAAGGACACATCCTTTTAAACCAGAGTTTATTTTGCTTAGCAGAAGCTCAACGCTTCGGCAAGTGACTTGTTCCAATCTAGCCAATTTGAAGGATTCAAGCTCAGTAGAGGCAAATTTCTATGGAATCTAGTTTTACCCAGGGTTCAGTTTTGCAGGGTTACAGTTTTGGGTGGTAGGAGCAATGACACTTTTCCCTACCCTATAGAGATTCGTATATTGACTAACTGCCCAAACTGAGATTTTTCAGGGCCCCAGTCTTAGTAAAGAGCTGGATATTAAACCATCTGTAAGAATCCAAGCATCTTGAAGGTAAGGTTGATGTCTTTATTCCACTGGTCTTGCAATATTTAACCTACTGCCACTCAGTGAACACTGGATGATCCACAAGAGACAGGTGTATGGCGCACTACTTGAGACTTTCCACCTGTGTTCTGAGCCTATAGATTCAGTCAGTGCAGTTGGTCCAGCCCTTCATAGTCTGCCACTGCCAGAAGGCTTGCATGGACTCAAAGCATCTTGTTGCTATCAGTGACCTAGATGAGGCTCTTGCCCCAGAACAAGGCTCCAAAGGAAATGAATTTAAGTGTGGTGTACACTAGTGCTCTGCAAGTCAATTTCAGGTGGTGCGTGGATAACCATTTTGTATTTTAAGAATCACATATTTTTCACCTTTATTTATAGCAAATCACACTAGCTTTCCACTTACAGTAGTGATAAAAATTTTCCTATTTAAAACAAAGTTATTGAAGTAAAACAGCAATTTTCTGAAGGACAAATTAAGCAAATAATTCTGATCAGAGAAAAAAAGTGTTTTTGGTTTTGGGGTTTTTCTGAAGGGGCTTTTTTGAGACAGGGTCTCACTAAAAAGTTCAGGCCACGCTTGAACTCATTATATAGTCGTGGCTGGCCTCAAACTCAAGGCAATCCTGCCTAAGCCTCCCAAGTACTGGGATTATAGACATGTGCCACCAGGCCTGGCTTAGAATAAAGCTTTTTTGTTTTTTTTTAGTGTTGGACTTCAAATCATGTTCACAGAAATAGGCCACCTTTAGACCAAAAACAGTACATCGTGTGCTTTACAGACAAAATTCATTGTTTTATAAATATTTAGAATATTAAATGTGAGATTGATTCACATAAGAAACACAAGGCTGTTCAAAGAGACAAAAGACTTTCAAAAGAATCCTTTAGCAGGCTTCATTTAATGAAACGTGATGTATAAAAATTAAGCCATAGAAAACATGTTTCCATTACAAAAGAAGCTCTGCTTCACCAGAAGGTGTCTTCAAAAGCTTCCCAACTGTTTGTGAGAGCCCTCTGAGCACTCTACGAGGAAGTCACTGATGAAGATGTGACGGGTACAGAACAGAGGCGGATCCTCCAGACAGTAGAAAGCAAGAGTTACCTATCACCCACCCGGCTGCATACTTTCTAATTTGAAAATATACATAAAAATATGAGACGAGCGAGGCATGCCTTCCTTCCCACCCGTGCCTGAAGCTCTGTCTGAAAGTGCAGTCCCACCAGTCTTCTTCAGAACGCCACAGTTTTGTGCTCTCAAAGGCAAGAAACCAGCAGTATTTACCCAAGAGCAAGGGGACTGATTTCAGGAAGGGACTCATGAATATTTTCAAATGTAATTCACGTTCCGAGGATGTACATGTTTTCTTCGGGGAGAATGCATAGGCCCTTGAGCTCCGCACAGCATCTGTGCCACCCACAGAAGGTGAAAACCGCTAGGACAGACATATCCAGCTGTCTGTTCTCTTTATCCCATGGGCACAGACTACTGGGAAAATGCAGAAAATAAGGCTTGTCTGAAGTACCTGAGTAGCTTGTTAGGGAGAGGAATACTGATAATTGGGTATTTACAAAGTGTTTCATAACCTTTTAATAATTATAGACCCCTTTCAGAATCAGACAAATGTCATGAATGATCTGAGAAAATGTGTATTTGCATATCTTAGATTACATACAGAATTCTGTCATGCAGATTTGGGAAGGGGTGCCATTCCCAGTGAGAATGTATCCAGCAATTTCTAATCAAGAACTCATGACTCATGATACTTCCCAGAAGAATATCTAGACATTTGACTTATAGCCTGTTATAGTTTTTTTTTTTTTGAGGTAGAGTTAGAGAAGACAATTATCAATACACTACCTTCCAAACTCTGAATCACAGTATGTAGTAAAGATTTGATATCTTCCTTTCCCTCCCTCCTAGACCAGAGATAAGACAGAAATTTTATTCAGCCAGAAAGTTTTGCCCAGGATGAATTCCATGATTTTATGAGCTCTACCAATAAAAGTGCCTTGGGGAGAAATTGTTTTATATGAATTGATTTGATTAACCATACTAGTTCCATTTGTAGTGTAACTAGGCAGAAAGTTGACATTTTCACAGGAAAGCTCTATCATTTGTGATACATAATTGCTAACTTTTTCTTATCTTTTAGGTTATACCCTAAGAACGTGATACCACATGAAAATATTACTGTGACGAATGAAGGACATCCAATGAGAAGCTAAGGGACTTAACATTTTGAGATTCAACTGATAGCCTTTTATTGCTAGAGTTTTCATTCATAGGCATCAGGAGTCTTCAGTCTTGAAACAAATGAAAATCATTAAGTCCAAATAAATCAAGAAAGAGCCTTGGGCTTTATTGTTGTCCCCTCAACATCTCAGAGAGTTTTCTTAGCGAAGTGCTAGAGCTTTGGCAGAATATTAGGAATTTCAACAAGGAATACATAGTACATGTTTTCTTCTGCTAGCCTGACAGCCTTGATCTGAACTACTAAGTATTTATCAGAGGCAGTGAAGTGTCAGTACATAGCATCAAGCACAGCACTTCTATCTGGAAGCCAATTCTGATCTAAGTCCAAGTTCCTAGTGGGATGAATAGGCCCTCCAACAAGACCTAAATCAGAGATGACCATGAGAGCCTCCATTTCTAATAATATTCTGGCAGAGTAGAAAGAATACACAGATGAGAATGTCCTCGCTTTTACCAAAAAAATCAGGTACATAAAACTGTTACCAAAGAAACAGGTCACAGTTCCTGCCCATCAAGCATTTGTAAGTTGGCTCACAGATATAACGAGTTCTCCAGAAACTTTCTCCCCCACTCCCAGTACACTCTACTTAGCTCTTCACGCACGCAGTAGCTGAACCCTGCTATACTTCATTGTGAGCTCCTGAGGACAAGGACTGGGATTTGTCCCACAGCAAAAACAATGTGTTAACTTTATTAAGCACTCAGTATGTAAAATAGTGATTCTACTTCAAAATAAAAGATTGAGCTAAACGTTGAATTTGTCCAAATCTCTCTAGGTCAGCAGTGTCCAATATAAATATAAAATGAACAATGTGTATAATTTAACTTGTCTCATAGCCACCATTAAAAAATTTAAAGGAAAAGGTCAAATTAATTATAATATATTTTACTTAATCTAATATATCAAAAATATTATTCAACATGTGATCAATGTAAAAACTATTAGATACATATTCTTCATGATGCTACATTTTTGAAACCTGGGGTGTATTTTGCACTAACAATATATCCACTTTGCATGCTAAATATTCAATAATTAAAAAGATATATAAGCCCACTGAAACAATAGTTATGTTTATCCAAAAATTTATACTGTTTCTCTTTTTAATTTTAAATTGAAATGAATTAAAATTAAATAAAACTTATAATTCAGACTCTCAGTTACAGTAACGATATTTCCAGTGCTCCCCAGCTATTTGTGGAAAGTGGCTTCTACATTGGACAGCAGAGTGCTAATGTTAACCGGTGACAAAAGAAAGCTGCAAAATAATACAGTAAGATTGTGCTTTCTTAGCAAAACAATTTACACACACACACACACACACACTCAAACTGGAGGAATAACTGTCAATTGCTAGCAGTGCGCTACTTCTGGGAGCAGCAGTGGAACCAGAGAGCAGGAGAAGAAAGATTTTTCACTCCTGTATGGCTTACACTTTTACATGAACTGCATTAAAAAGTAAAATTAAGGGAAAAAGCAAGTTGAAGTATATAGCCTTTTTTTTAAATAGGAACAAATGTAGTTATACTATGGGAGGACAGAGATAATTTAGATTTTTACATAAAAGCCACCAAGGAGGTGACAGAATTAGAAATCACATGATATAAGGAATGTGGGATTGGGGCTTATTTTTTTTTAATTTTTTAATTTTTATTTTTCAGGACCTTCCACTTGTGAGGCGGGGGCAAAAACCACTGAGCTAAATCCCCAGCCTGGGGCTTATTAGTATTTTCCCTGAAGAAGGGAAAATTGGGCACAGAGACAGAATGATATAAAGGCCTCACAACTGTTTTCAAATATTTAAAATGTGATCAAGAACAAGAAAAAATAATTTCTTCTATGTTGTTATAGGAAAAGAACTAGGAAAAATATTATATAGGGAATACAATGATTTATACTGTAAATCACATGTTCAAATTTTATTTATCAAAATAAGAGCTTCTAACAAAATAATGGATCAGAGATAAAATAGGGCAGTCACATTAATGAATTGCCAATCACTGAAAATAGTTTTTTGAAAGTCAACTAATTGAGATTTCTGCGGAGGACATTTAAGGCGAAGTGGATACAGGAAAAATGTCATAATTAAAATCTTGGGATGAGATAATCCATAGTTCATATCAAACCTGAGACTCATGATTGTATGATATTCATATTACCCTAAATGCACATGTGAGTTAATGTTAACATCTAATTCCCTTCTCATTTCAAGAATCAGTAGAATTATATATCTCCATCTCCTTGAAGTAAGACATGGCCATGAAATTAATCACCTAATTGATTACTGAAATGTGTGTGGAACGGACATATGTTACTGAAAGTTATTAATGAGGATAAACGTTTAATTGCTAGTACTCAATCCTTCACTTCTCATTCCTTTACTTTGGGAGCCTAGGAGCACATATTGGCATGGAAAATCCAATGCAGAGCCACCACGGTGGGGAAGTCTCTTCTGGAGACTCCTGCGCACTACAGTGAACTGTGCCTAACCAAAAACACGCCTTTGTTGTGCTCAGGCATTAAGATTCTGGAGATATTTGTTATGCAGGAACACACAGGTTATTGTAATGTACACACGCTGTTGCTCATAACCTCCGAGAGAAAACAACATGCAAAACACACACCAGTGTAGCTTGGTTTCTTCCGGAACAATTTAGCACCTCAAGGACAAGAGATTTCCAGTATGGACTATCCCACAAACACACAAGGATATACACACTCACTCATACAGAGCCAAAAAACCATGAGACCAGCCAGATCACAGCCATAGAACAATCAGAGGCCAGCAGTTATACACGTTTTACAAGTGACCATTCAAAGTACATTTTGAATTCCTGGAATTCCAAAATTTCTAACCAGCTAGGATCAGCTGTTAATTATCATCTAAAAGTGATCAGAGGAAGTAAAAGAGCAGACGATTTTCAGGACAATACATACTTAGGTAAATTTTAGCATAGAACATTTAAACTCACATTAAAAGCACTTCAAAAATGATCTTCAAGGTTTTCTGGATCCTTAGAGAATGAAGATCAGTCTTATTTAACCCTGAATTAATTACAATGCTTTATAGATAACTTGAATGTTTGTGAATTAAATCGATGAGATCATATATTGCTGCTATCTTTATCTTGGTATCCTTTTTATGTTGTGACTCTCCAGCTTACTTTATCATGGGAAGAAAACAGAATTTAGAAGATTTGCTTTCCAAAAGAAAGACAAAAGAAAGCTAGTATTGTGAATAAGTGCCCCTACTGTGTGCTTGGTGCCTTCCTACACCTGATCTGATCTAATCTTCCATGGTTTTATGGCACAAATATTGTTAACCCTGGACTATAGATAAGCAATCAAAGCAGAATTAAACCTTTAAGATCATCAGCTTACACAATAGAGATTTCAATTCAGGTCTGTCCTATGTTAAAGTCCATGGTCTTTCTACAATATAATGACTATGTACTAAGACTTGGTTCATTTTCACAAAGATGCTACCCTAAAATGCTGGCTTTCATGTTTGCTTATTTTTCTAAATCTCTGATTGAAAACAATACAAAACTATGGGAACTAAGTGAATATTCTCAGTTAAAAAGAAAAGAGAGAGAGAGAGAGAGAGAGAGAGAGAGAGAGAAGAAACCTACACTGGGACTGCACATGTAAAAAGGCTATATTTATACACATAGCTATCACGTGATG
Organism: Fukomys damarensis; assembly: GCF_012274545.1. Lineage (NCBI taxonomy): Eukaryota > Metazoa > Chordata > Mammalia > Rodentia > Bathyergidae > Fukomys > Fukomys damarensis. The sequence goes on from NW_022900932.1 coordinate 27,190,830, forward strand.
GTAATTAGTCAGGTAACTATAGGTTTTTCTCTGCTAGAAAAGTATATGTTTCATCATGCTTTGAACTCTGCCTTATTATCAGAACTGCTATGAAAACAATGTTTTATTTCTTATTGAGAGAATAGGCCAGGCATGAAGCTTTGTTTTTGCAGGGACTAATAGAATACTTTCTTTGTGAACCAAAAGAGTAGAATGGGTAGTTGGGAGGTGGAGAATATCTTCTTCCATGATTAGCAAGTAACCATTTTAAGGGAGGAGAGGATTACAACAGTGCAATTGCCTAGAAAAAGAAGCATTAGATGTCGCGCTAAAACCATCTCCTTAATAACCTGTCACCTAAAAAAAGACAGATTGCAAACAAGCCGATAATAAAAAAGATAAGGCAGAGCAAGTCCAGTGTGGATTTGCTTATTTCTCTGCACATTTTTGTCTCTGCTATCATCCTGAAACATGAAAAGAAGATTCCCTTGAGGAAGAGAGCAGAGTGCCGGTTTTAATATGTAAAATGTATACATACACATGCACACTCACACACACACACACACACACACACACACACACATCTAGAGCACTACCCCAACCCTCAGACTGGCAGACTAGCTTCCATTATGCTCAAAATCTCTCTCAAAATTTTTCAGAATGAGTGAAAGTCAGCTACTTGACTGTGAATTAGGCCAAGCATAGTTAGAGCCAAATCCTCAGATTATGCAATTTCTCCTACCAGGTACCATTGAGACAACCCCTCCACTAGAGGGTGTCCTAGGAAGTGCTATGGAAGAAGCCAAATCAACCTTTGAATGCCCTCCGGTGTCTCAGGTAGACTAATAGAGAATGAGAGAATTCAGAGGAGGGTGATCAAAAAAGTCATGTGTTTACTTAGCCTACTAGGTATAGCTTTGAAGTTAAGGAGCCCAGCACTATAGAGCTAAGCTTGTTCCTGGGAAGATAAGACAAAACACATGAAAAACAGATCGGCATTATATTGGTAGTTATAGAGTAAGGTGCTCAGTAAGGTGGTAGAAACACTAAACATGATAAGTGCTCAATAAATCAAGGTAATTCTTATAAGCTGGATGGCTAAGAAGAGTCTCAGTAGTTTAAAATGAATCTCAAAGGAAAGGGAGTAGTACCACAGTTCAGAGTCCTGGAGGGGGCATTTCAAGAGCAGAAGGCATGAGCTCCTCAAAGCTTATTGGAGACTTTGGAAGTCAAAGAAATGGTATGTGTGGTAGAAAGAAAGCAGAAAGAAAGGCAAAAGTAGGAGGTTTACAAAAGAGACAGGAGATAAGGGAGAAGGACACTCTGTATTAACATTTTGTGAACAATTTGAGCTAGCAATCCTTCGCCCTCAAACAATATATAAAGAAATAATAATGGATATGTGCATAGCTATAAGAATTTTAAGGTGTGCCGGAATTAGAAGCAATTGAAAGATTCAACAATAATTAAAGTATGAAATATCTCAATAGTGAAAAAATATTCTGCAGCCAAAAAACTGTTTTACAACATGGAGGAATAGTCACAATGTCTATACAAGATTAGGTATGGGGGTTCCCTAAACAGTAGATTTACGGGCCAGGGATGTAGCTCAGTGATACTGCACCTGCCTGGCAAGCACAAGGCCCTGAGTTCAATCCCAGGTACCAGAAAAAGTAGATTTTTATTTTATTTATTTTTTATGGGGAAAATGTTTATGCCCATGAATTCTTGCCTATATATACACTCATGAACCTTTGCACATGTGTACATGCCAACACCATTTACTTTCTGAGTCAGAGGAAAATTATCAACTTAATTTTTTTTTTTTTTTGCTTTTGGTTTATCTATATTGCCTACATTTTCCCAAATGAACATGGACATTATTGCTAGGAATAAAACTAACAACAATGAAAGTTACTAATAAAAAATTGAAAAGAAAATTGGAGGCTGGGACTGATTACACAGTTCACTTCATGCTTGTTTACAATATTTGTGTTTTATTTAGTAGGCATAAAGTTTTTTAAAAAGGGACATGCTAAGAACCGAAAACCAATATTAAGAGTAGATCAGAAGTGTTAAAAATAGTAGAAATGATAAAATTTTTAAAAATTTTAGTGAAGAGGTCCAAAGGCAGAGTTCCTAAGCAAAGCACACCTCTGGGATTTTAAGGAAGAAAGAGGCAAAGCTACTTCATCCCAGTAAACTAAATGGAAATACACAGAGCTAGGCAACTAGGAAAATCCCAAATCACCTGCACTATTTGCTCAGCCCCTACTGTGCATGAAGCACTTTGTAAAATCTTTGAAAACCCACTATTATTCCAGTCTGACCTAAATAAATATGTTTATTAAAATATGGGCTGAAAATCCAAACCTCAGCTTTCCTCTGCATTGACCTGTACAAACTACAGACTTAAACACATGATGTTGGAGGAGAGAAGGGCAGTGAATCTTGACATTTAGGGAAATTAATGTTTTGCAATAAAACCTCACATTTAAAGCACTCTGAAAGATAAATGAGCTGTTCAGGAGAATCAGTGTCAATACTAAAGAGTATTAAGACTAAATGCCCAAATCAAATATCTGCTCACAAAACCCTGTAGAAAAGCCACATCAACTCACATGGGAGGCATTGGTGCTTTGTGTTGAAAGTGACGCTGTTGTGACAACAGCCCCAGTATTCATTAGCAAGAGTGACTAAAAAGAGGTAGAAGGTGCACAAAAACATTGTTGAATTACAGTGAAATAAGAAAAGCATCATGCACTCCTACCGAAAGGGGAACTGTTGAATGGAATCTCATTTTACATACAGATCTTCATCTTGTTGTTGGAGTAGTTTGAACAAGTTGGACACCAAGATGGTCTTTACCAATGGGTCTTTATTGAGACAAAGACCAGTTTGGGTAAGATACACTTTAAGTGGTGTGTACGAGTACAGCGACTGGAGAAATACAAAGGCACAGCACTGCTGATAGCAAGGCACGACAGCTGCTATATGAATTAACTATGATGCTCACTAGATAATTGACTGTTCTTAATAATACTGTGTAAAAAAACCCAAACGAAAAGTAGGTACTAAACTTCAGGGGGATGTAGTGAAATAAGATTTTTTTCCTCTGAGGTACAGAAATGGCAAGGCCATACAGCTCTAAAGCAAGTCTCTTCAGGGTGTGCCAAGTCAGCTTCTTAAAGATCTGGCCATGTACCATGAATGTACCATGACCTCTATTCCCGCTGGAAGCCATTCCTACTTTGGCTCTAGGATTCTTAGCAATATTGAGCTTAACGATACAAATGAACTGATGGTAAGACAACAACAAAAACTTCAAAGTCTATCCTAAGACAAGTAGCAAAGATGGTGCAGGATTTTGAAACCACATCCTAGGGAAGAATTGAAAACACTGAGATTATTTAGTCAAATAAAGAGAGAACCGAAGACTATTCCAAGGAAAACAGGGAGGAAATATCTACTGGACCAAGGTCCCTGAAGATCCTTCCCAGACTGACAGCTCTATGAAGAGCATAAATTTAGTTCACAGATTGTATTTTAGAGATTTATACTAGTTACCTGGAACCAAAACATAGCACTGAAAATTTCAATTTCACTTTAACGCCCTTCTTTTGCCCTGACATCTCAAAATCTAAAGAAAATAATAAATTCCTAAATTCTACAAACTTCTTTTCAGTTGATTGTCTATAGTCAGCCTATCATTAAAAGAATTGCAACTCTAAGATGCATTCATCATTGTAGGAAATATTGTAAGGTCTTCAGGTCAAGATAAATTTCAAAAAAAAAAAGGCCTTAACTTAGAATGTACCTTAGTAAGTGACAGCACTGTATCTGGGAAGCAGTGTTGATGATCAGCTACTTGTTGCTCAGACAGGGTTAGATCTTGCAGAGTTCCCTTCCACAAGAAACAACCAAGGTGGCTAGTTAAGTATGGACAACATACGTGAATAATTCCATATTTGGCATACTCTTTCCTGGTTCGTTCTACCATTATAACAGAACAGTATTCAACTATTTCACTAGATGGTCAAACTGAATTCTAACTTTCAAATGAAAGGTAATCTTATTCCTTGTAGATATAAATTTTTGGATTGCTAGAGTCTTAGAAAATGTCTTGATATTAAGCAGTGCTAAAACATTAAATGTTTTGGACACAGACTCCTGAAAATGTGAGTTTATTCCTCTTAAAGGGTTGTCACTTTACAATAGCATGACTCAACCTATTGAAGAAAGAGCCATGTTGGCACTTAAACAGCGTGCTGCTCCATTGTTGATTATGCTGTGATTAGATTCTTAAAAAAAAAAAAAACATGATAAATGCAACAACATTGTCTGAGAACTTTGTAAAAAAAAATCCTTTGGCAAGAATCTTTACAAATTTTTGTTAAGTCCCACAGATAATTGATTTCTATTTTGAATTTGAGGATATTATGAAGGCAATTTTGTTTTTAATGAGGAGTCTGTTCTGTAGATTTCTCAAAATGTTTATGATGAGAATAATGTAATAATATATTATCTAATTTTCACTACTAAAGAATATGGTTTAAGTGGTCCAACAATTGAAGATAAAATATAAATCAATAAGTGCGTTCAAATGACTTTTTTTGTACTAAGGATCGAACTTGGGACCTTGCACTTGTAAGGCAGGCAGCAGCACCACTGAGCTAAATGCCCAGCCCTAAAATGACTCTTTAATACAATACAAAATCTCAATCCAGGAAAGAAGGAAGGGAGAAAGGAAGAAAAGAAGGAAGAATTATTTTAATAAGAAGCATGACTTCAGTTCCCATGAATCCACTTGCTATTGTGGGTGAAAAATCCTATAATAAGTTGTCAGCATCTTAACATGCTTCTTATTAGAAATATTTATATTATTTTCTTTAACAAAGAGTAAGAATCCTTTCCGTGACCACATCCTCTGAAGCACATCAAACTCAGAAGTGATCTGAAACAAGTATTTGAACTACAAGATCTCAAGACTTTCTCAGAAATAAATAAATAAGTACACAAATGTTAAAATAGAAAAAAAAAAAGAATTTCTCAGCGAAGACTACAGTCAATTTTTAACAAAGAGCCCTTGAGAAGTCCCACAACTGGCCACTTATTGCTTATTTTGACAGAATTTTCAAAAAGAAAAAAGTTCTATAACATGTAATATGTATAAATATATAAAGTATTAATCATACAATATTCCACATATATATTTATAAAGATATATAAATGTACAAATATTATAATATATTATATATAAAAATAACTATATAGACTCAAAGAACCAAGCACTTGGAGGACTTTAAAAGTAGTCCTCTATTTAGGGAGATAATATTGAGAGTAAACTGTGCTCTAAATCACCAGAGCATGTGTGTTCAGGGACATTCAAAATGAGCAAATAAGCCAAGGTTGTACTACACAGCTCCGGATCATACAGAACTTCCTTCTGATAATAATAATATAAGGAAATATCTACTTAGACTTTAATATTAGAAATGTTCCCATAGATATGAATTAATTTGTTCTCGAAACTGTAATGTGATAAAAGCAAGGTAAACATTGTCCACTTCACACACAGAAACCCGAAATATAAACCTCCAGTGACTTTCAACCATTTTTCTCCTGGGAGTCACTGAGAGATGGCTGAGTTAAGATTCTAATGATATCCTGTCCACTGCCTTTCCAACACCAGTAGAGTGCTGTCTACTCCCGAAAGTACAGGGAAAGTCCTAGCAACAGAAGGGAGAAAGGAAGCCGCTCTTTCTCAGTTTGATGGGAGTCTAAGAACAGAGACAGGGCCGAGGAAACCAGCATCATTAAATTCAGGCAAGCCTCCACGCACACACACACACACACACACACACATACATGCTCTGTGTGTCTTTTCTCAATTTCAGCTCATACTCTTCTATTTTTTACGTCTCCTTCTAAAGGCACATTTGGAGATGAAACCATTCATAAATGCCCATCCAGAGACAGTTTGTGGCAGCATAATTGACAATGAGTCTGCTGCAAAAAAATGAAAATGCTGTTTTAATAACCTTGGTCTAAAATACATTTTGTTGTATGCCTCAAAGGGTTTCAATAAAAAGTCAACCTGTACAGACATATTTCCTTGGCTTAAACAACAATCCAAAGCATATAAATGTAGTCCAACTATAATGACATATTTATAGGCCAATAAAGCTTACACTGCAGCTTTCATACTTCGCTTAAAGAAACTCTGTAAGAAGCAGTGTTATATAAAATAATTTGATTTTTTAAAACTATAGCCCAAGGAATAAAAAATGCAAGTTTGCGATGTTTCACTGATAGTATTTATATTCCTTAGTTGCCAAAAATTTTGTAAAACAAAATAACCCTTCATTTGACTACTTCCAACTGCCATACCAAATATGGGTATCAAGTCCACTTTATTATAAAAGCTAAGTACTGTAATTCTAAAGACAAAAATAAATAACTAGAGGCTTGTGTAGTGAATGATTTAATCAACCTGATTCTTCTGGAAAAACAGGTTCTTGTATTTGTTATGCTTATGAATAATACATTCTTTAACCCCTTTATTTTAACATAGTTATTTTTCTTTTCTTTTTTAATAAACTTCAGTATTAAATAGTTTCAAGAAAGTAAAACATGTCACTCAGTGAAGTCCCCATTTGCATTGGTTTCATATTGAACTAACTTTCTTTGAAAAGGACAAAGAGGAGGGCAGAAGATGAATGTACTTTACCACATCTTAGAAGTTTTTTTTTTTTTTTTAAAGATTACTAGTTGTTCCAAAATCCAAATTTATAGTTTTAGTCAGGAGTCACTTAGGGTCTTAAGTAAAGCTGCAAAGATTTTTAAAAACACAAACAGTATATCCTCAAATCTTGCACAAATTTTCTCTTTTAAGGAAGGAAAGGATAAAAATTAGAAGAGTATTTGCATCAGAGCAGTTATTGGAAGCTTCCATTTGGGGCAGAGTTTCTCTTTGTGACTATTACATTGCTGGCAAATACACATTTGTGAGAACATTTTTGTTTTTTTACTATTCAGAGAGAGACAGGAAGTGACACAAACTGGGATTAGAGGGAATTTATTCCATCTAAACACAGAGCAAGAAAAGTTCTTTAATTAGCTTTTATATTTTAAAATCCCTTCTTTAAGAGTCAACCTAATTCTTTTGTTATTATTAATTTTTTTAAACAGGATGAAATAAGTTAGTTTTTTTAAATAACATGTTGGAATTTTACTTTATCCATAGAAAGGTGAGATTTTTCCATTCTTGCTTCCAGCAGCAAGAGAAGAGGAGGGTTTTAAGTAATCTCCCAGTTCATCTTTCTTTGGTAAGAACAATGAAGGGTTGTAAGGAAGGAAAAACCTAATAAGTGTGTGAACATCCGTGAACAATGTGATACTAGAAGTGGTTTTAGTGTGGCCAAGAGAAAAAGAGATAAGGAAACCATTGTAGAAAGAAAAGTACAGACAACAAATATTTTGATGCTACACAGAGAAAGTAAGAGGGTGAAGAGAAAGTTGGTGGGCTAGGAGAATGTACAGGGACACTCCCTCTCTCCTGGTATAAATTCTGACAATGGTGACTTGCAAACTTTAGATCAGGAAGATAATGGAAACTCATTACATTAAGGAAAGTTTTTGTTTCTCTTTCCACATTATTACAACACAGAGTGCATTCCAATTACAACAGCTATTTGTCTCAAATTCCCCACAGTTCATACCAACTGAGTAGAATTACAAGGCCCTAAATTCTATCCTTAAAGGGGTATTTTGCATTAAAAAAAGAAAAGGGACATAGTGTTTCTTGCCCATGAAAGCCTCCCAATCTAGTCTTCTGTTGATTACTTCTTTCCTCAGCACTCATCATAGAGCTGTCTCCCAAGTGAGAAAAAAACAAACAAAAAAAACCCAAAATAAAGCAAAACAAAAAAATCCCAATCACCTACTAAATCTTTTATCTGTTCACATTCCTTGGCCTTGCCTCTCTCCACCAAGGAGAATCTGGGGAAGCTAGACTTAGTAAATTCCCCCACTTAGTCTAAACAGCAACTAAATTTAAAAATTATAAATCTCTAGATTTTCCAGACCAAACCATCTGCAAGTACTTTGAACATTCACTATAAACCCATTTCTTCTAAAATGAATTGCAAAAAAGTAGATAATGAACATTTTTTACAATTCAAGAAGATTAAAATCTCTGTATCTTTGATCAAAATAAGAAACTGGGTTTCTTTTTGTGTTCATTAGTAAACTATCCCTTTGAAACATGAAACAACCCTGCTATAAATACTCTTGTTTATGAGTGTGACATCAAGCTTAACCATCTACACATCCTTTTGTTCCCCCATGGGTTTCCTGTTTAATTTTTTATTAGTAACAATATATTCCATAACTCAAAAAATGCAAGCAAAGAAAGGTTTTAATGTTAAAGAAAACATAAGACAATGACAGTGTAACTTAGATCATGCATTAGGAAGGCAACACAGATATATTATTTAGAAGTTTCACATATCATAAGAGTAGTCATTGTGTGTTCACAAAATTAGGGTATGTGACATTATATGTAAGAAAACTATAATTTTTTTCTAGAGAAGGGAAACCATTAGTCTAATAATTTTATCTAATTGTACACATAAAAATCAGAGTGCCATGTCCAAAATATTAGATGTCTGACATCTAGCAAAAGATGACAGGAAATTGTTGACTGTCAAATTGCAACAAAATATTAATTCTATTCCCAAAACACAGCACAGCTCATCACAAAACAGAAATCCTCAGAAACCTCTCACAGTCAGTTACTGGTGTTATTCAGTTTCTTTCTGCCAATTAAAATAAATCATCTGGGTTTCTTGTAATAGTTAAGTTCTAGGTTAAAACAAAAAAAACAGGAAGTTATCACATTAAAGCATAAAATAGGGCTACGAAAATCAGCATTGTGCTAGAGTGAAAGAAAAAGATGCCTTAATATGTTAAAAATGAAGTTCCTCTTTGTCTAAGGAGGAAATATCTGGTCTAAATAAGAGATCAACAACTTTGGTCTTGAGCAATACCCGTAGAGTAAGACAGTAAAGACCATAGCGGGATACAAACAGAAGGAAAAGAACAAGGAAAGGACACAAAAGTCACTGAAGAAGGAAGTGTTAAAGCAATAGAATTCATTATGGAGCCCCTCCCGCCTGTCATCACTGTGGTAGCTCCTTAGACTCACAATGACTTTATTTTTACATGGGGAAACTGAGGTTAGAGGTTAAATTATTTGCCTAAGGCCACACAGCTAAGTGCTAGTGTTCAGACACTAATCAGAACACTAGAAAGCCTAACTATGAATGATGCCAAGGCCCAAGTTCTTATACTTACAGTGCAAGAGGAGAAAGGAAAGAAAAACCAAGGTAGTTGACCACAGATAGCTGATTTAGGTGACTGCTGAATGTCAAAAGCTCAAGGAAATCTATGCCACAGTTGCCACTAAATGGTTCCCCTACCCTAAGGTTGTTTCTCACTGAGCTTTCTATCCAACATAGAATATGAAATTCTGACATGACATGATGTAACACTAACTCCTTGTAGCAAGTACTTACATTTTTCATTAATCCAATTTTAGGTGCCTTAATTATGCCACACAATGTAACACTCAGTACATAAGTCGATATACACAGAAGTCTCTGAGATCCAACAGGTAATGCTCATCCCTTGTCTACAGGGTTGCTCTTCATCCCTTTAAGGGTAAAAAAATGTGTGTGTGTGTGTGTGTGTGTGTGTGTGTGTGTGTGTGTGTGTTTGTGTGTAATTATATGATAGGTTTCCAGAAAAATCTACAGCAAGAAAAACTTACTATATACGCTCACACATTTGGTTTAGAAGCGTGACTAGTACTTACCAAGGTCAGCCTTTTCCTTGAGAACGTCTTTGAAGTTGAGTCCACTGTTGAGGGTGGACTGTCTGTACTTCAGCAGAGCTTCCTTCTGTCCATTTCTTCCCAAGACTTCCTTTTTCACTGGCCCAGCCTGGAGACCACATCTCCACTTGGAGAAATCAGAATGTACCCACTTGACCAGGTCTTCAAGCTTCACAATCACTTTTTCAGAAACAGCAATGACTTCATCCTACAAGAGATGAGATGGAACAAAAATACATTAGTTACAGGTTTAGTTACAGGTTTAGGTAAAGAGCACAGTCTCAACACCTGTGCCCCCTGAACTGCCATGTGGATGCTTTAACCTTAGCAAGTAGACTGTGGTTTTTGGTATCCAAGAATCTCTGATAACCATTTCACTGGTTTCTCACTGTTGGTTATTTAAAGAATAATTTATAGTATATATTTGTTACGGTTATAAAGTATCCAAAAATAGGGTAGTAATTCTATTGCCATTTTGAATGCTGTGTGCTAAGCTCCCTCTACCGATTTAACTACTGGGTGAAAGCAAATCTTTAGGTGCAATTAATTACCAATGTGAAAAGTGAGGGCTAGATGACTAATGGTTTGCCTGTCTCCATATAAATGTTCTAAGTAAATCTAGGATTCTTGGAACTCTGACTCACCCTAAAATTCCTATGTTTATGGTACATTTTCCCTTGGCTTATACACAAATATTGAATTTAACTTTTGTCCTAAAAATTAAATAAAACTGTGATGTAATCCCAAAAGAAATACTTCATAAATGTTATGGGGTTCCCACTGAAAGAAACTTACACATTCTCATGTTTCTCAAAATCTTTGTAAGTTGAGAAATGAACTGAGTTTTTCTTTTAATACATATGGGGTAGAGGGTGAGAGGGCGAGTGAGGAGAAAATATTTGAAGCTAAGAAAAGTAGTTGAAACTTAAGTTCCTCCTATGGACCATAAATTTGAATTTTAAGCATCTCTAATTGCTTCCAGGAAACAGCCAACTTTCTGCTTCAAAATAATCCAGCAAGATATTTAATAGATATCCACAAATGGAACAAAGGGAGGCCCCCTCACCCAAAAATTCTTTGGAAAAGGATTATGAAGATCATCTCACTGGGTTTTGAGTTAAATTATTTGAAGAATTTGGCATTTCAACTTGAACTGACTTCTTTCATTTATTTTATTTCATATCTCTGAAGAAAGCTTAGCTGTGAAAACCCCTAAGCTTGCAAAGTCTTAGAAATATTTTTGCCAAAACAATAACAGGAAGATGTCTCTAAGCTATTAAACAAAAGGAATTCACAAGTGATTTTGGCTAATTTTGCTGTTAAACATGACTCTTTCCTCCTTCCTCCACCTACACACCCATACATGCACACTCAACCCCCGCACACATACGTCACTCTACACACTACTCCAAAGAAAAAAGGACTTACTAAGATAAGCTTCACATACAAAAAAAGCCCTAGATTTAGTTTTTAAAAATATTTGAAGGTAGGATCTAGGATTTCACTTTTTCTCACTCAGTTCCAACCTGCTTCTGAGAAGGTTTGTTAGGCAGCAGCAAAGTAACAAATACTCCATCAAAAATGAAAGGTAAAATTTTGGTAATGGAATCCTTTCTCTTATCATGATCAAATATGAACTTCCAGTAAAGGGGAGACAAAGTGGAAACTGTTTTGTCCTCTCCTCAAAGAATTTTCAATACTTGATAAACAATGGGGCTTATTACAAAGTACCATTTCAACAGATGATTTCACCCCGACTCACCACACCACCCTCTTGAAATAGATCTGTAGTAGTCATGCATTTTATAGCTATTACATGGTGATTATTAAATGTCAGAATAAAAATTCAGCAATTCAGGGTATTGTTTCCAGGCACATGGGAACAGCTTCTGGACAAGGCATGCCAGAAATGGAGTTTAGAATGTACTGGAAAATAATTAAGCAACCTGGTATATCAGTCTCAATTTTAGTGAAGATGGAATTTGGCAACATTTTGACCAAATAAGGTTTCCTAGAATAGACAAGTTTGGAGATGAGTGTTATTTTCAAATAGCTCTATGATCAAATGATTATCATTTGAATTACCAGTTGCTTCAGATCTTTTCCAAGAAATGGCATGACTAGTTCTGGCTGGCTTACAACACTGGCCGAACAAATAGTTTATTAACCAAGAGAAAATGCAGTCCTTATGATGTCACCAATGAATAAACTTATCTTTCATGATTTAGTCTATAGATTTTGTTCTCTCTCTTCCTCTCCCTCCCTCCCTCCCTCTCTCTCTCTCTCTCTCTCTCTCTGTCTCATAGAAATTCCCACAAACATGTAAACTCTGAGCCCTGAGCCCTGAGCCCAAGCGTACATTAATTGTGAAACCACCAGCATGTTTTACTGTGGCTTCACAGAGAAACTGGCCCTGCAACAATGTCAAATGCCAGGATTTAAGAGGAAATCTGATAAGCAGAGGAGGGGAAAAGAACAAACCGACCCAAATGAACAGAGCAGCCAACATATATATAGAAAACGTCTCAGGAAATATTACTTTGTGAGCACAATGGCATAAATCACATGTTCATATTTACTATTCTGAGTGAGTTACTGACTACAGTTCCAAGTATGTACCATTCTTGGGCAAGCATCTATGTCTATGAAAAGAATTTCAATAAACTCATCTCATGATTATATTAGCTCTCTGCAAACTGAGAATTAGCACTGGATAAATATTGCTGATTCACTCTAATAGAACACAAAGGGAACACCAAGAAATATACTTTGTTATTCTATCAAAGTACCTTGACTTTTCAATTAACCCAGCTCTGGATCAATATTTATGTAGGCCATGTTAAGACACTTTCTAAGTCCTTATCTCCTATTATCACTGTTTTAAATTATTTCTGTAATTTAGATTTTTGTTCTTACGATTTTACAAAAAGAGCTAATTTAATCATGGATCCTCGAAGTCAGAGGCTATAATTCAGTCAGAAAGTCACAAACTGTCTGGTCCATGCATGTGGCTAGCCCTTTCAAATGTTCTGAAAATTTGAAATTTTGCACAAAGCACCCAGACTTCAATTTTTTCTTATAAAATAAAGAACAAAAATAACCACCCAAAAGAAGAAAAAACAACAACAACAAAACAAAACAAAACTTGTAACAGAAACCACTTGAAACCCAGCACAAGATGCCTTTAGACAAGACGTAAAATCCCCTCCAGTCCCTACAGCACAGTATTCAGCCCACTTTTACCTGACCTGCCTGGTCTCTGTGTAGGGATTGGACATTCACATTTAGGCACGCCAATTCCTTCGGCCTCCCTCATGTTATCAGTGAGGGCGGTAAGGTTCAGGGATGCATCCAAATACCAAGTTATGGCAGGACTTGGATTCAAGACCTGTACTGTCTACCAGTACAAGAGCCAGAGTGCCAGGGTTCACATTCTAACCCTGGAATGTAGTTGCGGTGGAACACTGGGGAAATACTGTATTCTCCTTGGGCTTCCATTTTCTTTTACATATATAAAACAAAACAAAACAAAACAGGTCATAATAACTGTCTACCTCTTATAGTAGTTGTCACGATTTGATGGGTTGACACAAATGAAGTAGTATATCAGTCATTATTTCTCTATGTGGGTGTTTTCCAAAGTGTGGCATGCAGAGATGAATTTAGGCAGTTCATATGTAAACTTTTTATATATATTTTAAGTTACTCACTGTTATTTATTTTTGTGGTTACTGTCTATTTATGGGAAAGTGGTACTGGTTTTCTATTTATAGGAGCTATAGAAAGTTCCTTTTTAAATAGGTTTGTTAAAAAATGGATCAATTTGAATAAAACTATTAAGTAAAACACAGGGGACAGGAGGATGTAGCGGGAAAAAAGGCCAAGGTGCTATAAAACAAAACTAAAATGTAGGCTAGTGTTTTATATTGGTAAGTCTCAACGTATACAGCCCCAGCAGCCTTGGAAATGCCTGAGACGGAGGTCCACAGAGTTAAAACGGTGATCAAAATCACGTGAAGATATTAGTGGCTTTTTTCACTCTTGTTCTCTTTAAAGCTTATAGTGGGGTTTTCCAGAGGCTGTGACATGTGGTATCATAACAGAATAACTGTAGAAGCAGATGAGAGTAAAGTTCTCTATTCAGCTAGACGGTAAAGAGATTTACAAAAACCATAAGACTATTCTACTGTTTTCACTGATTTGGTTTTTGAGAATATAGTTAATCTTCATAAAAATGTGCTACATATTCATGATGGGCTTGTATTGCTATTTTAATTTTATTCTTTAAAATAACTTTCTTAAGATTTTCTATTTTAGAGAACAGCTCCACGGATGGTCATATAGCCACCACCGTCAGTGCAAGCATCACATGCAGACCAGTCCAGCACCCTTGAAAGCTCCATGTACTACTATTTGTCATCGTCCCCCCCACCCCATCCCCAACTTCTGGCAATCTCACTCTTGATGTAGTTTTCTCTTTCTTGAAATGTCATATACATTGAATCATACCTTGTGAGACCTTTTCAGACTGTTTCACTCAGTTTGATGTCTCTGAGATCCACCCATGATGCTGGGTGTATCAGCAGTGTGTTTCTTTTTTATTTCTGAGTGGTATGTCCTCCTATGGGTGGCTCCCAAATATTATTTATCTATTACCCCACTGAGGGACAAAAGGATGACTCAATTTTTGTGATTACAAATACAACTACACACAAAGGTTTTTAGGTAGACACATATTTCAGTTCTGTAGGGTTAACACCTAGAAGAGTGATTGCTAAATCTTCTGGTAAGTGTATTCAAAATGTTTAGAAACTGTTCAACTGCTTTTTCAAGTAGCCATCAATTTGGCATTCCCACAAGCAATATGTGGGAGTTCTAGTTGCTCCTCATCCTTATTAGTGCTTGATATTGTCACTGCTAATTAATTAATTAAAGCCACAATCTAATGTGTACATGATGATTTCTCATAATTTTTAATTTTTTTGTTTCCCTAATGCTGACAATATCAAACACCTTTTAAGGTGCTAATTTACCATCTGCATATCTTTTTGATGAAGTGTGAGTTTAAATATGTTGTGCATTTTAAAAATTGGGTTCTTGCTGACTACTGTTGAGTTGAGAATTCTTTGGGGTCAAGTCTTTTGTCAAGTATATGACTTGAAAACATCTCTTATCTCAATTTGTAGCATTCTTGTTATAATATGTTTCAGAAAACAAAAGTTTCAAATTTTATTTAAGTCCCATAGATCATTTTTTTCTTGGATTGTGCTCTTGTTTTTATATCTATGAACTCTGCCTAATCTCTTCACAAGAAACTTCTATGCATTCACAAAAAATTTCATATATTTACATTTTACATGTAGCTATATGATCCATTTATACCTTTGTATAGGTTATAATAACAATGGCTCCACATTCTTTGTTAATGTGGATGTTATAATCATTTTTAAATGAATTAAATGGTTTAAATAGGTCTCTAGTTTTAATTTCTAGTACCATAAATATCAAAAGATATACTCTACATAATTGGGGTCATTTAGGAAATTCAAGTGTAAAAAAGTTGGAGAACCACTATATTAGGTCATTAACCCAATGCATTTTCTTATACTTCAGTCTCCTTTCCCTCTTCATAGCACTTGACAGCAAGTAACCCTACCTTAGGATTGAAGCACTCCCTCCTGTTAAGAACTAAGAAGGGTTGGTGATTTTACCCCACTTACAAACTTATAAATTTGCATTCCACGGTTTCATAGATGCTTCTGGCAGGGGCCCTGGGTAGAGAAAAAGAATGGATTTTTTTTGCTCATAGCAATTGCAGTAATCAAGTACCAGCATTTGTGCTGGCTCTTTGAAATCCAATTCCTAAATGGAAAAAGGGATAGATGATAGCTGTGTACTCATTGGAGTAAATTGTAGAAGCGTCTTCAGCTTAGGGAACTCAAATACTTAATACCAGATAATAAGCAAATCATCTCTTTGTTCTGGTGCAATGCCCTATGAATATTTGTCTCCCAAGGGTGTTCACGATATGCACATCTTTGAAAAGACAGCGAGGAGTGAAGGCAACTGATGGCTTTGCTTGCACGATGCACAGGTACACAATAGCCTCATGGAGAGAGAAAACCTACTTAATATCTGCTACTTCCACATTAGTTTGTTCAATTTTTCTTCTTCCTCAACTGGGGAAATGTAGGAAATACACATTCTTAGATGCAATCTACATCCAGGACTTCCTTTCTGTACATCTCTGATTGAAGAAATCATTCTCCATGGAGATTACAATGCTCACCTCCAACATCCACAAGTACATTCTAAAGTTTCATCCAGACTCCAGTCCCTTGTTATCAAGTTAGATGTTTCAGAGTCATTTCAACCTCACTGCAACTGGATAACCCATTTGGCCTTTTGGTTTTTTTTTTTTTAAAGGAAACACCTTACTTGGCATAAGAGAAAAGTAATACTTCCAAATATAGCTAACCTTTCTCCAATTTCTATTCTCCTTTTCTTGCATCATCATCGTCATCATCATCATCATCATCGTCATCATCACCATCATCATCATAAACTGCTAATTTGCTGGGCACAAAATAAAGACACCATTACTCGTACTCCTTTACAGCACCCATGTGGCTAGGTTATGACCAGTAGTATATAGTAATAAAATGTGTACTTTCCATTCACCCACTCAGAGGGAATGAGTATGGCTCTCGACTATTCAGTCACTGATTACAGACAGAAGAGCCTGGTCTCTAGACCATTCTAGCCTTGAGCCATCTACTTATAGGTTAAGACAGGAAGGAGATTTTGAATTCCCAACTTACCTAGACAAGTGTAATTATGAGTCTCTGTCACACACACAGTTAAATCTATATCTTTACTAATAAAGTACATCATCTCTCTAGAGAGAGAACATGAATGAAACCTTTACCTCGTGGTGCCTGCCAGTAGAACATTGCTGAGGAGAGGTTTCGTTAGCTACATCCCAAGGACAATGAACACATGGAAACCACAGGGACTGGCAGGAAGCAGAGAGAATTATAACAGAAAACAGTGCATTCACTTCCATCTTCCCCAAATATCTCAAATTTTCAGAATGTCCTTTGTAGTATTTAAAGCATGGAAAATTTTAGGAACTCAAAACAATACCTAGTGTTAGCTAAAGCTAAATAAATTGTGAAAGTAAAGTAACAGTTCAATTGGCTCCATGAGAATGGGAAATTTTCATTAAGATGGAAAATAATACTGAAGAAAACTGCTGAACAAACTTTTCAAAAGAGCAATGCCAGCCACTTTATCACATACCCTGCACAGAACCTCCAGGCCAGGTGTGTGTGTGTGTGTGTGCCTATGATGCACACTAGTGGACTCAGGTAAGGGGGAGAACATGGCATCGTGAGCCTGGTGCAGCTGGCCATGCTCTTGCTTTCAAGTCTCCCTCAGACGTACCACAGTGTGAGGCACTTGCAAATTTACCACTGATCTCCCTGTTTCCAATTAGTGTTCTTGCTAATGAGACACCTATGGGATGGGTGAGAAGTTTTCACTGTACAGGTAAAAATCCAAGAACATCAGGAAAGACAAGATGATAAAGATGAAGCTTTCACTGGTCATGGGTGAGATCAGAAAAATGAGGGTAATTCAGTACAGTTTCATAAAGCGAGACTTGCTAGACCTCGAGGACTACCCTCGCATCAGTCAAGATCTCAGCAGAATTATGTCGTCACCTGAGAAATGATAATGGGAAGGGTGGGTTATGAAGGAACTCATGACAGAGGTGCTGGAAGGAAGCATAAGAGGCATACAGCACAGGAAGCCAGGCTTCAGCAGTCCCTCTGTCACGATTCTTTGTTTAAGTGGCTAATGTGGGAAGGAGGAGTTACCAGGATTAAAACAGACTTTCCATTGATAGTAATGACCCTTAACACCACCAACCTGGGGGTCCTTCTCAGGAAAGGACAGAAAATAAACACCTCCCATACTGTCTTCCCTTGCCAACTCCTGGCAGGGCATCTGAATGGCTGGACCCTGCTGAGAACTGTTAGGCCAGGGGCTCTGTTCACTGATCCTACACATGTTAGCTTCCCACAGCAGACAGTAGAAGTGGGCAGCATTCCTACGAAGGACCTACATACTCTCTCCAGACTTTATCCTTTCTTCTTTCTTCATCTAGTATTATAATATCTTTTTCCTTTCAAAATGAAGATAGTAATAGATGGCAGTCTATTTTTAATATCCTTACTAAGCAAAATAAAAAGCTATCAACTTTAAATTGGTCCCTGTACTGGGAATTAGTGTTCCTATTACCTGTGACATAATGTTAAATCTTTATTAGGCTTCAGTATTTGATGCTGAACTGCATAATTCTGTCTTCTACAATAAACACCTGATCTAAACAGTTTTAATGGCCAGTAACCTCAATTAACTTCTTCTCTTGTACTTACCAAAGAACCAAGGACCATGTTGGGCTTAAAGCAAACAGCACAATTTTAATGGTGCACTACCTCTACTGGATGGTCCATTTTGAGAGGTACTGAGGGTCTACAGAAAAGGCATTGACTTCACATCTGATCCACCCCAGTTCAAATGCAGCATTGCTGTGTTTAATGTTCATGTTAGTCCTGGGACTTGCCAAGGTCTGAATAAAAAATGAGTTATATTCAATAAGAGTCAACCATATAGGGTAGTTAGAACATTGTAGTTGCTATAGTACAATGTATAGTAGTACAATGTTCAACATACACTCGCCATTCAAGAAATGATGGCTATTACGAATATCATTTGGATGGAAAATGAGAGAATCAGGGGTCTGAGTGGTATTCAATCATCTCTTATATATGTTTATTTCTAACTCTCCTCAGTGCTTCATCTAGCAACAATGGCCCTGTTATATTTGCCAGGTTCCTCCAAGGGAAAGTAAGGCCAAAAGAAAATTAAGAATACTTGCACTGGACTAGGGCTGTGGCTCTGTGGTAGAACCCTTGCACTGGCATGCTTGAGGTCCTGGGTGGAATCCCCAGTACTACTAAAAAATAAATACTGGTGTTCTCCTTTTCTTCTGCTTCCAAAGATAAAGTAGCAGGAAACACTGCAGTGCTTTATTTGATCCAGAGAGTAATCTACAAATTTAACAGACATCATCTCATCCAGTCCCCATAAGGACTCTCTGAGGTAGGTGTTCTTAGCCCCTTTTCAGGAATGAGAAATCTGAAGTGAAGCCAGACATCAACTTGGCAACGCAGTCTTCTTTCTGAGAAATGAGTTTAAGCCCTTTCTGCAGTCATATCACTCCCCTCCCATCCTGGGACAAATGAACCTGTGCCCCATTTCCTGCCAATTCCATGGGGTAGGTGGGATTTAAGAAGAAAAAAGATTTTAAAATTTTTATAGTGTTTACCCCTGAAGTAAGATATAGATATTACCAGACATGTGAGGTTAAAAATGTGAAGAATGTTCTGTTGTCTGAGTGATGAAGATCCCCTCTCAAGTATGTGCTAAGATTTAATTTGACTCCTTTAACATGATGGCCTGGATTAGCCACGGAGACTCCTTAGTGTTTTGGGATCCAATTCCCAAGCTACCTCCACGTCTTCCAACTTTTTCCTTCCCCTCACCAGACATTTGGGTGAAGCCCGTGGCTCGAGGAAATTTGGAAATCCATCCTGGCGCAATTAGAGGGAGTGAGCAAACAGTAGACTGCTCTGAGGCATGGTTTGTCAAATGTAATGTGACCATCCTTCATGATACAGCCAACGGCATTCGCGCATCAAGTAAGTAATTCAAAAATCCTAAATATTTTATGCTCCTAAATACATTTTTAATACACACTAATCTACAGCCTGTTAGACTGCAGCCTGCTTCCCTAGCCAGGAAGACCATCTCCAAAGAAAGAACCAGAATTATCCTATCATCAATTTCCAATTCTACTTCTTTCCTCTTAGACTTACTAGGTGCACGCTTTATTTCCTCCCTTAAATTAAAGGCAGTTTACACAACAAGAAATTGCATCTGCCGTCCTAGATGTTTCCTTTCTAAACAGGCAAGCTTTTTTGGTTGGTGTGTTTGTTCTTTTTTTTTTTTTTTTTTTTTTT
>NW_022900932.1:27210848-27228973 GCF_012274545.1 Fukomys damarensis
TTTTTTTTTTTTTTTTTTTTTGGTACCGGGGAGGATTGAACTAGAGTCCTTGCACTTGAGAGGCAGGCGTAGCCACTGAGCTAAGTCCCTGGCAGCAAGCTCTTCATATGTAAAGGAGATACCCTCAGTCAGTGGTGGGACTTGCTCACACTTCCTTTGGCCAAATGAATAGAGTGCTAACCCTACAGTCCATTTTTTAAAACTACTTTCAGGTTGCCATGATCAAAACTAGTTTGGTACCCAAATACTTAGCTCTGGCCATTAAAACAAAACCAATAAATTAACAAAAAAAGATAAATGAGCCCAATTTCAGATTAAAGCTCAGTTGGGCTATCCATAAGAACACACTCTCTCAGAGGAAAAACAGTAACAATAGAATCCAAACTCAACAACCACCCAGTCCAGCTGTTCTAGCCAGCAGACGACTCCAAACCACTACATTAGCATCTTCTGTTCCCCTCCCCCAGCTTTAAAGGCATACGGTCCCTTGCTCGGGTAGTCAGTTCAGCGGGGCCTATATTCTATAGACTCTCGAAGGAGGAAAATCTTTCACTCGTGTTGGTTTATGAAAATGATGATAGAAATCACCTGAATTATTAAAGTTTATTGGTCATCTGGCACAGAGTCTTGATATAGCATTGCCATTAATGAAAGCACAGTTTTCACAGAGAATAGCCAAATGCCTTAGGCTCATTTAGAATACTTTAATGTAGAAATCAAGAAAATCTTTGTGTTTTGTGTAGCCTTTGTTTAAATATAAACATATGATTTAGACATGCTCCCTCTTGTTAAATTTTTTTCCTCTGTTCACTTAGCACAGTTCACATTATTATCCTCACATGTACAATGGCAGCAGAATAATTTGAGACCCACAGCTTTATTTAATAATGCAATTATCCTATATTGGATTACTTAAAGGGCTTTGTATTTCTTAGTTCCAGTTTTTCCTATACTAGTGATATGTTCTGCCTCGGTAAATGTTTCAGGCTTCAATCAAAAGCCCTAAACTCAGTTTGGAATCATATCGAGTTTCTTTTAATAAGCCAGGATTAATTCAAGAACCAATCTGCAACCACAGTTGATGATCTTTCTACTTCTGTTCAAAGACTGTGGTGTGGAGGCCAACACAGAAGATGGACCCAAACAACTACAATCACTGATTCAAACTCTTGCCACCTCAGAGAGTTTGTAAAAACCAGCCAACAAATCCTTTATCCTAAAGTAGGATTGACAACTTGGGTAACTTCCATGTGCAATGCTTTGTACATTCCAGAGTGAGCGTGGGAATGAACAAGTGAATGAATGAATGACAACTACCAGGCATTCTCACGGAGCATACAGAAGGGCCTCTAGAAGGTAGTATCTTTGCCACCTTTGAGGAAGCAGGCATAAGTCAAGCTTCATCCATGGTGGTCAGGAGAGATTTTCATTCTATCTTTTCCCCAACTTCATCTAGCCTGATCTAGTTGACTTGTATCAGCTCTGTTCAGTGCCATGCAGTGGGCTGAGTACCAGCCAAGGAAAGATATGGATGAGTAAGAAAATCACAGCAAGGGTAAGTGCATAGGGCCTTCTGTTCCTTGCCTTGGAGGTGAAGGTTACTCTCTCCTAGTCCTTTGTCTGTGGGTTCATTCATTCTTCCATCCTCAGTGTTCTGGGAATCTACCCTGAGCTGTGCTTCGCAGAAGGAGAGCTAAGAAACAAGTATTTGACTAGGGGTTGGAGGTGGACTGTAAGCCTTCAGCTAACTGTGATAATTTATATATAGAGAAATGGTCACAAGTGATTTTATTCATCCAATAAATACTGATCAACCATGCCACGAACTGGGGTTACAACCAGGAATAGAACAAACAGAAATCCCTACACTCGTGGAGCCTACAGTTATTTATGTGTGAATGGGGCAGAAGAGCCAGATAGTAAACAAAATCTAAGACAAAAGACTAAAAAAGGAAATCATGGGAGGCCAAGGACAGTCCTAAAGATGATTTAAGCCAAACGTCAAGAAAGTCTTGGCAGAGGGAAACAGAGCACACAGCACTACCTGGTGCATGGTCAAATTTAAGAACAAAAAAAGAAAGAAAAAAAAAGAAATACAATGTGTCCCATGTATGTTTTATAGTTGAGGCAGGCTCCTCCACTGGAATGCAGGCCCCTTTTCTCTACGTTCCCACTAAGTTTAACATGGACACTATTCACATATCTATTTCTGTTATTAAAAATTGACCAGAGTTTATTGAACGGGACCTTTTCATCACAGCTTTAAATACTAGATATGTAGGTTTAGGGCACTATGCTGAAGACTGACACATACCTTTCCTGAAAGAGAAGTAGGTAAGTTTCCTGACAAAATAGGATTTAATTCTACTTTTACAGAAATAAAAAGATGGCAGGCCAGCCACTCTCCTGGCATATGCACAAGGCTGAAGGACAGCTAAGAGATGCTCAGCTAAGAGATACACACGTTAGAAACAAAATCCTTGTCATTTGGATTTTTAGACATTCTTTGAAAAGTGAGTTAATCCAATGGCCCATGAACCAGTCCTAATCTCTTATGAATTAAGGAGCCTGTTATACCATCTACAGGTTCCTCTCTCCCCTTTTCTCTGAAGACTTATCATCATGTCAGATACAATGACCTTTCCAGCAAAACTCTAAGTTCATTGATCAAGATATTAGGTTAAAAAAAAAAACCAAAAAAACCCCATACAGCTTGTTGACATAATGTAAGACTAAGAAATCCTTAAAAGATTAAAGCAATCTGCTGTCTACTGTGTATGTCATCTATAATTATATGCCCAGAGAACAGAGGAGGTATTTAGGAGAAACTGCCCAAGAACACTGCATAATGACAGTAAAAGGAGAGAAAAAAGGAACAAGACGGAGTAACAATATTTTGCAACCCTTATCAGATTAGCTGTCCACTGCAGAGATCGGTTTTGTTGTTGACTGTACAGACAGTTCCTAGGATGGCCCCAAATATCCCACCTTCTTGTGTACTTCCTTCTTTGCGTGTGGGCTCCGCACACTTCATTTTTAACATGCAGAACTGGGCAAAAGTGATGAGACATCACTTTGGAGAAGACGTTACATGGGACTATGACTTCTGTCTCATCTGGACATTCTGAAGGAAGTTGGCTGCCATGTGTGATCTGTCCCATCCAGGTGCCCATGTGGCACAGCAAGAGACTCAGGAGGCCCAAGAGCTTGAGCTTGGAAGGAGAATCTCTTCCATGGGAGCTTGAGATGACAGGTGCTCAGTTGATAGCTTAATTGAAATTTTAAGGAAACCTGAGCCAAAAGCACCAGACAAGCCACACTCATACCCCTGACCCACAGAAATCATGAAGGGAAAGTAAGTGTGACTCTAAGACATCAACTTTGGAATAATTTATCATGCAGTAGTAGATAACTATACACCGACCTTTAATATGGAGCCACATTTACACACTGTCAAGTGACAGTGAAAAATATTCTGTGAAATAAAGTGTTAAGCACCAGTTTCAACTCTGCCTGGAAAGTAGATTACTTTCTACTAAATAGATGAAAAAGCAAATGGGAGATGCTTCCTGCAGCTGCCTAAATCCCGAAATGCCTGCCTGTACCGGGGATCTTGCATTTTGGGGATATCCATAGACGTTTACAAGAACTACTTAACGTGGTAATGTAATAAATGTTCACCGAGTTGAACTGAGTGAAACATAGACATCTTATTTTTTCAAACGTGATATTATATTTGTGCCCTTAGCTACCACAGAATTCCAAGCCTCATCTCTCTCTCCCTCCTTCCACACTTTTAAGATTCATCTTTTAAGGACCCCTGGCTCACCTGACCAGCTAGAACTGTGCTGCCTATAAGCACAATCTTCAGGTCTTATGCACATTCAGTCCTACAATATTGGCAGCCAAAATTGAGGCAAAGTTTCTCTTTGCTAACATCAAGAGGGAGGGAAAAAGGTACAAAGGGCCTTTAAAAACTAAGGCCCAAAATTTAAGGCAACTGAGATATCTCAATATTCTGACATGCTGAGAATGTTTTCACTCCACTGCTTTGAGAGGTCATTTAAGGAATTCTGGGGGTCAGGAGTGATTTGAACACCTGCTTGGCTGTCTATTGAATTTCTGATCTAGTAACATCAAAAATGTGGAGTGAGAAACAGGACCTATACTATAAAGAAAAAAAAAAGAGACTGTTGATAATTTTAAAAGACACTACCATTTATGTGACTCATAGAATTTGCATTAGAAAAACAGCTTCAGCCTTTTAAACTAGAACCTTCTTTTCTCTTGCCCAGATAGTCAGGGATGCGTGTTTTACAACAGAATACATTGTTACTGAACATGTATTCAGCTGTTGGGAGCATAATTAGACTATTATGGAGAATATTCACAACAATGGAACAGATTATTTCATTTAAAACAGAAAATTCAATTATTTTCTTTATTTATAACCCATGTATTTTGGAATAATTTGGGGAGAAGACTGAGTAGTACAGCAACATTTTCGTCTGAATTCTAGTAATCTGATATACACAGTGGGATTAACCCAAAGCAAAAGGATTTAATGGCCCAGCAGGCAGTCTCTATTTTGAAGATTCTTCTAAGATCCCCCAACCATTTTGGCGGAGTCTCTTCCCTTTATATTCTTTTCCTGATGCTTTTAAAAGAATTGGACTGGAATATATCACAACCACCCACCCCCCCATCCTGTCACCCCACCCCACCTCTACCCCTGCCCAACACACACATCACCATCAAAGAAGAGGAGGGGGAGGAGCCAGTCAAGAGGATGAAACAAATGTACAAATCAGGGGTGTTTTTAAGAACAGGAAATAGGAAGGACTTTTAAAGAATGGAGGGAAAGTGGGTATCTTTAAAATAAATCCAGTGTTTTGCACATTCGGTAGATTGGCACCAGGCTATCTGGTGGTTGCAGCATGAAAAAGTGGGGGCAAGAGAGTCTTGAGAAGTAACAGGTTTGAACTGGCATACTGAGAAAGGACATCTGGAAGGCAGGTTTTGTCTATTGTCTCAACCTTCTTCCCGTCTCATATTTTGTTGCAGCCGGTGACAGAGATGCCCCCCTAAAGCTCCTTTAAAAATCTAAGCAGAATAGAATAGAATGGGTTCGAGCATGTCCCCTTCACAGTCATTTTAAACCCCAAGCATGGATCAAAAACTTTGAACCTAACTCAATAAAAGTCTCTTGGGATAAATAAAGAACCAGGAAGCTCAACTCTATTGAAAATGATAGTTGTCTTAGTTATTGTTTGAAAAACAATAGTCCAATGACTCAACCAATAAATTACTTGTTAAGCAGCTATTAACATGTTGTCTAGCACCACAATAGACTTCAAAAGTAAGGCTTTGGCCCCTGACCAGGAAGGGCAGGGTGGATGACTAGCAACTGCTAATGCCCAGGATAAGCTAGGTTATGGTGTGGTTCTCAACATCCATATGTATATCTTGTTTGATATTCTCAGTGCAGTGATACTAACCCATTTCACAGATAAGAAGCTACGACACCAAAGAGATAAACCAAGTAAGCCAAGATGACACATAGCTACCGACTGGCAGAGTAAATATGCACACTTTGCCCCATTAGGCTCCAGAGAGTTTACATTATAACTAGAAAGAGAAAACAGAGATGTGAAATTATTAATCAGCACTGCCTTCAGATTCAAGTCCAAATGACATACCAGACCTCCCAAGGTCTGACCTCAGTCTATACTGCTTCCCATTAAATTCATCTTCTCTTACGAAATCCAGCCTATATCTGGCACTACCATGTCTTTCCTTCCTGTTTGTCTACTGCTTTCCTTCAGCCCAGGATTTCCTCTCCCTTATTCTCATTCATCACAAATCTCAACCCTGAAAGCCTCAATACTTTGAAGACCCCTTTCTTCTTGGACACCTTCCAGGTGGGCTGGCTGTAGAACACCCTTACATTCACACGCTTCTTTCCATTCCTCAGTCCATGCACTCTTCCTTCGGCCTAAATATGGGTCTCAGGGCAAAGTCTAGCTCTTTTGTACATTCATTCCTGGCATCCTTCCATATGCTGCAACCTTGCTACAGAAAATAGCAAAAGCTTAAATCTACCTGGCTATTCCCACCCTTTTCTCTGCTGCCTTTATAGGACCAGCAAGTTCCTTCTGCTTTAATTACAGACAATGAGCCAAATAGGAGAAAGTTTAAAACACTGCAACAGTCCACAACTTTGCTCTAGAGATTGCAAGGTAGTAGTAGCCTATGGGCCACATCTGCACTGAAGGAGTGTTTTGTTTGGCCCACAGAGAGTGTTAGGAAAATTGGATTTAAATAGCCAACTAAAATTATCCCCAAATCTAGATTTCTGGCTCCCTTTGAAAAATGGAAAGATTGGGCAATGGCAAAGGACACTCTTGCCTGCCAATGATAAGCAGGACCTGAAGAACAGCCTTTTAGAGGCTTGCCTCCAGAGAGTCTTTCAGTGCCCAATTGCTCCAAACATCACATTGCATGGCTCCATCACTCACTGATCTCACCCATCGGGACCAGTGGGCATTCATATGTGGCACTATTCTATGTTCCTCTTTCCCTAGAGAGCCAGTGGAAGGCCTCTGGAGGGAAGGTGGCTTTGAAGAGGGTCTTGACAGGTGAGCACACCTGTCGTGTAGCTTCACTTCATAGATCCAATCACCCACTAGTTGGACCACCTTTTTCTGATACCCCTGTTTACTTGTAAACAGGCAACACAATGTTTCTGCCATCTACCTTGTCTAAACTATGGAACCAAGACAGCTTGAGTTCCCATTCAGTCTCTGTCATTCACCTGATGGATGAAGTTGGAAACATGCAGCAGTGATCTAATGGCTGATTACCCTTCTGCCAAACAGAGATAACTCTAGAACCTACCTCAGAGTGTTACTGTTGTGAGTAGTGAATAAAAGATCACATTTAAGCTGGTAACATCTAATATTACTATGAACTTCAGTAACATTCTTTCAGAACAGGAGTTAGCAAATATTTTCTGGAAAGAGCCAGGCGGTAAATATTTCAGGTTTTGTATTTTGGTCTCTTTTGCAACAATTACTCTGTCACTGTAGTGAGAAAGCTGCAGGAGACCTAGTAAATAACTGGGCATGGCTGTGTACTGATAAAACTTTACTTACAAAAACAGGCAAGGCAGCAGATCAGATTTGGTATATGGACCAAACTATGGTATAGTTTTGTTTTTTACCATCTCCATAGCCAAACAGTGTAAATAATTCTGAAGATGTTATTAGTGGTCTAAATGATATCTACAACAGATGTCTCCAGCGGTCATCTCTAACCTGGTCACTGGATTTATAGGGCCAAGCCAGAATTCATCTTGCATGTGCCTTGAAGACTCCACTCTTTAATCCATTTACACCCAAATCAAATGTGATTTCTTCCAAATACCTCCTTAGATCTTCTTCACATGACCAGGCACTACTGTCACAGGTCCCTGAATTTGCCGTTCATCATACTGACCACAGCACAAAATCACTCCTTTTTTGTGCTATTTTGGTTGACCATGTATGTATTTCCCTGAATTGTAAGCTCCGTGAGGGTGGAACCTAACTGGTTTCCCATTTCTGTCTCTCTAAGTCCCAGCACTGCATACCAAAGGTATTCTGGCAGTACTATAACTGAGCCTTCTCCTCTATGAAATGTGAGAAATAGACATGGTGGGGGTCTAAGAAGCCCTCTAAATTTCATTACACAGCACATGGTATTACTGTTGATGTGTCAATATCAGTCCACCGCCAACTGGACTTCAAGTTCCTAGAGGCTCAATATAAAGACTAGATCAATATAAAGTCCCAAGGTTCAGAGTTCTTGATATATTCTAAAGTTGTATGTTTCTATAAGGAGACATAACGACACACTGTTTCTTGTAGAATTGGGAAGAATCTGGATTTCAATCCTGTGTCTGAATCTCATCCATATGTTACTTTCAGCCAGTCACTTAACTTCTCTTGGCCTCTGATTCGTCATTTATAAAAGTATGGACTTGATAAAATACTACCAACCTTACATAATATTTGTGACAATTAAATTAGATATTTAATTTATATATGAATGCATCCACAGTGACACATAATAGTTACTCATAAAAGAAAAACTCCACTAAACGATGGAACTTCTACAGATAGCTTTGGAACAGAGGAAGATAGAACATTTTCTTTGACATCTCAGTACATGAAGAAGAGAGGGAAAGCACTCAAGAATCATGAACATGAATCCAAGACTAAGATGTAGGGAGATGGTGTCCCCATTTTACATACAAAATTTTCCTTTCCTTCCTTACAATAGGAGAGTAAGTAAAACTGAGAACAGAAGATTCTTGTCTGTGTATTAGCCATTCGGTGCACTATTGTATCCCTAGCACAGATACCTGACACATAGTAGGTATCTGATAAACATCTTTTAATGAATGAAGTGGTCCATGAATATCAAATTTTGACAGTGATGCTAATTGTGTTTATTGTCCATATTTTATCAACATTTTGGCAAAGCTTTTATTAAACTTGTATAAAAATTCCCATCAGAGGGCCCTCCTGGCTTCAGAAAAGATTATAGAAATAAAGGTAAGGTCCAGCTTGGAATCATGAATATCAATACAACTTTCTGTGACATCACTAAGTATCTTGTAATTCCAATAAAGTCTGTGCTATCCATTAGTGATTCTATAAAAGAGATGTTCTTGGAGGGCACTATCCATAAGTATAAAAAAGGGCACTGGATTGAACACCCTGAGCAAACCTTTGGGAAACACTTGCCTACTTTTCTCATAGTATAACTTCAAGAGACTGATATCTTCCTTGAAATGGCAGACCAGATCACTGTGCATTAGGGTGCTGGGCTCCAGTTCTCCTTCTGTGACTCGCTAGCTCTGAGCATGAACCGAAGACACTTCTGGGCATGAGGCTCTGCATCTATTAAACAAAGAGGTCTGGGTACACTGTCTTCAATCTAGTGTATCAGAGAAGTCTATTAAAATATCCATGGGAAATTAGACAAGAACCTTTGTCTTAAATAACCATGGCAATTCTTCTTGATCATCTTTATAAAAATGCCAAGAGACCTCAGGCTAGTCACACCTAAAACCAAAAATGTCTGCAGCTGGCAGAGCCAGGGACAACAACTCTGATGAATAAGTCAACATTCCATCCAAAAGAAGGTCATTGAGGACATTATTGTGACTTCCCCATGACCTTCATTGGTCTGGCCTTTGCCTCATTTCAGCATTCTTTTTTCCACAATGTAAATTTCCAACCTGAACCTTACCAAAGTTGTGTAGTCATGGAAGAAACAAAACAAAACAAACTAAACTTAAAATTATCACTGAGGAAAGTCTGTGGACAAGATAATGAGTAGGACTACTTCCATGCTCTGATATAATATGTGGTTAATTTGATTTACTTCTAATAGCACACTGCACTGAGCTCCAAGGAAATACAGGCAAGGACAGTTTGAACCAAGAGAAGAGTATTCAAAAGGACAAGCAACAAGGTGGCCAATTGGCCTGTTATCTCTGACATGCAACCTCCCTTCATATATGTGTATATACACACATATATGCACACTTAGGTGTTATTTATACATTATATATACCTATTTAATTTTTCATTTTTACTTTTTCAAGCTTCATTGTGAAATAATTGACAAATTAAAAAGTACATATATATATTTAAGGTGTGGTGATTCAATATACAAATACACTGTGAAATGAATATCACAGTTGACAGCCATCATTTCACATAGTCACCATTTTTGAGGCGATAAGAACATTTGAGATCTACTCTCTCAACAAATTTCAAACATACAATGCAGTGTTAATAACTATAGTCACTGTACGGTAAGTGAAATCCCCAGAATTTATTCATTTTATAACTGAAGGTTTGTACCTTTGACCAATATTTCCCCATTTCCCCACCCTATATAAACATATTTTAAAACATACTTCCTTCTTAAAAAGAATACACAGAATTAGTGAATTTAAGTTATTCGTACTCAGTTCTTTGTCTCTAGTTATAATATGTTCTTTTGTGATGGTGAAACAACGTGTACTTTAATTAGCAAATATCTGTAAATAATTTACTTGCTTTTCAAACACAACAGAACAATGGGGTCAGTTTTCACATACATTCACCAAGCATGCATCATGGATTTTAAGCCAGACTCTCCCATTGTTCAATAACTGTAGCAAGCTGTCTCATTCCTGCTGCCCTCCTTAGTGGAGGTTGGGGCTAGGGCACTAGAAACCTAAGTTCTACTAACAACATCCCATTTTGCAAGACCCCAGAAGGCAAGAACAGAGTGTTGTCTAGCAATGAGGAAGTATGCTGCCAAGGGTGAAGGCACTGAAGCAATGACTGCAGGAGGCAGGCACTCTTCTGATCCCTCTAACCCCCAGCCCCTGACAGCAGAAGCCAGAAAACACGGGGCACAATGCATAAGGTCTATGAATCACAGAACCTCATCGAGGCTCTGCAGGGTTAAAACTGGGCGCTGCGCATGCAGTGCAAAGAAAGATGTTAAATCAAATGAGAATGACTGCTCCAGGACTGGAGGCACTATTATTTTGAATAAGATTGAAAAGACCAGAAAAAGCAATTCAAAAACATTTCAATTATGTATTTCCCAGAACTACATCTTTGAGCAACTAATGCAAATGTTACCACCACAATAAAACTTCTTCCCACATAAAAGCATATAAAACAGGTTGAACAGCATATACTTTATATATCATATGCATATTTTTGACTATTAATAAAAAATTCAAAATCTATGTATGCTTTACTCTCCTAAGCAATACAGTAATTATGATTAAGGGACAAGCAGCACAAAAAGAGCCAATTTATCTTACTCGTGCTCAGGAATACTATTGTGTAACTAAGCAACTAAAGACAAAATATGGTCTAATTAATTCACTCCTATGCTTATTTAAAAGACACAATTAGAACATTTTTATTTTCCAGCTTGCACAGTAGCTCAACATGCTTGAGGGTGTAGAAAGCAAAGCCTATTATTCTCAAAGGCAAGAGTTTAATGTTTAGTGCCACTGATCAGGCTTGGAATTCAACTGGAAGGGGGTGTTTCACTGCCGGGGTACGCTGGAAGTCCTGGGGAAGGAAGAGGGGAATGTTTATGGGGTCGCTAGATTGACTAGAAATACTTGGCTTCTGCTGCTCTTTTGCTTACAGGGGCTCCAAAATGAAGACAGGACTGTGAACTTGATGGTCAATGTGCAAAAGGACATACACCACTGTGTCTGTGCCCAGCCACAAAGATCCTACAGAAAATTCACATAATTAACCCCCCCATCCTAGTCTGCATGATAAATGTCAAATATCCATCTTTAACACCGATAACAGTGCCTCTGATTTTAAAAGCAGAATTAATTTACGCAAGTGTGTGTAGAAGATTGATGCCATTAGCATGATTCTAAAGCGTCCTTTCAGTAATCATCATCATCCGCATGTTTGAAATATGCTGTCAGTACTGATGCTCACAGCCTAGTATGTGAGAGACAGTGCTCAGAGGGCTGAGGCTCAGGTTCTAATCTCCAGCAACACAGCTAGAATCTTAGTGTGGCCGCAAAAGAATTAAAAAAAATCCTCCTTGTGCAAATGCATAGGAGCAGATTCTTCAAGAAATGCAAGAATCTATGACCACATCTCTGAGAGGAGAATGAATCCTTAAGCCAACAATCAATAAATTTGTTTTAAATTCCTTTAAAAGCCAAGCCAACAAGTAATCACTAGCTACAATATTATCCTGAGTAGAACATGGCAAATATCCAACTACCCTAGCTATAAAAAATGACAAGCGAATGCATTTGATTCGAGCAATTATAGTCTGGATATTGGTTAAAACTAGACTTTGATGAATGAGCTCAAGTCATATATCACTAGATGCCACTACAAACAATGGTATGCTTTATTAATAATTAATAATGAAATATCTACATGTGTGGGTGCTTGTACTTCATAAAAATAACACTTCCTTAGTATGTGCAGTCTAATGTCAGTCTAAATGTCGAGAGAGGTTTTAATTGCTTACAATTTTGAGTCACTACTAAACACGTGGCCTTGTTAAAGACCATCAACCTGAAAAAATGCTAGCCCCATGAACTGCCAGTCAATCACTCAGGTGAAGAGCGATTCCTCTTTCCAGAAGTCTGGGTTTCACAAGTACCACCCCAAAGCCCTGAATTCTAGTGAGTTGATTGCTGAAGACTGGAAAAGTACACAAAAAGCGATGGTCGTTCCAGTCTGATTATTCAGTCCTAAATACATGTTCATTTCTATGATAAGTGCTGCTAAAAACATCAGTTAACGTGCATCCACATCCTATGGTGCAGAATGGCTAGAATTTTTTTTTTCTTGGTACTGGGGATCAAATTCAAGACCTTGTACTTGTGAGGCAGGTGTGGTGCCACTAAGCTAAAGCCTTGGCATAAAGTGGCTAGATTTTAAGAAGGAAAGAAAAAATATAAATTGGGATACTGTCTACATGTGAGTATTCAGTCATGGCCTTCTGCCAGAAAGAAATTGGCCAATCTTCAATGCAAAAAGACATTTTAATTACATTGTTCAGTCACTCAGTACCCACTGAATAACACTGAATATTGTGTGGGACCCAGAGGTGACAAGAAAAAGTCGAAGGAAGAAAAACTAGGGTGACTATAATAGAGGGCAGGATGTGTCAAGCACATAAAAGGTGAAAATTGACCCTTGGATTCTAGGTGCTCTGAGAGCAGGGATTCCTGTCTGTCTTGATCATGCTGTATCCTCAGGACCTGGAATGGGCTCTGGCACACAGTAGGTGCTCTGTAAATGGGTGTTCAGTGAAGGAGAATTTACAGATGAAGATAGTGCTTTCTATTTTCCAGGAAGATCACAAAAGCTTAGAAGTAAATAGTGATTATAGTTACTGTCAACTTTAACTAAGGAACACTGGTGGCAAGTCTGATGGCTCTTCGGTGACTAACATTTGTCACATCGTGTAGTGTGGGGCTCCTTGAGGGCAAGGATCATCCTCCTGCACATCTGTACTCTAGTGCTCAGCACACAATAGGTCTTTCGTCAACATGTGAGGAAGTAAAGGTTTTCCAAAACCATGCTGATCACAAGCCTTCCTTTGAACATACATTATGTGTAACATCAGCATAATTTACTCATTTGTTATACATTGTCTTATATTATCTTTCCATTTTTAAACATGTGTTGATCTCATCTCTTCATTAAGATTGATAAACTTCTTGTGAAAAGGGGCCAAATCACCAACTGTTTTGCATCAATCTCTTCACCTAACAGAGTGCTAAGCACATGGTTAGCACTCAACAAGTAGTTTTGATTAACTTAAAATAGACAATACAGATAGTGGCTGGAGTTGGGATCTTAGCTATATAAACATAGTTTAATGTATTTTACTCATTCTTACATTTAATATGCAAGACAGTGTTGAAATAGTTTGTGTATATAAATGTTAATGATATAATATTAATGTTAAATTATTTCTTCTCTGACTAGTTCTTACTCTAATCCAAAAAGATAAATGGGATGAGGTAGAGCACATGCTTAGCATGTGTGAGGCCATGGATTCAACTTCTTCCCTCGCAAAAAAGAAAGCGGTGCATGATCATGTACCTTCTTTCATTTTTTTTTCATGTACCTTCTTTCAAATTAACCCTATAGGTCAGAGGTCAGCAAGCTCTTTCTGTAAAGATCCAGGCCAGACAGTAAATATTTCTATTCTATAGCCATATGGTAACAATCAAAACTACACAACTCTCTGTTATAGCCTAAGATTTATAAACAAGACATTAAAAAAAAAGAGTGTGGCTACATTCCAATAAAACTTTATTTACAAAAACAGGCAGTGGGCCAGATTTGGCCCTCTGGCCTTATTTGGCTGACCTTTGTCACAGATTAAAAAACTCCCTCCACAGAATTCCTTCATTCTCATCCTGCACAGTAGAGAGTTGATGTTCCTTCTCTAAAGTTATTACTAAAAATAAAGCATAACTATTATAACTGCAACCATCATTTGTTGAGTTCTCTTGTGAACTATGCTAGATATCAGGCTCTTTTCATTATTATTTCTTTTAGCAGAGTGTAGATCATTAAATCCATTGTACAGATGAAAAAAATGAGGTTCAGAAGCGTTAAAGCATTGTCCAAGGCCAGTGAGGTTAGTTAAGAATTTCAGAAATCTCTAAAAAATCTGCTTACAGATACAGACCAACCCTGAAGGGCTATCCAAAAAGAAGGGAAAAGTCAACCCAGCCCTTCTAGATTCTAGAATGTGTCTGTCTCAACCCATGTATGATCAAATCAGGCAATCTTTTAAAAAATCCCACCCATCCGGTTGACAGCATACTTCAGTAGCAAAATGTAAATCTGTAAGAAGCCTTCTAATTTGGTGATGCAGCTAAATCCAACAAAGAGGAAAGACAGCCTGAGGTAAGTGGATTCGGATGGCCACATATCCTAGGATACTAATCAAAGCACTAACCTCTCAGAGAGAGGCTTTCTTCAGTAAGGTCAACAGTAATGGTCTCAAAACTTCCATGAGGACAGAACCAAGACTTGTCATGTAGAGGTACAAGATCCCAACAATGAATGTAACTGTACTGTATCCCTAAAATGTACCAATAAACTCAATTAAAGCTGAAAAAAAAACAAATGTGAAAATTAATGATAATGACCATAGCCAATTGCCACTGAAGTATCTCCTATGTTTCAACTTCAGTTGTAAACACTTCTTAAGTATTCACTCATTTAATCCTTAAAAAAATCCTAGAAAGTAAGTGCTATATTTCCATTTTACAGATAAAAAACTGAGGCACAGAGGATTTAGAACTTGTCCATACAGCTAGAGTAGGACTGTTTAAATGTTTAAAATTCAGACCCAAATCCAGGGATTCAAATTTATTTCAATAGGGGCTCTAGAATACTCATTTTTAATGATTTTAAGTACGTGATGAGACTGGTGGTAGCTAAGTGCTGTTAGAAGTTCTGAATGTATACTAGAATCTAAAACACTCTGGTATGTTGATCATGATTCCCTTTATATCAATAGCTTAGCCATCCACAAATTCACAGTTGCAGGCAACTGGTAAACCTGTAAAACCCAAGTCTGGGCTGGTCAGGCTGAAATCCAAGCCCACACATCCACCTATTTTAAGAGCGTATTGCCAATAGATTAAGCACTTGGCAACTTGAAGATGAATATAATCAGAAGTTACCCAGTAACAGAACCAATTACCCACCTACTTTGCCATTTTCCTCCTCTGAAGAGCTACTGGCTGAATGTGGCAATTGTGAGTAATTATTAAAGACACTTAATTCCTTGCAAATGGCCCTGGTATTCACTTTTCATGGTAACTAAAAACAGCATCATGATTAAGTCCAAGGACCTTCACATAGACACTAAAGTTGTTATGCTTTTTTATTATTTATAAAGGTGAGACCACTATAAGCATGACTCCTTTGGATTGATCGAAGCACTTTACAGTATGTGAAGCACTTTTACCCATATAATACTGCTTGATCCTCATAACAATCCACAGTCATTCTTACTATTGTTCCCATTCTACAGGTGAAGAAACTGAGGCTTAACAAATTTATGATTTTTCAAGGTCAAACAAACAGTAAGTTAAAGAATCAAATGTGCCTCTTTTTAGAATGCATTTCTTCAATAGCAGTAGCCGACACTAGAAATGTAAGAAGACAGCACTCAAAGCATTCCCATTGTTATTAAAACTAATCACAAAATGTAAGTATTATTAAGTATTACTATATAACTGTTATTGTTCTATACTACTGCCTAGAATTAGCTGAACTTTATGGAATAAGAATTCTTTTGCTACCTAAATACCTGGTGACCTTTGGAATAGTTGGTTGGCATAGTTGGTTCACTAGTTGGTTGACTAGCTCTAAAATGTATACATTAGTATCTGCTTCTATAGTCTAATATACATTCAAGTTCTGGTTTCAAGGACGAATTTCACTGGAAGAAAAACTTTAAAGTTGAAGGAGGCCTGGGTTCTAGCCAAGCAACTTGTGACAAACCACATATGCTTTCAAGCCTATGTCCTCATCTATGAAAATGGGGATATCAAGTCCTGCTCTACCCAGACCTGCACCATGACTGCAAAGATCAATGAGAAAATATCCCAAAAAAAGCTCTCTGCAAATCATAGCAGACCACACAGGGACGCTATTTCTAAACTTGCACAATGATCATTTTCCTGCTTTTAGAACTGATGTCTTCACATTTCAAGAAATCACATAAAGGCAGAATGATTCTCTTAACCAAAAAAGCATATTGAGTCCTGGCTGTCCTTTCGAAATGGATGCTGATGTCAGCTCAATCAAGAAATTATTAACCTCCGTTTGGTTACTTAAAATAAACTGTACTGGCTGATTAAATGTGCTGAACATTTTCTCCAAGTAACAGTGCCTATTACGAAGAAAGCTTTTTTTTCTGGTTACACATTGCAAATGGCAAATACATCATTCAAAACTATTTAAAATCAATAATAAAAATCAGTTCAATGTATATAAACAAGTTAATGGAGTAAGGGAAAACAAAGCAAATTTCTTAATGAGAGGGCCCTGTTGCCCCCTCTAGGTGCCAGCGGTAAATGCTGGTTTCTGTTCTCCTCCAGAGGAGACTGCTGCTGCTATTCTGCTAATGAATGACTAACTTAGGCCAGGGGGGAAATGACATCACCAGGGTGGAAAACCAATCTGCACTGGGAAACTTTCTACCTGCTTTACATTTGTCATAATTATTTTGCACAATGCAGTCTGTATTTGCATAAATTTGAGGCGTGTCATTATCTCAATTGAAAATTGTTTTAATATGGCTGAATAATTCACAATGACATCAGCCAAAGTCCTAATGAAATATACAAGTATAATCATACAGCTAATTACCAGCCATGTTAGCATTTAAAAAATAAATCATGCATAATATTAGAGGATGTATATGCAGCTGAGGATTATAAATAGAGCCATCTCCCTCCGCAAACCCCCTAGAGTTTACTTTTAAATGGCAAGATTAATTTTCTCAGGTATGGCTCATATAGCAGGGACGAAACCTACAGATCATTACAATGGTTCGCTTTCAATTCCCCATAATGAACAATTAAAAAGAACTCGTGTATTTAAAAATATATCTATTCACTGTCAACAGTTCTAGCTGATGTAATCTTCGGCAAATCTAGCTTTTATACTTAAGTCAGAATTCCCTATTTAATTATACCAACAGAAATTAAAATTGGACACAGCGGGGTCAAGTTGGGGTCTTTAAAAAATATTCCAATTTCAAATTCAAAAAAAAGTGACTACAAAATACCCCATAAAACACTAAATAATTTCCTCCGGGGTTTAGTCAGAAGTCTATTAGGCACCAGCTCTTTTCTGGATATTTAATCCTTCCCTTTTCCAGATCACAGGCCATGTTGAAGTAATAAATTTGAAAAGCAAATAATAAGAAATCAGGAAGGGGGAGGGAGAGGAAGACAGCTGCGGCGGAAAGTTGTGTCGGGGGAGGGGGCCGAGCGAGACCTTGGGAGGGGGAAAGAGCTCAACCTGTTGGTCGGTTGCAGGATTTTTCACAGTATTTCCAAACAACACCTTCGTAAAATTGCAGGCGGGCGTAGGGAAAAGCGAACGCTTAAAAACCCCAAGCTGCCGGGGAGGGCCGAGCGAGACCTTGGGAGGGGGAAAGAGCTCAACCTGTTGGTCGGTTGAGCTTAGACCACTGTTGGGTAATTCAGTCCTGGGGAGAGGGAGTGAGCTGGTGATGCCAAAAGTACAATCAACTCTATCAGGCCAGGGGATTCTGGAAGGATGAGCAGCTTCGAGCCCCGCGAAGAGTTAAACCGGGAACCATTCATTTAACAAAAAGATCCTCAGACCTACCTCGAAAGCTCGAGAGCCTGGCACCGAGCTAGCCGCCCTCCAAAGTCTCAGTTTGATTACCCTGCTCTCGCCTTGGCAACACAAAGCCTGGCCAGGCGGCCGTGCGCCCTCCCTCCCTGCCGCGCCCTGGGCACAGACTCCCCAAAATAGTTCCCCGGCTCGGTACCGCGGCGC
>NW_022900932.1:27229275-27238176 GCF_012274545.1 Fukomys damarensis
CCCCAGATCGCGCTGGAAGACGTCCACTCTGCGTGGAGTAATTGAAAACTAGAACATCAAATGGCTCGTCCGGGGGGGAGGGGGAGTGGGCGAGAGATAGTTGTTAATGCTTAACGTGTTTGTGCCGGTTACAAGACCGCTTTGAAATCCGCCCGGGCAGATCTGCAAGTTATTTGAATGTATTATTCCAGTACCTGTCATTTATCACTTTATTCAACACGTCTTTGCCAACTCAATAGCTTTTGATCTCATTCTGCCTCCATTTCGTAATTTCCGCCCTCTTAAACATATCAAATACTTACTTTAAAAAACAAAAAAAAGTGAACACTATCGAAACCCACCGAAAGAAATTCACCCAGTCCGACCCAGGCAGACACGAAGGTAAATTTTCAAAAGGCAAAAAAATTAAAGAATGTGATGTTCACGCGGCAATGGAAAGAAAGCGATCTCTCTCTCTCTCTCTCTCTCTCTCTCTCTCTCTCTCTCTCTCTGTCTCTAACACACACAGATCTTGAACAAAACCCTTTTCGAACAAGTTATTTGATCTTGACTAAAATCAGCAGTTGGATCCTCTTTGTAAAGCTGACAGCCAAACTCTGACAATGGCAAAATACTCGAGCCCCAGCTAGTGGCGCTACCCCTTTAAAAAAGGAGTCGATCCTGCTCGCCTGCAGAAGTGAATACAGTATTTTCAAGCTTGCCCTGTAATAAGCATTACTGGGGGGGTAATAAAGAAAGAAGAGAGGGAGAGATAGGTTTACCACCTCGCCATGGTCGCTATTTCTGCCCTGGGGAGTGTCTTCAGGGAGGAAATAAAGTTTAGAGCTGGATAAAAGTTGCCGGCTGGTCCTTTCTTCCCACAACAGCTGGAGCTCCGCTATGCAAATCGGATCCTTTGGCGTACATCTTACAAAGAAAAAGTCGCCAAGGGACAAAATTCTTGGTTTGCCTTCAAGGTGGAATTGAAAAGCCTTGTAGAAAATGTAAGGTCCGTGCAAGCCACACGGTGAGCCGACCCACTGCAGGGGGGAAAAAAAGCACCAAATAAATAATGTAGCCATCAGAACACAAACATCTATTCCCAGACACATTTACACACAGACATCCACTCTTAATACAGACGAGCCCACAGATAGATCGCTGGGTGAAAAATCTTAGATCCCACAAATTTTCTGCCTCCCTTAAAAAAAAAAAAAAAAAAAACACCTTCAGTCCCGTCCCCCTCCCCACCGTCCCTACCTCCCCGTCTGAGGCAGTAAAATTACATTATGTATGTATGGTCAGTGCGGAGATTTTTTTAAACAATAAAAATGATTTTGGGGGGATGCAGAGGGTAAAAGTTTGGTGAAAAGTTTGTGGGGGGTGTGGGTGGGTGCAGAGATGTGGGTGAGCTGGGGGGCTGGGGGGGGCCGGGGGGGCCAGGATCGGAGAAGCGGAGGAGAGCGAAATACCTGGAGTGAGTTGGGCTCCATCTCGACGTTCTGAATTGATTGAACTCAACATTCTCTCCAAACTTGTTGGCTTGAATGGATTGCATCAGGTCCTGGCAGGGAAAAACATTCTGTGCTTTCAGCCGGCGTAATGTCTCAATATAAAACTGAGCTCTTGCCTCCCCTTCGGCACCAAAATGATTGAAAATATGACCTAATATTTCTCTGACGACTCAATTTTCAGCCGCTGCCACAACTACGCGGGTTTCCTTCCAAACACGGGTTGATCAAATTCATAATCGGGAGAAAGGCTTCTGATCTCGGCGGGAAGCGAACAGATCAAGGCATAAAACCGATAGGAAGATTTGAAAAAATAAAATCCACCCTAAAATTGTGTGGAAAGGTGCTCTTTCTCTTTCTGAATGCCCCTGTGTAAGAGTATCATCTGATGAGATTTTTGGAGGAGACGAGGACTGGAGAGCTCCTCTGTGTATCTGACAGGACCTACTTGTATATGTCTAATATAAAGAACATTTCCTGCAGAGATTCCGGGGCGCTGCTCCTCTTTCTAATGCTCCTTAGCAGATTTGCTGTTATTAGACATGTAGATTTGTTTGATAGTTAAATTACGCTTCCTCACTGCCATGTTTTCGAGAAGTAATCTGTTAAATTATCTTTTGATGCCTATTTACATGGGAGGGAAAAGTGGGTTATCGATTATATAAACATATAAATATTAATGCATTTGTTCGTTTCGCAAAAAAAATACTCAGCAAAAAAAAAAAAGAAGAAGGAGAAGAAGAACAGAAAGACAAGTGAGCAGTGCACACACATCTCGGGATTTTGCAAACAATATTGAACGGACAGCGACTGCATTTAGGGACTGGAACAATAAACGATGCATGATAAATCAATAAATGCGAGCAGCGAGTCTGCTCGGAATATGAATTCAGGTCCCGGTTCTGCGTGTGCATTCTTTAATTTTGAAGTATGTACACTAGTACGTGTTTACAATGCTGATGGACGCCAAGGGCGCTCTCAAATGATAATGTGTTTATATAACCCAGCGCTACAGGAATAATATACCGACTCCTACCCCACCCCCACCTCCTCCCCCGCCAAAAAAGGGAGGGGAGCTTCCTCAATATTAGTTTGAAACTGAAAAAAAAAAAAAATCCATTTGCAAACTAGTTAAATACAGCCAGAAATTAAGCTGTTGAAAACCGGGGGCATGAACCGTAAGACAATAAAGGCTTTAAATGTGTATATTTATTGTTCTGGAGCCCTGGAGCATTGCGAGGTTTGCATGCACGGCTATTATGCAAACACAGAGAAACTTAAGAGCGACAGAACAAGGAACAGGCACAGACTGCAAAGCCCTAGCTCGCTCGCTCCGACCCAGCTGCCGGTCCTCCGCCAAGCTAGATTGCATTTTCGCAGTGTTGATGTAAAATGGTGTACTCGCTTCC
This sequence comes from Fukomys damarensis, assembly GCF_012274545.1. Lineage (NCBI taxonomy): Eukaryota > Metazoa > Chordata > Mammalia > Rodentia > Bathyergidae > Fukomys > Fukomys damarensis. The sequence goes on from NW_022900932.1 coordinate 27,232,175, forward strand.
CCCACGTTCCCCCACCCCTTCCCCGCTCTCCTCCTACTCCCACTCTTCCAGCACCCACACCCCACCTCCCGCGCGATTTTATTATATTGGCACCAATCTTTCCAAAGTGGGTCTGGCATGCTAAAAAAGTAAACATGTACTATATGGGGAATAAGGTCTGTATACTATGACAGTTGAAACTTGATCGGTGATAAAATTACAGGATGTTGAAATTACTAGTAAGCTATTTTTAACGCTTTCGCAACGTTTCACCTCTAGTCACAGCATCTAGTTGAAACAGGATTACTTTAATGAAAATTATATTCACATGGCTGAAGTTAATACACCCGGCAGAGCACAAATGCCTCATATTCAGTGACTTGAGGTGGAAAGACCCTCTGTGTGTATTTTTATGCCTTTTCATAAGGTCTGCGTCCGCTGCAGTAAGAATTAGGGCACTTAACATTATCTAAACCACATTTTTGATTCAGAACATGGGGAAGTAATAAAAGGCGAGATCTGTCTCGTTTCTGTACACACACAGATAAACGAAAGAAAATGGCAGATCCTCCAATTACAATAAGTAATAAATGCCCATGTCAAAGAGCTGGTATTCTGAAAGCTGTGGAAAACTAGTTTAATAATTTAAAGTAATATCACAACTCTGCACCATGGAGGACAACAATGTAACAATTCACAGTCTCCTATCTTTTGCATTAGCTAAATTATGACTTGCACATCACTCTTTAATTATCTTCCTTGAAATTTCATCTGATCTTCCTATTTTATAAACATGGGCTACAAAGAGAAATTACAGCTCTTCTGCTCTGACTAACTTTATGTGTGATGCATACTGCAGACAGTTGATTAGGATTACCCATTTTGTTCATTTTTAACATATGAATGGACTTGACGGAAGGGCATTTTACATATTTTTTTTAAATAACATGAAATACTCCTCAGGCTTCTGTTAGACCCTGTCCTGTTAGCATAAATATATACATCCAGTTTAAGAAATCCTATATTAAAAATCTTGAGTTGCAGTATTTTGACAAGATCTTATTTGAGATGGACTCTGAGTCAGTTTCCTGTATGACCGATGCAGCAGCATTTATGCAGGAAACCTCAACAGAATGCCTGAGGGTATCCCTCGATTGTGTATTAAGTCTCTCTCTTAAAAAATACACAGCTCTTTACAGCATCTAAGCAACTTCTGCTGTCTTTGGTGCTGTAAGTCTTTAAGTGTCTGTAACCAGCTTCATCTAATTACAAATCCTGTTTCTATGTCTCTTCAAGGTAGGGGACTCACTAGGCTGCATGCTCCAGATCTCTCCAATAAGATCTTTGAGATGTTAACAATCACAGAGACCTAAGTTTGAGTGATTTTTGAATATCTACATTCTTACAATTGGATGAAGGCTAAATTTCAAGATTGAATCACAGGGGCCACTTTTCCCTCTTTTTATAGCACCACTCCCACGAACATAATAAATCTAATAAATCAAACCTTGCTTCAATACTGTGAATGGCTTTAAAAAAATCACAGATCACAATAATGGTACCCCCCTAAAAAATGCTCTATTTTACCTCTTCTTTAATGTGACGCTTGATAGGCACCTGTAAATTATCTGTGTAGCAAATATCCATACAAAGAAAGTTTCAATTAAGATAAGGAGATTGTATTGAAACAGTTCTTTGAAGTAATGTAGTTAATAGCCTGTTTGATTTCTGCTTGTGAGAGAGTAATAAGGTGGATTCAAGGCTCCATCAATCACAGAGCAGATGTAAGACTTGAGACACCGACACCCAGGGGAATAGAGGCAAACTCCTGCAGTGCAGGGTCCCCGGGCTAATGTAAAGTAAATACTCATAAACAGATTGAATGTTGTAAGAAGACAATCCATTCAGGACAGTTATAATCATGAAAGCAACTGCTTTATCTATCTGTAAAAAAGCTTGTAGCTGGGACTCGCTGTGTATAAAAGAGGTGGTGGTGGGGGAAGCAGTGTACATTTATACGTTCTACTATTTCTGGGCTTTTTGTGTTACTGAGACACAGAAACCTATGCTTACACGTCTACACTCCTGCTGCTTTATTAGCCCCCAAATTCGACTCTCTGTTTTAAGTTATTTGATATATTTAAAAAGTAAAAGATTAAAAAATCCCTCTCTCCCCTCAAGGGAGTGTGTGTGTGTGGGGGGGTGCAGAGACACATCATGCAGTCTGTGAATCATTTCATAAAGGATCAGGAGGATTAAGTTAGTTGCAAAAACCAGCAGTGACATAATTAGGTAGCTTGGGCTATAATAAACAGGATCATGAAAAAAAAGTACAGTTTGAAAAAAGAAGGGAACCATTTTGAAAATGCAGATATCTGTGCAGACCCCTGCCCCCCCCACAAATTGCAAAAGAAAACTGAAGCATTTTTGACCTTGGCTACAATAATATTTCATGTTTTAGTACTTTAGTCAGCATTTTATCTACTAATTGCTACACACTACCGCATGTGGCTCGAATCTGCCAGTGCAGCTTTCTTTTTCATGGTGAGGAATTGGTTGATAAAGACTGGGAATTCCTCCTGGCGGCTTCCTTTCTTGCTCCCCCTTGTTTCTTGCTTCTTCCAGCTAGAAGTCGCTAATTTTTCCAGAAAATCTCTCCCCCCAACAGAACAGGGACGGTGAAAGGTTCCCTCCTGCCCTTCTACATGTTAAGCGTCTGGCCACTTGCAGGGGGAGGCAACGGGGAGTGAGTGGGGCTAAGCCGGAGGGGCTCGTGGATCCTGGCCTGTGGGGGGACCTGATGCGAGTGCTTTCGGACACTGGACCCTGGCTAGTCCGTCGCTAGGAGGAAGTCCAAGGAGCATTGCACTTCTCAGCTGGGGACCTTGAGTTGGGGACGCTACCCCTCTTACTTGGTCAAGAGGCAGGTTTAAGGTGGTAGCTCTACCATGTACGGATTGATTCGTGGAATAACAAGCAAGCACCGTCTAAGGAGCAGCCACTGCCTAATGCTATCCCCTTCCAAGCCCGGCGCCATCATGAGCGGTGAAGTGACATATTAATAAGGCGGCCTGCACCAGAGCTGGCTGTCCAAGCCAGCGCAACAAGGCTATTGGTTTGAAGTAGGACAAACCCGGTTATACGGGTCATTGCTTTTAAGAGACATCTAGTGGTCAAAGGTTGAGCTACATCTTAAATTTGGGGCACCTATTTGAGGCCAGTCTGCGGGGCTGTCCTGGGGGTGGGACTCTAGCTCACGTCCGGGCATTGAAGGCTGATAGCTTCAGAAGGACTGAATGAGGACAATTTCTCATGGATTTGGAGCCAGGCCCAAGAGTGATGAGGGAAACTTGGAGAAAGGGATCTCCCGGGAAAGGGTCATGTGATGCCCTTGTGGGCACCGGAAGTCTCAAGTTCCCCTGCCCTCAGTACAAATGGAAACTTTTATCTTATCTTGATTTTCCTCTCCGGTCTGAGATTAACCAAGTATTTTCAGGCAAGTGAGGTTATGTTTGCCCAAGTCATTTTCAGCTAAAACAGAAATGGTGAGTCTATTTATTTTTTTCTATTTGTAAATGAAAGCTAAATCTTGCTCCTTCACCCAGTCACAAACACACCCAGACATCCCTTAATTTTAGCAGTCCATTGCCTTTAAATGCTCTTGGGATTTATGATTTACTTAATTTAGAATAACTAAGCTTCTCTCTCTTTTTTAAAATCATACTCTGCAGAGGTACATATATGACTTTTGACTGGATTGTGAACTTGTCTCTCTTTCTAGAACGCCACACCGTTCCATCTCAAATGGCAAGGTGCTGGTGGAAAGCTTAGTGGTGACTCATGGGCTCCTTGTTCTCTAAACTCAGCTGCAATCCACGTATTAATAAATAATTCAATCAAGCTGGCTCCCAACATGGTATTAGAGAAATTTCTGGGAACAGTTCTCTTAAGTCATACTAAAAACATTCATCGAGGTTATTAAAACATCTTGCCATACTTGATTTAAAAAAAAAAAGAAAATGACAAGAAAATGTACAGACACGGAAGTCTTGGCTTCACTGTGGGACTCTATATTGACTACTAAAAAATTCTGTGCAGTTTCAAATGGACGTTAATGATGCCTTGTATTCGGTGATTTACAACTTAAAATTACTTGACAAGCATTAAGTAACTCATTATTTAGAAGCAGAGTGAGTGTGGTGGGTAAATTACTAGACTGGAAGTCAAGGGAACCATTCTTCACTGATTTTCTGTCTCCATGCCCATAACTATAATTATCTGCAAGGCTCAAACCTTAATTCTGGCTTTGTTGGAATTTCTCAGATAATTGTGGCAGAATTATCCAAGCTGGTCATCTTCATTGTGGCAGTGCCCTGTGCTGAGTTGCCAGCCAAACCCTGGGGAGCACCAGCCAATCCCTTGACTACCTGTACTTACATTTCGCCACGTCATAGACTGATAATTTTATGACTTGTTGCAGGTTGAGATATGTAAATGTGATAATTCGATAAAGGTGTAAAGAGATTTGTGTATTACAGGGAAAAAATACCAAGAAGCATAGTGAAATTATTTCTGTCCTTATTTTGAATAAGCTTTGACTATAATGAAATGGGATGGGCTTTGCACAGAGAAAGATTAGGAACCAGATGAATCTATTCCATCCTGGAACTACGTGCTATGAACTTCCCAGAGGTGATTATTATGTGTTAGGAATTTTGTTAGTTGGCTATGAAGCACATCCATTATTAAACATTAGATTATATAAACTCACAATTAAATAAATTATAAAAAGTAGTACATACTAGAAGCTTATGGATTTCTAATCATTTTACCATACTCAATGTTAACTTGAGGCTGTTTATATCTTTTGTGTTTTGGTGTTCCTAATTCTATATAATAGCATACTGCTACTGCACATCTCTTCCACATCTGTTGACATCAGATTGGTAGCTTTGATACTGGCCATAGTGAAGTACAGACTACAGAATAATGAATATTAAAAGTCAGTGCTTGAGTTTTGGCTTTGTTGACAGTTTAGACTTAAGGACAGTGATGGCAAATGTTAATGTTACAGATCATGATAGACAAGTTTGCAACCAGTTGACCGGGCCATGAGGTGCCCATATATTTGGTCACATTTTATTCTGGATGTCTCAGTGAGGTGTTTTGAATGAGATCAACATTTCATTCAGTAGATGCTGATTGTCCTCCCTGATGTGGGTGGGCTTCACCCAGGCAGTGGAAGGGCTGCATAGAACAAAAAGGCTAAGGGAATGGGAATGCCTCCCACCCACCTGCTGAAGCTTTGACCTTGGTCTTGTGTGTTTCAGACTCAAGCTGAAACATCAGCTCCCCTGGTTATCAGAACTTTGGGCTTAGACTGGGACTACACAGCAGCTAGGTCTCCAGCTTGGTGATTGAAGAACTTGGGACTTCTCATTCTCCATGATCAATCATGTGAGCCAATTCTTTTGCAGTAAATCAATCTTTCTTCACACATGCATACACATACAAACATGTACGTGTGTAAGTGCACATGTATCTATATGTGCATCTACATTTTATTGCTTCTGTTTATCTGGAGAACCCTAAAAAGCAGATTAAATTTTAAAATACCTGCCATTGCCAATTATGTTGTAAATATCATAAAAATTGAGGAAAATTTGGAAGCCATTATCTAATAGCAACAAAGAAGTTATTAATGGAAAACTACTAATGTCATTAATGAAAGAGTGAAGTTTGGGTTACATCTTTGATTTTTCATTTTGTCTTACTCCTTAATAGAAATGAAACACCAAACAATGTTCAAGTCGATACTACACCAATGAATTGTGATCGTAGGCTAGCTTTGGGTACAAGAGCTCAGCAAATAATAAGAAAAACATTGTATGAGAATAAATTAGCTATGAGGAACTTGTAACAAAGACTGCTTTATATTTTATCATTGTTGGGACATTAATGCCATATTTATGTGTCAAAATGAATATTTCACCTATGGACATATATATATATATATATATATA
>NW_022900932.1:27238329-27240747 GCF_012274545.1 Fukomys damarensis
ATATATATATATATATATATACACATATAGATAGATAGATATAGATGTATATATATCATATACATATGCATATAACTAGGTCTCAAAATACATAGATTTGTAGCTCAAGATCTACATATTTAAAAACAAACACATACACACTTTTTTTAAAAGTGAAAACTAGTTGCTCAGTACTCAGAAGTCCGCACTGTAGGCAGCCTTGCACATGACATAAACCCAAACTTCTAGAGCAGGGATTGGCAAATTACAGTCCACCCACCACCTGCTTTCATACAGCCTGCAGGCTAAGAACATGTTTTACATTTTTAAAAGGTTCAAGATTCACTAGAAGAATAATATTTTGAGACATAGAAAATTACATGAAATTCAAATTTCAAGGTCCCTAAAAATTTTTATTGGAATGCAGCCCTGTGCATTCGTTTATGTTTTGCCTGTGACTATTGTCTCACTAAAATAGCAGAGTTGAATAGCAATGGGGACTGATGGCTCTTAAAGCCTACAATTTTTACCATCCTGCCCTTTATAGTAGAAGTTTTCTGACTCTTGTTCAAGAATTCACAGGTACATTCTTTAGCTAGGAGTAGTAGGCTCAACCAGTGACCTTGTGAAATCTTTTCCTGCCATTGGCCCTAGAAATACTTCCTCAATAAATAGAGAAAATGGAATATTCAGAGATACAAGGGATTCAAATCACTGACTCAATATCAAGGAGAGAGTCATACCATCACAAAAGTAAGAACATAGTGTTAGATTTCTCATTTTGTGGTTTGTGTTCCAGCCTCTGGATGATAGTGCCTTTCTTTCCTACTGCTTGTCCTAAAGCACTGTATAATTTTGTTGGGCGTTGTTAAATATTTATTGAATTTTCTTGTCCAGTGTGGTTTGGTTACTACTTGTCTATGTATGTGATAGGACCCGTCAGGATTAAGGTGCTATATAAATAGAGGATTATTTTATGACTTGTTATTGCAGGTTGAAATATGTAAATGTGGTACTTCACTAATGCTATATCAGTGCATATATCTGAAAAACTACAATGCATTGTCCTGCCATTTGAATCTAATGTCATTTACATCCTTTAAAAAAAAATACCCAATCAATTTTTTTTTAAATGAGGAAATGCAGTGGAGGAAAAAAACCTCCTTTAATGCAATACTTCAGCTGAAAGTTTAATGACACAAAAGGCAGGCAATTCAAAGTTACAGTTCCCACAGCAACTGTAACTCTGCTATATAGCACATTTAGGCATAGATTTCACAGCATGTACTGCAATACAAAATACTCCACACTGGGCATGCAAGGGGGCAGAGTTATGGTTGCTATGGGTACCATGACTTTGAATTTCCAGATTTTTTGATAGTTTAAATTCTCAACCAGAACATCACATTAATAGTTCATTTTTTGCATTGAAAATAATAAAGGTTATATCACTGTTTCCACTGTCAAGACCATCTCCAGCTCAGTCCACTGCTTAGTATAAATACCTACCAAATATATTCATCCTACTTGCTAAAATTAAACACATGGCCTCAGCCCAGGGAGTATTTTAGTTTGCAAATTTATATTTGATGACTTTCACTGGATTAAGTAAATCTGCTCCCTCATTCTTTCTCAAAATCACCAATGAAATCAGATTAACCCACTCAGCATTTTAGTGTATTCTATCTGTTCTTCATAGGCTGAAAGGATGATGAATATATTCATTGCATATGAATGTGTGATGTATATATTTATATATTATACTCTACTTCCTTAAAACTGCATATATTCATCTATTCTTTTATTCCTTTAACACACAATACAATTGTGTGCCTTTGTACTAGTAGTCTTAGTCTTTCAGGAATTACAAAAGGTAGGAATAAACAGAGTCTGCCAAATATATATATGTATATACACACACACATACATACACACACACTTCAGGAAAAGAAAAACTTGTATAAATATTTTAATACTAAATTTATTGAGATGTCATGAGATTAATACAAGTTACCTTTGGCCTCTACAATTATAAGACATGCTCAAAGTGGTGGCCACTAGCTTGCAGAGACATTTATTAGTATGGCAAGCTGCTGCTTTGGTAACCTTGGTCATTGAGATTCCTGCACATACAGTTTCAATTTCTTCTCTAAGGGTGGGCAGTATAGTGGGTTTTCTGAGATACAGTGTACAAAATCCTCTAGGGTCCCCCATGAGAGGAAAACCATCTGTTGAAAAAGAATCATACTATTTTTTTCTTTTCCTGAAGTGTGTGTACATTTTTTTGGGGGCACACTCTTTCCCTTTCTCTCTCTCTCTCTCTCTCTCCATATATATATATATCCTATATTAGAAATTAGAATTAAAATATTTAAAATTATATATAAAATTATATTTCTATCCTATATTAGAAATTAGAATTAAAATATTTAAAATTAC
>NW_022900932.1:27241016-27242225 GCF_012274545.1 Fukomys damarensis
AATTAAAATATTTAAAATTATTTGTTTATTAGCTCACTTCAAAATAACAACACTGAACCATTACATGTTGAGAAAACAATTTTATGAAAGATAACTGCATCTTTGAAAATGATGAAACTTGATGAGAAGAAAGACAATATTTTCCATTTTTACAAATCACTTTAATGGGAGATGGCTTGGTTCTCAACACTACTTCTGTGTTCAATCTGTTCTGTGTCACAAGTTAGAAGGTTTCCACTGTACCTCTGTGAGAAAGCAAGAGTGAGAAAAGCAAATGATGTCTTGATATTGTTATGACAATTGTTTAAACCCTGTAAATCACTTAAAATTGCTCAAGAATTTCCATGAATCACTGACCACACTGACAACTGGTGTGGTACCCGTTTACCTAAGCTATTCTTCAAATCTTGCCACTTTTTTTTCTATAGAAAAACTTCTGTTCATGCTTCAAGGGACTAGAGAAAAGTAATTGCTCCCTTAGCTGTATTCTTAGAGTATTTCATACCTATGGCCTCAGACCACTATCATATGCCATTTTGATTGTATGTTTGAATATTTGTTATTAGATCATGAATTTCTTAAAGAGAAGTAATATTTTGTGCACTTTTTTCTCATTTCCTAACATGGCAAGTGGTATTCTATAGGTATAGAAAGTAAGAATTCAATTAATGAGTAATAAACATAGCTCCCATTCACTGAGTCCATTAGATACGTTAGAAACTGCATAGCTATCTCCAATTTAATTCTCATAATACTGCCATGAAGTTGACACTATTATTTGGAGTATTTTTTGAGTGAAGAAAATAAGGCTTGCCCAAAGTTCAATAGCTAGAAGTAGAAGACTGATGAGTCTAATGCTATGTCAAGAATATGGTAGATAGTAAAATCCAGGAAATAGAATCTTTGCCATAAAGGCATTTATGGTGGACTATGGGGGACAAAAACTCTACTGCATAAATAAAAGGCGAATAAAAATGTAGCAGTTAAGTAACAATAGAACATGAAGATCATAGTTAAAGCAATGTCTACCTAGCAGAAACAGCTATGTACCTAAAATTATTTAGATTTAAACTTTTGGAGAATATACATCTGACAGAAAACCTTTGATTTATAATGTACATTAGATAAATATGTATTCTTTTATTAGTTATAGCTTTATTTTGACACTAATCTATTATACTCAATGATATTAATTATAAACTACTTAAC
>NW_022900932.1:27242251-27287123 GCF_012274545.1 Fukomys damarensis
GGATGTTAATAAATTATGCATCTTTATTTTTATTTTTTAGTTTATTGGTACATTTTAGGTATGCAGCACAGTTACATTCATCATTGGGATCTTGTACCTTTACATGACAGGTCTTGGTTCTCATTTTTTCCCTTGTCCCTGCCCTCCCTTCACCCCGCTCCTCCCCTCACCATTTACAAACACTTTATTTCCATTTTTTCATTTTCTCATATTTTTTCTTTTCCCTTATTATCCTTTCACCTACCCTTCCCACTTTCCCTACACCTTTAGCCCTTTTATTCCTAGTTCACATTGTCAGTTATCTCATTAGGATCTTATGTGCTATTATAGTTTTTCACACCAGAGAAACTATTCAGTATTTAAACATGTGTGACTTATTTATTTCACTTAGGAGTATATCCTCAATATGTATCCATTTTCCTATGAATGACTCTAGTTTCTCATTCTTTATGGCTGAGTAGTATTCCATTTTATAGAAAAACCACATCTTTATCCAGTTTCCAGCTGATGGGCAAGTGGGCTGTTTCCAAGTTTTAGCTATTACAAACTGTGCCACTATAAACACAGGTGCTCATATATCACTGTGATATGATTCTTTTAGTTCTTTTGGAAAGATACCCAGCAGAGGGATGGCTGGGTCAAATGCAACCTCTCGTCCCAGCTCTTTGAGGTATCTCCACATTGACTTCCATAGTGGTTGCACCAGTCTGCACTCTCACCAACAATGGAGAAGGGTTTCTTTCTTCCCCCAACCCTGCCAACATTTGTTGTTGGTTTATTTCTTGATAGCATCCATTCTTTGTGGGTGAGGTGGAATCTCAGTGTTGTTTTCATCTGCATCTCTCGAATGACCAGTGATGTGGAACATTTTTTCATATATTTCCTTGCTGCTTATAAGTCTTTGTCTGAGAAATGTCTGTTCATTTCAGATGCCCATTTTTGCATCAGGTCTTTATATTGGGGGGCTGATTGAGTTCTTTATATATTCTAGATAAGAGCCCTTTGTCTGAGGAGTAGCTAGTAAAAAATTTTTCCACATTGTAGGTTGTATCTTAGTTCTGTTGATGGTTTCTTTTGCAGTATGTACCTTACTTTAGAAGCTACTTGTCTAGACTAGTGATGCCCCAAAATTAACTCATCTGGGAAATTTTTAAGATCCTATGCAACTTGGGATGTAGCTCAGGGGTGCCACACCTGCCTGGCAAGCACAAGACCCTGAGTTTGACCCCTGGTCCCAAAAAAGAAAACAAAATAAAACAAAACAAAAAATATCCTATGATGAAGTCTCACCCTTCACTGGTCTGGTCGCTAAGGATTGTGTCCCATGCAGACAGATTGGTGGAATGCAGCTGGATAAAATGGTGTTTTAATGTGGAAGTACTGAAATGTTGTATTTGTCAAGTTAGGCAAACTGATTTATTCACACACACCCCCCTTTACCTAAGTTAAGCGAGGCCCCTGTTGTGATGTTTTGAAGCAGTACTGATTTTGAGCATATGTGACTTGTCAAAGTGTGAGATGAGAAGATTTGAGCTGTACTCTGGCTGACCGAGGATTTGCGTTTAACTTTGGGGCTAGTTAAAATGGCGATCATGGAAGTGGTGATTTTTCTATAGCCACGAAATATTTTGTTTCAGGAAAGTATATTCTTGGAGTCAATATATGGGCCTACGAAGGAAACTGTGAAATGTTCTGAAGGTTATTTTTAGAACAGCACCATCATCTTATACATGAGAAAATTAAGACCCAGGAATGCTAAGTGAAGTTTGATGACTTATGTCAAAAGACGTTCTGAGAAGAAAGTTTTGGGATGTTGACTGTGGGAGGGAGAAGATATTAACTGATTGCTGTTAGACAAACAGCTCTTAAATATATGCTATGGAATTCTATCTTCATAAACTGCTTCAAGCCCTTCATGGACAGGATGTCTAAACATAATTAAATAGAGTAATTGTGGCCTCTTTATCCTTAGCTGATTGAATCAGCACAAGGGTTGGATTTTGATGTTTTTAAACAAACTACATAGACTATTTCCAAATTCCAAAGGTTAGTCCCTGAGCTCTCTGTTTCCAATTCTTGGATCTGTTTTGATTGTAGTGATCTAGAATCTTCTCTGTGTATGAGGAAGTTGAGCCAGATTAGCTCTGAAGTTCCTTTTGACCCTCCGTGAAACTTGTGTATTTCTAGGTAGTGTCATCCAAATCCAAGAGCACCATTAGAGCACAAAATTAGGCTCTCATAATTTTCCACTGTGTTGCATACTGGAAAAGAGGGGTGTTCTTGTATAATCTGTATTGTGAATATAAAATCTTGAGCCCTAGGAATTCCAGGGCAAATGTAGTCATAGTTTATTATGCCTGCTTAATGTGGGTTGTGATATGAGGAACAAAAGACCACCTGGGACTGCTGGATCCCAGGATTGGTGTCATGTGTGAATCAAGCAAACATTATGTTGACGGCTTGTCAAGCATTAAATAGGATTTCATGAAGTGGGAAGCAATGCAGGAAATCATTATTGTTCTTCATCTTTCAAAGCACACAAAATTTGGGGAAGGTTCAAATGTAGGAGCCAGCACTAAACTTTATATATCCCTTTCTGCCTTTAGTGCTTCTGGATGTCTTTTACTTTGTCCTCGTCAGCACATCTCCCTAAACACCAAAGTAGCAAATGAAAAACGGGTAAACAATAACAGTAGCTCATTGTCCCAAATGCTGACAAGAACCCAACCCTATGGAGTAAAACACTAATACTGTCCCTACTTTAGTGAAAAAACAGAGGCATAGAGTGGGTGAGCCCTATGACGACTGAATCCAGAGGCAGAGCTTGGACTGAGACTCTAGCTGTCACTAGAAAGGGTCCGTGCTCTTAACACACTTTTGCCAAATCCTTGATGACATTGTCCAGAATGGCATAGAAAAAAATGTGCATATTTGACAAATGAATCTTCTAACTTTTCATCATTATTTTTGATAAAAACGTAAATAAAAATGAAAGTATGTGTATAATCTACCAACTTGGTAAAGATTTAAAATAATATCCAATGTTGAGGTGGAAATGAGAAAATGAAACTTGCCCAGCTGGTGGGAGTGCCAATTTTCAGACCCCCTGAAAGACAACTTGGCAGTCTAGGCTATAATAAGTCCCTCCTACAGAGTGGATCCTCAGATTCATAACTTCATCCTTACAGATTTACTTTGAGGAAAATTTTAGTCAAGTTCAGAAAAAGTGATGTACAAAAATTATGCCAGGATATTTAAAATAGCAAAAACTAGAAACATAAATAACTGTGAATAAGGGGATTGGTTACATAAATCATGGCACAATTCTAATAAGGAAAAATATGCAGATATTAAAAATGTAATAGAAATGTGTTTACTGAAAAGTTTAAAATAATATTCAATTTAAAAAGGAAATATTTTACAACTTAAAATGTAAATTAATGTCCATAGAAGTGAGATTATACTTTTTGGTACTTTCCATTTTGTACTACAAAATACTACTTATATATAAAGAGAAGAAAAATGTTAGGACTTCCTTGCCTTAGCAATTAGAATACCTTTTGCCTGTGTACAAACAAGCAATGATTCTAACCAGAGTGAAGTTCAAAGTGAAATTAATAGCTAACATTTATCGAGCATTCATTATGTGCTCGGAGAACTACTAAATATTTTGAATTATTTCTATTAATTCTTACAACTCTTATGATGTGAACACTCTTAATAGTCCTATTACAGTTGGAAAAACAGAAGCCCAAAGAAATTAAGAACTTGCCCACATTCACTTAGGAGGCAACGTGTAAGTGGATGTGAATAATTTGTGAGATTCAGAAATAAAATAATAAAATTGACCATTCGGTGTAAAGGTGCCATCTCCCAGGGGAGAAACATTGGTCAAGGCAACACAGAGGATCAGTTTATCTTGCTAAAAGTAAAATCATCTATTATAGAGATTGAGCCCTCAGGGAACTAGGGTGGGTAAGTAACTATTGTATACCATGGGATTTTGGAAATGGAATGAACTTCTTTGACAGAAAAAGTGGTATACTGGTATATATATATATATATATATATATTCATCCCCCCCAACAGGAAACAGAAGTATCCTCGGAGAAGCCTGAGAGTCAGTCAATTCAATTCAATTCAGTTTTGATATTTCAGAGATTTTGCTTGGGTTGACATTCCCCCACCTCCCTTTCAATATTTGTCTTTTTTTTTTTTCATTGAGTTTCTTGGTACATTTTAGGTATACAGCACAGTTACATTCATCATTGGGATCTTGTACCTTTACATGACAGGTCTTGGTTCTCATTTTTTCCCCTTATCCCTGCCCTCCCTTCATCCCCTCCTCCCTTCCCTATTTACAAAGACTTTATTTCCATTTTTTTCATGTTTTTTTATCTTTCCCTTGTTACCTTTCCCCTACCCTTCCCACTTTCCCTACACCTTTAGCCCTTTTATTCCTAGTTCACATTGTCAATTACATAATTAGAATCCTAGGTACCATTATGGTTTTTCACACCAGAGAAACTATCAGTATTTATACATGTATGACTTATATATTTCAGTTAGGAGTATATCCTCAATATGTATCCATTTTCCTAAGAATGACTCTAGTTTCTCATTCTTTATGGCTGAGTAGTATTCCATTTTATAGAAAAACCACATCTTTACCCAGTCTCCAACTGATGGGCAAATGGGCTGTTTCCAAGTTTTAGCTATTACAAACTGTGCCGCTATAAACATAGGTGTGCATATATCACTGTGATATGATTCTTTTAATTCCTTTGGAAAGATACCCCAGGGGAGGGATGGCTGGGTCAAATGGAACCTCTAATCCCAGCTCTTTGAGGTATCTCCATCCAATATTTGTCTTTATAAGCATTGTTCTCCTGTGGTTTTGAGCGTGTCCATCTTTGGTGTTTTCCTATTCCTTATCATTTACTGGCTGGGAAATATGGGTACAGAAATCCTTACTGCTGCTGTAACTACAATTTCTAAGCAGTAGGGCCCTAGGAGTGGTAGTACCTGCTAGTAGTGGGGGGCGGTGGCTAGGCACTTTCTTTAAGTTGTTTGAGCATCACACTTAGCATATGAAGGAGAAAACATCAGTTGTGTAAATCAAAGAATGGGTCACTGATAAGGGACTTAGCCTCAAGGACAGGTAATGAATTAGTGATTAGGCTGCAAAGAAGGTGTGAATAATGACCTAACAATTGGGTTTCTGTCCAACCTCAAAGTACTTTCAAGCATTGAGAAGTTGCTTCTTTTGGCTTTGATGGTCACCACTTTCTATTTCAGATGGCTGGAGCTAGGATTTTGAAAGCCTCCGTGACTGCCATTCTGCCATTCTTCTGCTTATGATATGTTTCTGGAATGCCGCTACCTACCTTTACTCCCCAAATGTTCCTGGAAACCCAACTTGAGTATCCTCTCTTCTATAAAAAAAACTCTCTGGAGTTACCAGCTGAGAATGATCTCAGCATACCTGAAACACCATAGGAAGCCTGCTCTGCTTTCCCTGGCTGTAGCCAAGAAGAGCATATTCCAAGAGGAATATTAGTTATGTTTTTCTTCTCTTGAAGAACAGAAATTCCATTGAAAAAACAACAGCAGCAAAACAATAGCAACAACTGGCATTACACAGCCCTGTTTATTTCAATAGAGAGAAGCCTAGTGCTTAAAGTTGGCATCATCTGTTAACCCTTCAGTACTTCAAATAGTTTGTAAAGTCCAGTGTATAGAGAAACTGTTCTGGTCATGAGGTTATGGTTTCTAGTTCAAGTCTCAAAGGCAGGAGACACTGGTTGTAGGCTTGGTTTGGTCATTACTGTAACACATTCTCAGTGACTTCTTCAAATCCCAGTTCCTACATCTGTCAAAGGTACAAATGACAGAGTTTTGCTTACCCCTAACATAATTATTGGGAGAACAAAATTCATTAATGGATATGAAAAAGACTTTAGTAGTTTAAAGCACTAGGCAAGTCCAGGGCATCATATGGCATTATTATAAAACACAAATCTAATCCTGCTTTGTGGAGAGTGCAACAATAAGGATGGATGTAGGGTGCACATGTGATCAATGATGCCAATCATCTGGGAAATGACATCCACTAGAGAAAAGCCCATGTGACTGAAGAGGTCCTACGGAGATGAGGACAGCTCATACGTGATCTATGAAGAATATTTTTGCTGAAACATGGGACTCTGTCAATTGCTTCTAAGGTGATATCTAAAGTTTGATCTTTGAAACAGATTTCTTAAGACAAAAAATGAGTCAAATAAACTTGAGTTAGACAAAGTCAAATAGAATTCTCTCACAGCCTTTAGAATGCAAACCTGAGTCTTCAAAAGGGAGAGAGCAGAAATCTTTAATTTTCTCACAGGCAGTAATCTGGCCAAAGCTGAAACTCAACACACTGTATTAGAAAGTGTATATGTTCACGATCTGCTTAGAGCTCCTGAAATGGGACCCGGAGGATGAAGACCTGAATAATGTTTATCTAGCCCCATGAAAGAAAGGGAGACTTTGATTTTGGCAGTCATAGGATCCTTGGACCTAGGAGAGTTGGACTTTGCTGTAAGGGAAAGGATTCACCTTGCACACTTCGGTCTGGGAGACATCTCCTTCCGGATAACTGCTATCATCGCCCGATTCTAAGTGCGCTGACCACCCTTCTGCTAATCTATGCGAGTGCCAGGTATTGTGATAAGGGGAGCAGTTAAAATGATGGGCATCAGCATCCAAGAAGAAAATTGAATTGAAACCATTATTGCAATGTTCATTTTTATTAATTATAAAAATAGTACATGTTCACTTAAACTCTCACATGAAGAAAAGTAGACCAGTAAATGGGTGCTCCTCTTCCAGCTACCCGAGTACCACTTACTGAAATATAGTACAGATACAGTGCATTCCAAAAACAAGATGACGGAAGCCAATTCATAACATGCTTAAGTATTTGATGAGTTCTCTATGACTGGGCATTTAAGTGGTTTCAGTTTTCTATCATTACGGTAGGTGTAGCAGTAAGCTTGGACATTCATTTTTGTGTAAGTATATTCTGTGAATTAGATACATCGAACTGGTATTGCCATGACAACCTGTAAGTACATTTACAATTTGGCTATGCACTGCCAAATTAGCCCCAAAAAAGATAGCACCAATTTACACTGCTACCAGGAGATAAGAGTTGCTTCTGGATTTAATCAGTGGGATAAATTGGATGGACCATACATGCAGCAATGACAAAATTATTGATCTGTACTGCAGTCTCAGGGCTTTGGTGACGAAAGTGTGGCACCTACCTAGGGTCTTCAGATGGTCAGGAGAGCATCTACAATAACACTGACCTCGTGTCTATCTTTAATTGCAAACCCGAGGGCATCACGGCTCCTGAGATATATTACACCACACATCTATTTCCTGTGAGAGCCATGAGCAATTACTATTGGGTGGGAGGCTTAAGGGATCTCAAAATACCCCCTTTCTTTTTTGCTCATGATCTAAATCAGGTGAGAGAGTAAGACAGAGATAAGGGCTTCATCCCCTTTGTTATTATGGAAGTTGATACTGAAGAATGTGGGTTCTATTTGCTGCACAAGAGTTCTTCTCTAGCCTTAATTCGGGCACACCCAGTTTTGGGGAGCCCTGGAGCACTGCTTATCTTCCTAAAGGTCAAGAAGAAAATTGACTGATAACTTCAATAGCTGGCTGAGAAAAATCAGGAACATATACTCTGTACAGCAAACAGTGTGCTTGGCAACCATGGCTAAAGTTCCTGTCAAAACTCACCAATTAGATCATGTCTCCTTTATCACCCTCAGAAAGGATACATAAGGAGAGGCAGAAATTCTTACAATTTCTACTGCCCCTCCTATCCCAAAGGTAGTGTCTCTAGAATGTTTGGCAGGAAAGAGTCCTATGGTTAACTTAGGGCATGTTTTTGTACACTTTCAATTTTGCAATAATTATGAAATGAGTTATATATGATTAGTATCAAAGCTAAGTGAATTTGTGTCTTCTAAATTCTAAAAGTGTTTCAGTACGCCCAACTACCCCACAGGCTTTCTGTCTCTATTTTCCTGCACGTTGTCAGTCTCTCTTCTACAGCAAGGTGGAGATACTCTGCTCCCAGATAATTCATAACAGTCTGGGTCTTTATACCTTTTGGTGCTGTTCCCAGCAGAGAGATAATAATTTTATTGCAATGGTTCATAGTTAGGGACTCATGTACTATAATGCTACATCTTAACACAGGAGTTAAACAGGCAGAAGAGGAGACGAAGAGGAATAGGAAGAAGAGAAAGAAAAAGAGGAGGAGAAGATGAGAGTCAGTTTTTGCTGTCTAGCCAAGAATAAAATTGGTAGTGAAAAATTAGATTTTTCAAGCTATTAAGAATTTAGAACAAACCTCGGAACATTAAAAAAATGAAGCCAATGTTGTCTTGCTAAACACTTGGCATTTTCCACTTTGTGCTCATGTTGCTGTTTTTCCTTAAGAAACTTTTATTTATTTTATATTTTGTATGTAGATATTTTCCATTTGCAGTACTGAGGAGACAATAATTTGTCTTACCCATTTGAGTAACTTTGGGGCTAAAGAGATGAGTCAGATATGTCAGTGTCTAATTAGGCTGAATTTAAAAATGTATGAGCTGCTTACTAGAAAAATAATAGATGCTGGGTCAAAGAACGTAGAGTTAGAGGATAGGACTAGGACTGGGTGTTTACGTAAATAAATAAATTTATCTTTCTTTTGAGACAAGGTCTCTCTATGTAGCTCAGACTGGCCTTGAACTTGTAACCCTCCTGCCTCAGCCTCCTCAGTGCTGGGATTACAGGCTTGCATGACCGTGCCTGGCCGGACTGAATGTTTTGAGAAGAAAACATTGAGAAGACAAAAGAAGAAGAAAGTTTTTCTTTGATTAACATCTTTCCTTGTTGACATTTCTATATTTCTGACCTTTTTCCATAAACAGCCAATAAAAGGATGCTCCCTTGGGTGGGACTTAATTAACCTGAAGGTGAAGTAAACCTCTTCCAAGAACACTTACCAAATATCTCCTCTGTCAGATTAGTGTTTCCCAAACATTGTACACCGCTATATTTTTCTTCTGATTTTTAGTTAATCAGTTTGCTACTTGTACTGTTCCTCACCGTCCACATGTTACTTACTTATATGATTCACTTTTAAAATTATCTATGAATAAAAGAAAAATTAGTATCCACTTGCTATCAATAGAATGTAACCACAAAATTTTATTAAAAAGTCTTCCAAAGGTAAAAATTGAAAAAACAAAAGCTGTTAATGGGTGATAAGCCTGATAAATTAGCAAATTTCTACAATAAGTTCCTCACTGAGAAGATTAGACCTATACTCCACAAAAGTGGAATCTTTAACTCATTTGTGCTTAGTTTCACCTAAGGTCATGTCAGAGTCTATAGTGTGGGGAGCAGTCTTTTTAAGAAGGTGGTGAAATATGGAGGGAAAGCTTGGGATTCTGAGTTTTATTTCTAGTTCCAGCTTTTAATGGACTCTTATGGTAAAAGTAGATTGATACTATGTACTTCATAGGGCTGTTCTAAGGCCGACATAGAATTGTATCGGAAAGCATTTAGAGTATATTTAGCCATTTCAGTTTTATTCTTTTCTACCAATATGGTATTTGTAGAATATATCTACTTTTGGAGTATTTTTGTCCTGGGTGGAGAAACATAATAAAACGCAGAATTGCAAAGTTTGAGAAATAGAAAACATTGCTTAGAAAAAAAAAAAAAACAACATTTATGGGCTGTATTTATTTTCCATTCAAAGCAAAAATAGCTTTATTGAGTGCCCCGGGAAAAATCTACCATCGTACAACTTGTATTATCTACTTCATTGACTAGAGGAATGTTAATGATAAAATTCTCACACTTTATAGGCATTCAGTGGCAATACCTGTGTGCATACGAGAAAGCAGCCACGGAGGAAGCATTTTAATCCTTTAGTTTTAAATTCTGAGCAAGGGCAACGGAGTGCTTGGGATCTACGGGTTTTAGTAACTTCATTTAGCATCTCACTCTTTTTCTTACTTTTGAGGATACAGACTCATTGTATCAAGTGTTCTCGCAGCTTTAAAAAATAAATTATGTATAATAACAACACAGAGTTTTACCTGGTCCACTCTTATTAAGTGTTTATTAGAGACCCAATAACAATTGACAATATTTCACACAGTTTTTGACCAGCAGAATGCTCAGTTTATAAGGGCTCAGTTTATTCAGGGCTCACCTATTTCATGGGTTAGGTAGTTGACATCGAGGAGCGATGTGTGCCTGGGGACACTGCAGAATCAGGGAGAAGAAGCTGTTTGGAAAGAAGGCAGCTGCAAGCTGTTCTCATGAGAAACTTTAAACCTAGTATTACCAGATATGCCTTCTAAAGAGAAGGTAGAAATTTGAGGAGTTTTGTATTTGCTCTGTTTGGTTATAGTTCTTCCTACAAGGTTCATGTTTGGGGCTTTATTCCCCAGAGCAGCAGTATTGAGAGTGGGTGGAACCTATAAGGAGTGGACCTAGGCAGTGGTCCTTAGGCCATTGCAGATGTGCCCTCAGAAGGGAACCCAGTCTCTTTTTAGCTTCCTGTTTGGCCCTGTGGTCTTTCTCCCACATATACTCCTGAATGTCATTCTCCACTGGGTTATGCAGTCACAAGGGTCCCTTACCAGAGCCTTCAAAACACTCTTGAACTTTCAGCCTCCAGACAAACCCCTTCTTTATAACACGAGCCTATCTCAAGTATTGTGATACAGTAACAAAAAACAGACTAGCACAGGATTTCTTTGATGAAAATTTGTGTCTTAAGAATTAAGACACTCTTTACCTCAGCTATTAGTCTCCTTTCCCCATCTGTAGCCAGGTCCAGAACTTTCTGTGCAAATCAAGTAAGATCTACCTGTGGTTTCTAGCCATGCTGTGTTGCCATATTGGGGCTTCTGACTTGGTCTGTGTTCTATTTTAGATGGAATACAGAGGCTCAGAGGAAATAAATGAGGTATCTAAGGTCATATTAGAAGCTTCTCTTTGAAAACCTCCCATGAAAAGCTGAAAGACAATTCATTTTTAGAAAAGCATGATGGGTTAAAACTGGAATCTGGATAATTTAGAGAGCAAACATTCT
Source organism: Fukomys damarensis (assembly GCF_012274545.1). Classification (NCBI taxonomy): domain Eukaryota; kingdom Metazoa; phylum Chordata; class Mammalia; order Rodentia; family Bathyergidae; genus Fukomys; species Fukomys damarensis. The sequence continues at coordinate 27,253,416 of NW_022900932.1, forward strand.
AGACAGAGCTCTATGTTTAATTGCCTGTAACCTGTATTATCCAAGCTGTTGAACAAAAGAAGTTAAGAAAGTGGACCACTGCAACAGTAAATTAGTAGGGGAAAGTTTGAAAATTAAGTGAAAGTGCTCATTGGTGTAAGACGTTTTCAGAGATGAGCTCCCGGTTCAAAATCTTGAACTAGCACTTAATGTACTATGTAAGGATGTCAGTGACTTACCCATGTGCCCAGGCATAAAGTGAAATGAGATAATGAGCATTATTTGCAATTCCGTGGGAAAAAAATGTGTGCATAGTTATCTTTGGGGATAAATAAATGAATGGATGGTTCATTCATTCATTAATGCCAAAAATAATGATTGACTCCTTGCTGTGAACTAGTCACGATGCAGGCACTAGGAATTGAGCATGAGTGAGAAAAGAAGTCCCTGCCTTAATGTGCCATATCTTCCTGAGTTGAATGAGCTGCTTAGGGTCCTCCATCTTTTCAAGTAATTCCAACAAGAACATAAAAATTGATGGTGACATTGGGAAGAGAACATTGGCTCTCTTGCTCCTAGACTAATATCTATTCCCATATCTAGTCTGGAGTATGGTGTAGACTTTCATATAGACTTTTGAAATGAAACTGAATATATCAGAAGGGAAAGATGCTATTAACAGGACAGCATAAGGGAATGATATCAATTTATTTTTTGTTGTTGTTGTTGTTTATGGATCCCTTAAAAAATAATCGGAAACCCAGAACAAACAAGACACTTACCTAAAGTTAGTCCATGGGCAGCTTTGCAGGGGAGAGACACATTTCTGTGAATGATTCATCTTCAGCTCTGTTGGTTGTGGCAGATTTATATTTTTACACTTAAGTTGTCCTTGAACAATTTCTCCATTACCTGGAACACCGCTCTTTCCTCCCAGCCCCTTGTCAGATGTCCCCATCTGCTCACACCTACCCAATTTTTTTTCAAATAACAAAGTAATTGTTGACACTGAAAGCAAAGTCTACTTCTTGGTTGAGGTTTAACTTCTGAAATGTTTTTCTTTGGGAAAAAATGAGCTGTGGATAGAACTGCTCATTTTTGTCACCTGGGCCAGCTCCAAAGCCTATGTTATCATGAAACAACTGCACTGCCATTTCTGCCTGGTTCTCTTTTCCTTCTTGGGAAGGATGGAAGAAAGACTAATGCTTCTTGTTCTTTATCTTCCCTCTACGTGCCGAGGCTGCAGCACAGGGCAGTGTCAGTAGTGAGTCAAAAGGAAGATGGTCAATGGACATAGTAGTTCCCCGAGTGAGCCTTCCCATTCCCACTTCCCGTTGGCTGTGTGAGGCTGTGATCTTACGTATGTCATTTCTTAAACGTATCAGTTCCCTGAAATGAAGGAAACTTGGAAGTCATCATGAGTATCACACTCCCTGTAGCATCTACAGATGATGGTGCCCAGCCAGACAAGGGTTGTTACTGCCTTTAGGGACACATCACCAGGTAGCATAAAGTCAGACCATTTTTAGCACATTTGCTGCAGCAAAGTCCATACTAACTTGAACAAACTAGATAAAAGGATATCCTAATTAAGAGACCAAGTAGAAAAATGGTTAAGAAGAAGGGCTTTAGAATCATGTAATTCTCTATTTGTATCCCTGTGCTATCATTTTCTGGCTTTAGGATACTGGACAAATTATTTAAAGTCTCTGAGCCTGTCTTCTCTGTGAGTAAAAAGAAAATAATTGCCTCCATAGTACATTGTGATGTAGTCATAAGGATAAACGAGATGATGTGTGTGAACATGCTTAAAACAGTGCCCTGACATTAGTGAGCATTCAGTGAAAGGTACTTTTTATTCATGGGTATAAAGTTAAATTATAGAATATTTTAAGCAAATGCATTTTTAATTAAGAAAACTCACTTAACAAAATCTTCATGAATAGGCCTTTCTGGGACTTGCATAACAAAGAGGTAAGACTTTTACAGAATTGCTTTATTATCACTTATTTATGAGAAGAGGTTGCTTTGAAAATCTTTTTTAAAGTTCTGAGCAAAATTATTTGAAGGTGCACTCATGAGTAGGGTCAATGCTCCCCTGGAGGCCTTGTTTATACATCAAGTCTTTATTTTCTAATTGGTGCAAAGGTGGATTTCATTTTAGCTTCTGCTTGGGAATGATATATTGTGCAGGATTTATCTGGATTCCTAAGGCTTTACTATTGTTCAAGGCCTTATGAAATAAGAAATATGTAATATTTGAAATCTGAACTAATGTAGTCTTGATATCCAGTATGTTTAAACTAGGATATATCCTGTGTGTGACATGATTTTGAGGTGTCGGTCTTGGTACTGGTCTTCAGTAAGACAAAGGTAACAATAATGATGCTATCCCTGAATTTGTCCATAGTGCAAGTGATTTTATTTGCGCTTCACAGATATCCCCTTGTGGCTGAAAAAAATGCCAAAGTTTTCACCAATTTTTATAGTTGAGTAAATTTAGTTTTATTACTTATCTCATGGCACTTGTGCCAATGGTTTCCAAAACCTTTATATGGTCAGTGTATTGTAGAGCTCTTTTTGAAACTGAAATGTTCTTTAAAAGAAAAAATGAACCAGAAAACAGCCTACTAGCCTTACCCTCATGTTCTGTCCTGATACTCACTGATCCCAAGTCCTAGGGAGAATAGAATGGTGGCCTTCATTGACAGTAGCCATGGCCACATTGACTGGTGGTTATGACAGAGATGCTCTTTGGTTATAGGTTTCCCAAAGGGCTTGAAATCTAGACTTGGAGAGTTGAAATTTGCCCAGCTAAGATGGATGGAGCTGCCTTGACGAGTGAAATGCTGACTTCAAAGGTGATCTGGCATGCACTGCAGACTGGGGGCTTCCTGCTCACCATTGCTGGAAATTCTACTTACTGCCTATTTAGTGTACTTGGTGTGTGGTGGAATCCGAGAAAAAGGAAAAGATCTTGTGTTGGTGATGTGTGCACAGGGAGGAGGTAGGGAATAAAATGTGACATTTGCAAGTTGAGGAAAAGGCAGAGGCTAATAAGGGTTCCATTTTTTCAGTCTCCATGATAGACTGGAATCATTTAGAAAAGATGACATTACATACTCATATGTTTCTTACTGGTTCAGACACAGGTACTCATTAGAAGAAACCTACCTAGCTGGAGCAATGCGTAAACATTACCATTAACCATTGTTGGCTCACAGAATACCTCAAGCTATCCATGCTTTTTAGAAATTTTGATACTGCAAGCTCATTGGTGTTTCATTAGCGGTAGATGAATGAATAAAAACCATCTACTAGTGGTAGCTATTTTTAAGTAGGTGTATTTGTTCCTCAAACAAGGAGCTTGGGAAATTGGGTGATGTGACTAAGGTCCTGCAAGTAGAAAAAGATCATCTTATTAAGAACTGGTAACCTTCCCATGACCAATGCCTGCTCACTAGCAAGTTGGTCATCATATCACTCTTCATGCTACAATGGGACTTACCCTCTGTCTATGCCATACTCCTCTTAAGTTAAAAAAAAAAAAATAGAGCTCAGAGGAGTTTCAGTCAAATGCCAATGTGGAGAGAAGATCTCTTCTCCTAAAAAGACTTGGATTATATCTTATTAGCAGCTCTTCTCTTGAAATTATACAATCAAAATATACAAAAGCTTAGAGATGTGTAAAAGTTACCCAGGAACAATGCAAAAGTAGGCAAAAAAGAGAAGAATGAGATGATTCTAATACAGAACAAGGTCTAATAAGCTGCTATAACAAATTCTAAAATGCCAGGCCTTTAATGCAGTACAATTTTATTTCTTTCTCATTTAACGTTCAGTGCAGGTGCTCCTTATTTGTGATGGTAGGAGCTGGCTCCATGCATTTATTCAGGTGTCCACATTAAGAGGCTCTGTCATCCTCACGTGCCTTCCCACCACAGCATCCTGGACATCCGTCTATGGGAGGCCAAAGAGAGAGAAGCACAAGGGAACACATAGGAGAGTTTGATTTTAGGGCTAGACATGGATCACATCACTTCTTTCCATTTATCATTGTTAGAAATCAGTCACATAACTACATCTGATGTAAAGAGGACTAGGAAGTGTAGTTGTGTTCAGAAGAAGAGGAAATAGGTTTGGTGTCCAGCCAGTAATCTTTGCCACAGGATCCAAAGACAAGATGGGTTTTATGAGGAAGTGATAACTTCTTCCTGTTGAAAAAAATTCCCATGTGCATGGTCTGTAGTTAGAGTTTTCTGAAGATTGTGATTTCAGTCAATAGCTTTGACAAAGGAGGGTTAATAAGTGGAGCAAAGCATTCAAATTATGTTCACCCTTTAATGTCAGGATCATGAGTTTTTCCAGACTGGCTCAGGCACAAGTAATCATTTCCTCATCCAAATTTCCAGATTTCTTCTTTTTCTCACCTGGTTCACATGCCTCAGCTTTTGAAAATCCTACCACCTTTTTTTTCTTTCCTCTATAACCTTTGACCAACATAAACAGTACTTGTAAAATAGTGTTAAAGCCTATTTTGCATGTTAAAGCCTAATCTACATATGGTTTCATTAACAAAATCTTTAAAGTTTGAAAGCTGTGGAACAGGATAATCTCTAAAACTCCTTTAGGCTCCATCAAATCTAGAATTCTGTTGACCTGACAACATGACCTGGATTTATAGGATAATTGTCAATTTCCCACTTTACTTTGTATTTGGACCAAGCTTCTGAGCAAGAAGCGGGGAGGGCTGAATGTGGAGGAGGAAGAATTCAGCTGAATTTATTGAAATTGACTCAACTCTTCTGGAAGTACACCTAAGAATCTAGCGGCCAGCTTTACATTATTGTTTCCCAGAGTGAATTAGGAAATAGGTTTCCCTTAGTAGGTCATGTCTGTCTCTTGTAAATGACTCGAATTCATTTGGTCACATGGGTATAAAAAGGTATCTAGGGGCTGCTTTGAACCAACTGAATTGGACTGTTATCTAACTCAACCTCTAATTTTCAATCTATCAGGTGTGTATGCTTTTTGCTTTCTCTGAATTTGCATAAACTCCAGTGATCTTTTTTTTTTCTTTTCTCCTTCATTTTTGGTTGATAACAGTGTTTGTGTTTAAGTCACACCTTCTTTTCATTTCTTATGTGCATATAGACTTTTGTTGTGTTTGTGGACATAAGTGCTTTTATCTCACTCTGCAATCAGTCACAACCCAGGGTGGAGACAGGGAATGTTTGGTACAATATTTCCTATATAAACAGTTTCACTGTAAAAGGAACAATATGGCACTAATTTTGATGTATGATCAGTTTAGAAATATGCAAACACATTTGAATATACATCCTGTACATGACAACAGCAATGTGAAACTGGATACACGAAAGGATTTTTTCCCCTCTAGTGATTTCCTCAGCCTTCCCCCAACCAGATAATATCAGCTTTATTTCCAAGCTTTTAAGTGAAAATGCCTGCTTTGATTGCTTTCCCAAATTGATAAAAATATATGTAGTCAAATAGAATTTTTTTTAATGGTCAAGTTGTCCCCTGGCACACACTCTATCTTAGTCTGAATACAAATAAAAGCAGCTTAAATGGAAGAGGGTTTCACATTTTCCAGTGGAGCTGTGAAGTAAAATTGGAAGTGGCAGTGGTAGACACACAGCCCAGGGATATTTAAGATGCATTTGTTCTGTGTGAAGAAAAAGTACTCAGGATCATTAGGTCCAGTGGGACTGTGCTGGGTGGGAGGTGAGCCTTCGCTGTCCAGGTGTGGTTGAATGTCGGTGTGACAGCCTAGAGGTAGGGGGACATTGGCTTTTCATCTTTCTCCCACAGTACCACCTTAGTGTTGAGCAATATATTCAGATACTACAGCTTTAATTTGGCTACTCACAATTCTACTAGTGAACAGAGACTTTCCCAAAAGCTGAAAGTATTATCCCTACTCCTACCACCTTACTACTAGTACTATCTATTGAAAATTTGCTGTAGACCAGAGGCAGCTAAACCCAATTTATGTTATATCATATTTTCTGAGAAGTAGGCTGAATTTTAGAGAGGTGATGTAATTTATCTAAGATAATATAGTCTAGAAGTAGTATAGCTGGGATTAAAATACAGCTCAGGGATTCAAGAACTAATGTTCTTAGCTTTTCCTCCAAAGGATCTCTCAGCCCTAACACACAACAAGTTTTATGTTGCCATATTTTAACCTATCTGTCCTTAAATATACATACTTTTTCTTACTGGAAATTCAAGTAAATATATACACAGAGGGAGATACAGTATTGCAATATTGGAATATTGTCAAATTATCTCAAAGGTCTGTTGATGTTAATTTTATGTCTTTATCACTATGATTTCTGATGGTAACATAGTTCATATTAAAATAAGTTTACTGCCTGATTTCCAATTATATAGTAGAAATGTGATTTTCCACATACTTTCAAAATATTTTGTTTCCCCATTGAAAAGAAAAATTTTAGAAGTATGTATTTTTATTTTGTAAATATGAAAGTTGAGAATTATAAGATGTAAGAAACTTACCAAAAATCTAACATTTAGTCAATGATTAGGCAAAAATGCCAAGATAGACTTTTGTACTGTGTTTCTCAAGCTCTTTCTACTACCCCACAGCTACCTTCAGAAAAGCAAGCCAAAATGTTCCATATTTTGGGGAATAGACAGGTATTGTATCTTTTGTGAGTGCTATAATCTCAATGTTTGTGTTCCCTCCAAATTCACACACTGAAATCCTAACCTCTCAGGTGATGGTAATGGGATATATGGGGCCTTCGGGGAGATTAGAGCCTTTATAAATAAGCCCAAGAGAGCATGCTGTCTCTGTTGAGGATGCAGGAAAAAGGCAACATCTGTAAACCAGGAGGAGGACTTTCACAAGCAGATCTACTGGCTACTTAATCTTGGACTTCCTAGCCACCAGAATGGTAAGAAATCAATTTTTGTTGTTTTTAAACTACATAATACACGGTGTTTTAGTAGCTCAACATGAAGAGAATAGCCGATATGGTACCATGTGGATGGTAGATGAACGTAATAATGAATATGGACTTTTCTTTCCAATGCAGGCTTATTGAACTCTTGTGATACATTGTGTTTGGTTGTGTGTTCCAGTGACTCTTATGGATGTACATCCCAGTGATCATTATAATTTGAGGCAGATTTCTCCAGACTTTGCAATCTGAACCGGGGATGTGCTCAGTAACAGAATGCTTGTATGGCATTCTTAGGGTCCTAGGTTCAATCTCCAGCACCAAAAAATGAAAGACAAATCCAGACCTAGCAACCTGCTAATAAATAGAATGAGTTTGTCATGTGTGGATCTTAGGTTTCCTCGAGGGTTTGCTCTGGGAACATAATGACTTCAGATCCCTACCAATACCAGACCCACACAGAAACTTCTTTTCTACAAGTGCTTGGTGGGTTGTAGTTATTTTTCTTCTTCCCTTTCCTCCATTCTATATCTAAATGCAGGGCTTCCATAAGTATGTCATGGGAATGATGGGTAGAATACCTGAGTTAAATTTTTAGGACTGAATTGCCTAATTCTTTAATAATATATACTTACTGCAACGTATTTTTGAGAAAATATATAGCCAGCATATTCAACAATGACTTTCACCCACATTATTGCTTAGAGTGAGGCTAAATTATAATGAAAAATAAATTATATAAAGAAAAATATTAAATACATAATAATAGATAATAAAGGTGGTATTGTGATGTGTGAAAATCTTGTCGGTAGCTTATGAGTGAGGAAAGTTTAAGCAACTCTGCCTAGATGTCTCTTTTTTTCACTCATTCTACACTGACAGCTCTAGTTCTTATTCTAGCCCCTGCCTTCCTGACCTTTCTGGCAGGAACCCTGCCTTGTTTGCCCTTTGAATCCATGTTTTCTATGCCAGTGCTTGGCACAGTGCCTAGCACATAGTAGGAAGTAAATCTGGGATCCTCAGTTTCTCTGCGTATATGAAGGCAAAGAGGCCAACCTGCTGACTGCCTGGCTCCGCCTCGCAGCGACAAGCCTGGGGATCCAGGGCTCCCAAAGTCTAATCCCGCAGCTCAGAGAAGGAAACAAGGGACAGAAATAGAACAAGAAATCTTGAACGCAGATAAAAGGCTTTTTGATATTTGCATGAAATATGCTTCTTAAAAAGGAACTATTTTTATAGTATTATCTATAAGAGATTATAGGCAAAAATTAATTTTCTAAGTCTTTATAGTTAAAACAGTCTGTGCACAGAAGGAATTTAAATTCCTCTTTTAATAAAAAACCATGCATTGTCCTGCAGGCAAAGGGCTTGGTTTCTTTGTGTGATTATTTTGTGATTTCTGAGGCCAAGAGAAATTTGTAAAATGCTATAAAGATGGCTATGCTTACTTCACTGCATTCCAAACTCTGTCTATGCTTCCTCATAAAGGATTATTTGGGGGTAGGAGTAGGGCAGAAATATAATATGGCAATTCAATAAAGTGTTGTAAAGCTATAAAAATACAGCAAGGAGAGGAACTACAGCTTTTCAGGAGGAGAGAGGCGAGGCAGGACTAACCGTCTGAACTAAATGAACAGGAGGCCCATAATTGAGCATAGAACAAACAGACAGTTAAGCTAGAGGCATTTGAAGTGTTAATTTATTAAATAACTCTTTATATTCAAGGCTTACAATAAAAAATATTTGTGGTCAGGAAAGTTAGGAGACAGGAAACTGAAGTCTTCTAAACCCACTTTTATGCTTGGAATGAAACCAAACATTTATCCAATCATAAACCTTATGTGTTTATCTGCCAGGGAGTGGAGAGGGAGAAAGTGAGGGTAGCCACATTTGATTTCTATTTAAAGTACCTCTCTTCACCCTGGATTTTGGTCCTAACAGGGTGTCTTCATGTGGTGGAGAGGAGACTGCTGTCTCCCTTCCTCTGCCTTCCTTGATCCTCAGCACCCACCCTCTGAGTTGATGTGCATACATTGGCTCAGTTTCCCTGCTTCGGTGAAAATTCACAGGGAAGTGGGAAATGGTTTAATGATCAAAGCTGAACTTGATCTCTGTCAAAGAAATCCTTTCCATCCTAGAAATCTGAGCCACTTGAAAATAGTTTAGATCCAAGAGGGAGACTACCCAACTGTCCACACAGGCCAGCTTGAAAGGAGAGGAGGGCAGAACACCAAATAGTACTTTTCTTTGATATGATTGCCCAGGAATGGAGTGTTTTAAAGCCAGCTGCTGTCTTTATGCTTCTTTTCACTGGTGCTACATTCTGGTCTAGTCTCAATGACGAGTTTGATGAGAACGACCCTCAGGAGCCAGGACAAAAAATGTGAATTTCTCATATAGCCAGGTATTTCAGATATTTTTATTTGATGGATGAAGAAACTAAGACCTGGGAAGGTAAGGCATCTTGTAGAGGTGTATACTGACTGGGGAATCAGACTCTTGACTCTTAGTTGAAAGTGATCTTGAGCAAGTGATTTAAACTCCTTAAACCTCAATTACAGCATCCTTGAAATGGGGTTAGTGTTAGGTTGTGCTTTCATGCTTGTAAATATCTAAGTTCTCGATTCCAGCTACAGGGTGCTCTCTGTTATATCACAAACTTTGCTTTCTTTACAAAGTCAACTTCTTTTTACAAGGCTTGGAGCCAGAGTTTTTGCAGGTTTAGTATAATCTGCTCACTTTCACCCAGGGCATTCTGGTACATACTTGACCAGAGGTCTGGAGTTTAAGGAACTTGAATTTACCAAATGCCTATTGTGTACCAGAAACTTTACAGGCAACATCTTAACTTAATTCTTACAAAAAGAAAAAGAAAATTTAGGAGATCGAAATTATTATTCTTATTCTAAACTGGAGAAAACAAGTGTCCGGTAGACGAGTGCTGTACAGGTGGCACAGTTAGAGGCTGGCCAGGTTCCAAGCTAGATTGCCCTTGTCTCTGAAGTTTAGACCCTCCCCAGTGCAGCACATCCCCTTTGGAGGAAGGACAGTGGTGCTGGAGGTGGTCGGAGATGAGCTGAGCGGGAGACTGGGAATGATGACCTTGGAACATCTGGCCCTAAGTGCTGTAAGATCCCCCTCGATGAGTTACCAAGGAAGGTACACTGAGTCAGATCTCCTATGGGCGGCAGAGCCAAAGTACAATTCAAACCGGGCCGAGTTGAGTCCAAAACTAATGCTTTTAGCCATTTCACTCTATCATCTTCAAACATGCCAGGATGGAGACTGTGTTGGGACAAAGATAGTCCAGTAATCAGGAGGCCCATGTCACAAGTCTGATCTTTTTCTGGAGAAAAACTCCTCTCAATGGTTATTGGCAGTTTTTCCCTTTTGCTGGAACCTAGTACAGCAGCCATGAGATGAGGGACATTTGAGAGATGGAGGAAGACTGGGCAGGACTTGGTGCCAGTTACCAGTGCTGTTTAGTGGGCTGTGGAGTCAGTAATTCATGGTGAAGCTCTATCTCTGTCTCTGTCTAGCAATATATGAGGAGTAATTTATTGAATATTTCTAAGTCAGTTTCCTTCATGGCAAAAAGGTAATCATTATAACATTTATATACTACATGGGGTTGTTTTCGAAGATCGAATGAGAACGTTAATAATGAAGCAAACTGGAGGCAAGATCCAGCCCCTGGTGCCTACCATGTGTTTTAAAATATCTTAACAGTTTTCAACTTTTAAAAATTATATCACCAACATTATCTATCATCTATTTATGTATCGATCATCTATCTATCTTTATGTCCTCTTCCTCAAATTTAAATGCACCATGTGGAGATTTTCTTTTGAATATTCAGAAAATTCAACAAGATCCCCACAGCATCTTGTTTCTACAAGGTGATAACCAAATAAAGATGAACAGCAGTGACTGCCTTAGGACGGTCCCCTGCACCGGGCTTCATCTGGTCCCTGTGGACCAGTACAGTGCTGTGCATTGGGAAAACAGAATCAGGATTTGAACACCATAAATCTGGTTTCAGAGCCAGTGGGATGAGTCACTCAGCTCTCTGGCTTTGCTACTCAAGGTCTGGTCCACAGTGTGGCAGCTCCAGTGTCTTGAGGTGGCTGTTTCACACGCAGAATCTCAGACCCCAGGCCAGACGTACTGCATCAGATTTGGCCTTTTAACAAGCTCCCTAGGTGATTCATTTGCACATTAATATTTGAGAAGCACTGCTCTATAGCTCTTATTATTAACTGAATCTCTGGACCCTCTGCTTTACAGATAAGGCTAGCAGGTCTGGGGACTTAGCTCAGTGCCTGCCTCACAAGCCTGTACCAAAACAAACAAACAAACAAAACCCACAAACAAACAGATAAGGCCAGTGTAGTAGGCAGAAGACTGGCCTGGGCACTGAGAATGGAATTTAAGTGTATTTGTTTTGCAACTTTGGTCAAGTCTTCTCTGGACTTCACCATCTTTCTCTATAAAATGAGTGGACTGAGTAATATTTATAGTTTGCATTCCGCAAAAACACTTAATAGCAGTATGGCTTCTGGGCAAGAGGTTCTAATTTTATTGGAGGTGCTGCGGTTACAAAGTCCCAGCAGATGTGGTCCATGCCATCCTCTGGGCCCTCTCTGTTGCCAGAGACATCAACAAATTAGCCATTAAAGTACTTAGGACAAACGCATGCTTGGATTGCTCCCGATGCTGATACTTGGCAATCCCCAAATAGCACCTAAGATGCACTAAATGGTCCCCAGTGTCCTGACCCAGGTACGAGTCCCCACTTGTGTCTGAGCATTTTCCCAGCACAAAACATGGGTTCAATGAAGAAATAGACATGCTTTATTTGGAGCCTGGGAGCAGGGTGAAGCCCCAGGGAAAAATGTGTGTTGGATTGACTCATGACAAAGAATCCAGGTCTCCCAGACCTAATTTATTCACATTTATCTTAGAGGAGAAGGCTTTTTTATTTCATTGTTTTAAAAAATAAAATAATGCCTTTAAGCTAGCACTGAATTATAGATAGTGCTAATTTGGTTCAATTATTTTGCTCATTATGGGGAGAAACACAAGTGACATTACAGACCAAGGACTGAGAAATCAAGTCCCAGCTTACTCATGTGCAAATACAAGTGGGATTTAAAAATGTATCAAATAACTAGCTGTCACACCTGATTAATACCACCTGATCTAAGAGAAGCAGCCATTCTATCTTCTAAAATGTCATTAAAATATCAAAAATAAAGAGTTCATGTGATTAAAGAAACATTATTTTGTTCACACAGCCTGAAAAAATGTGATTAGGCAGCAGTTCTGAAACGGCAATATTCAATCAGGTAGGTGCTTGTATACCAGCCGGGAGCAGATACTGCTGGTTATGTAAAGTGTTGCTTCATTATGTGCCGGCGTAGTACAGATGCCAGGGAAGGGAGAAACGGAGTGAGGGTACACGCTTCATTCGCTATGAAGTTACAAGAGTGAAAAACAATTTTTTTGTTTCAAAGCCAAAATAGCCCTGTTTTATCGAATAAGCTATCTGGGTTACATTTCCTGTCAGTGAAGCGACAGGATCTACGTTGACACTTGGGTTCCAAATAAGACTGATTTAGTTATTCTGTCACTAAACACAAGCTAAATTTCCATTCAACAAAAACAAGAATAATTGGTTTGGTTTTAGAAAGACAAGCAATCATTTTTCATTAGTGCATGGGAGAAGGGAGCATGCTGGTGGTTGCTAATGTATACACACAGTGATGCCAGTGCTGGACATGGAAACCTCATTCAGCAATTATTTTCTGTGAAGTAATTTTCTTAAAGAGGGACTCTGTATAAACTGAGTCTTTAGCAAACACACACACACACACACACATGCCCTGGCCCAGCTGTCCAGCAAAATAGATTCCTATGTGTTGCGTCTTGTTCATAATAGGTACTTGATAAGTGTTGGTTGAATGAATTTGCTGGCATATGAGTAGAAATTAGTTTACGGAAACACCATTATTTTTTTGGGGGGGTTGTAGGATGTGCAATTCAGCTTTGAAAATAGAGGATGGCAAGAGTAATGATGCTTTACAATTGAGGCCTGGTTGGAGTGTGCAGCCAGGCTTATCCAGGTAATATATTTCTGGAGGGAACACATTGGAGATTTTTCTTAGACCCTGGGTTTTCCAGCACCGGTCAATGAACAGCTATTCTTGGTGTGTAAGTAAGATATTTTGTGAAGAACATTTACTCAAGCAATGTGTCTACTCGATGCCAAGGCAAATGGTTCAAAAGCAAAACTTCAATCAGTTGAAAAATTGGTTCAATGAAGGTTGACCTGGATTCGAGTGGTTTTAACTATCTGCAAATCTCACTGACCGCTGGATCAGCGATGATGCCCAGGCATTGATAGGCAGAAAGAAGAAATAATCAGCTGTTCACTAACCTCAGAGTGTAGGTCATTTTATGACTGTGTTGGAAAGGATTAAATTTGGGTATTGGAAGCCCAGCCCACTAAATTGGCAATGTCCAAAGAAGGGTTTGGAAAAAATAGTAGAACTCTTCATATTAAATTTTGGTCCCATTCTTTTTACTTAGAGTGTGTGTGTGTGTGTGTGTGTGTGTGTATGTGTGTGCTTTATATGATACACATTTGAAAATATAGAAGTCTAAAATTTATGAACAAGTAATTGCACAGTTGTTAGGGATGTATTTTCCAATAATGGAATGTGACAACCAAAAAAGTTTGGACATATTGTACTTAGTCCAGCTGAGTTAGGGCAGGAATGATAGTTTTATTTACTTTTGTATCTCGGGCTTCTAGCACAGCATACAAAAGTCATACTTTATACTAAAAACTCCAAGGAAATAAGCTTTTTTTTCTGAAGAACGTAAATTTATTTCTCAAAACTCTTGTGGATGTAAACTCCAATATCAAGGAGTCAGTACACTTCATGTTTGGGGAAGGCGCAGTCATTCCTTCCAAGATGGCAAGTTTTACTCCTTTCTCCCAGAGGGCAAGAACATGGCACATGGCAGAAAGGAGTAAAGGGCTTAAAAGCACAAGACGTTTTCTATCAAGTCTTTTTAACTCATTCATGATGGTGGAGCTCTAATGACCTAAATATCTCCCCCAAAGTTCACATTTCTTAACAGTGCTGCATTAGAGATTAAATTTTTAGCACACACATTTTGGGGCATATATTCAGACCATGGCATAAGCCAAAGATGAACTCATTGGTATTTAGACAAGAATTGACTACAATTGAAATTTAACTTAAATAATGCAGTATGTTTTTCTCTTTTTCCTGTGTTCAAACCCAAGGCCTCATGTATATTAGGAAAGTACTCTACTACCGAGTTCTAGCTCCAGTCCAATTGTGTTCTTTTAATGAAATCTGCCTATATTTTTTTCTGCAAAGCAAGCTATAGAAGCTTTCATTCCATTCATGGCAATGTATTTTGCAAACTGGTATTGTCAATACTTCTGACCATGTTATTTTTAGGCAACTGAATATACAATATGACACCCGTTGCTTTGTCAAAGACCACCCACAGTTTAATTCATTTATTCAAGCTAAGCAACTACTGCCTTCACACTGTCTTAAAAAATTTAGATTACACCGCCAATGTTTTGAATGTGCTTTTGTGATGTAATTATTAATAAATAAATTGGCATTACTATTGTTACAGAAAATTTCAAAATATTTTGATAACTATACTTCATTGTAATTAGTTTCCTTTGTAGTCCAATTTATTTTCTTTTATTCCTTTAGAACATTCTGTCACCAGATATGGTAGCATTTGCCTATAATTCCAGTACTCATGGGCTGAGGCAGGGGAATTGTGCGTTTGAGGCCAGCCTGAGCAATGTAGTGAGTTCAATGCCAGCGTAAACTACACAGTGAAACAGACTCTATCTCAAAAATGAAACAAAACTATTAAAATTTTTAAGAAATATTTTGCCATGTGTAGTTGTGCACACTTGTAATCTCAGCTACTTGGGAGTCTGAGGGAGGAAGACTGTAAGTTTGAGGCAGCCTGGGCAACTTAGTGACACCCTGTCTCAAAACGAAAAATAAAATAAAATGGACTGGTGTGTAACTTAGTGCTAGGGTGCTTGCCTAGCATGTGTAAAGCCCGGGGTATGCATGTCATTCTAGGAATCGATCCCTGGTATGGCATAGGCAGATAGATAGACTCATAGATAGATAGATAGATAGGCGATAGATAGATAGACATTGTTTTGAGAGGTGTCCATAGGTTTGCCAGAATGCCAAAGATCCATTGCATAAAAACTTCAGAACCTCCAAGATGGAAAAGACATGTTCCTGTGGAAACTAGTACAGCTTGACAGCTCATGGTTTTTCTCAACTAATAGCAATGTTTTAGGTCAGGAAGCTGCCTACATTCTTGTTTGGAACTCTGATGAGCCATTTCTCCAATGAGCGGCCTAGCGGCAAAGTTGGTGGCATCTGTGGGGTGTAGTTCATGAGGATTCCCATGGCTCCTCTTGAAGCAGTCACTCAAGTTTAGCTTTACTGGCTTTTTTATTTTTAATTTTTTGTCTTACTCAGGCCATCAGCCATATGTCTCTATTACTGTTGCTTCTGGCTAGCTAGGCCAAAGTAAGTTACTGTTTTCTTGGGTGCTGGGATCTCCTTTTAGAGATGATTTCTAGGTCTTTTCTATTCTGGAAAAAGAACGGAACAAAACAAGCATAACTGATGGCAAAGTTTCACATTTATTAAAGGTAGGAAAAAAGCAGAAAGGTAAGAGAAAAATGGGCTCTGCAGAGTGAGTTTTGGGTGGAGTAAAAAGAGAGGAAAAGATACATAGATTTTACAGTGTAGGATGGACTATTGTGAAGAGGCATGGTAGCCAGGGACAAGCTATTTTGTTTTTAAACAATCCCTAGAATTTAGTAGGTGCTCAACATTTTTAAGTGAATGTTTGCTAAATAGATACATTATTTCTATAGAAGATTTTACCAAGTATTCTTCAATAGTAGAGGATTTTTACCATCTGAGGTCTTTGGAAATATTTAGAGAATTTTGGATGAGCTACTTCTCCAAACACTTCAAGTATAGGACAGGAAGGGAACTGCTTTTATACCTGCCTCACAGCTTGTCAGGATTCTTTTGCTTTTACATTTTTAAGCCAGGCTAAATTTTAGACAATTGTGCATGATGAATGTCCAGATTTAAATTATCACATTAGTTTCCTTTTCAAAATTAAAATTCTTCACTCTGCAAAAGGATCTGCATGGCATCTCTATAAATAAAGATATTCCCACATTACAAAAATTTGAATAATAAATAGGAAGTAGTATGGTATTTATTTATTTGAGGTATGGGGGATCAAACTCAGGACCTTGTGTTTGTGAGGCTGGCACAGCACCACTGAGCTAAATCCCTGGCCCATAGTATTTATATTTTTAAGAGTAGAGTGGTACCTTCTTATCTATGGGCCTATTTTCTACTGTTTCAGTTGCAATCAATTGAAATCTGGAAATATTTAATGGAAAATTCCAGAAATAAGCAAGTCACATGTTTATTACAGTATACTGTTAAATTTGTTCTATTTTATTATTGTAGCCATTAATCTCTTACTGTGCATGATTTATAAATTAAACTTAATCACAAACTATATATAGAGTTTAGTACTATTTATGGTTTGGGGCATCCTCTAGTGGTCTTGGGGTATCCCTTTAATTAAGGGAAACCAGTTTACTTTTCTTTACTAAGTGTGACACATCTTTAGAGTAGCCTCATAATAATATATATTGCTCGGAGAGTAGCAGAATGACCCATGAAGGTCATTTAAGATTCCAGAGAGAGAAGAGAAGAGAATTTTTCCTTACCCATCTCCTTATTGCCAGGTTTTTAATTTCACGATCCAAAACAGCAGAGTTAGGAAATCTCAAATTGAAAACTTAGCTGAGCTCTTTAGTAGCTCTAATTTGCCTAAAGCAATATTTTGGAGCTTTAATTTACAATAATTATTTCCTGTAATATTTCCTTTATAAGGCATGTGGATTAGGACTCTTGGTTTGAAAGTTATAGAAAACACATTTTTAGCTGACTAATGTTTAATCCCCCCCAAAAAAAACCCCAACGAACAAACAAACAAACAAGCTCAGTTAATTTGCCCATGTAAATTACAAGTCCTGATTACAGGGATGGCTTTGAGCCTGAGTTCTTATCCAACATCATCCTGACTTGGTGTCTCTTCCTTTCTTGGCTCAGGGGGCCAAGATGGCTATAGCAGGTCCAGCAGGATATTTTCTGTCTCAGCAGCCCAGCCACAAGTCTTTGGGTCTCTCAGGCTCACTGGGTCATGAGCCCATCTCTGAAGCAGTGACTGTGACTGAGGGATGTGATGTGCTATTTGGCTCCAGTCTTTGTTATACGTTGACTCCACTGTTGGGTTTCCAGCACCCATCCCTCCACCTAAATCCCTGGGTCCTCAAGTTGGGGGACAGGTGGTTTTGCTGAGAAAAATTGGAGTAAGTTATGAGAAGAAGAAAGATTGTATACTAGAAAGAAGCAAAAATACCAACTGTCTACTACAGCCAATTCACAGGAAGATTAAGTGAAGTCATATATATGTGAAAGTGCTCAGCATATAGACAATCCATAAATGAATCACAACTTGACTACCCAATTAAATAAATCTCAAGAAATTAAATTGGGAGGCAATTTAGGACAGATTTTGAGATGAAGCACATAGATTCTTATTCACCTGGAATAAATTAATTGGCTTCACTAAATATTCTTTCAACATCTATGATGTAACAAATGTTGTACATAGGGCTAGACTCAGTGAGATTACTAAGAATTGATGTCTGTACTGTATTTGCTTGGAGTCTAGCAAGGGATGCCGGTGTGCATGTCATTTAAATACTGTGTGGACATGTGCCTAGGGGCTGGGGGAGGACCAAGGACTGGCTCCTAAACATAGCCTTGAGGGTTGCTGGAGAGGCAGTACAGAAAGGTTCCCCCATGGAGATGCTTCCTATAAGAGTTTTGAACAATTAATAAGAGCTATCCTCTTGAAAACATGAGATGGAAAAAGGGTTTTCTGGGCAATAGATTAATATGGATAGAGATAGGAGAGCTAGAAAGAGCAGTGTGGTTAGTGGGGGAGGTGTAGGTCTGTGCCATTTACTGCTTCTGTTGTATACATTTGGAAGCTCTGAGGGGCGAGAGATGAGGCTGAAAACATGTTACTAGGGGCCTGATCATCAAGGACTCCATATTCCATGTAGTGGAGATTGGACATTATCCTTAGATTACGGAAGCTACTAAATGGATTGACAGCAGGTAAATGACATAATTCAGGCGGAGTTTTTGAAACATTACCCTGGCTGGAGCAAGCAAATGGGTAGAGGTGATCTCAGACAGATCTTAGGGAGCCCAGGAAGGTACCACTGCTCTGGTTCAGAGTTGAGAAAGGGGAAGGCATGGACCACGGTACTCCTAGTAGGTATAGAAGAGACTGGTAGCAAGTAGGGAGGGGTTTAGGTAGCAGGACTTGTTTATGTACAGATGACTGAATTATGAAGAGAGAGAGAGAGAGCAGTCAACTCAGGCATATGATATACAATGGAGTGCATATAAACACATTTTTTTCTAATAAAATGTAAAAAGAAAAGCAAACAACTGAAACTGAACAGGCCTACCAATAAGTAAATGAATGCATAATGATGCTTTCATGTACTAGTCTACCCTTACTCTGCAGAAGTCAAAAATTATATTTTTATCAAATGTTTAATGATTTGGAATATGCCCAGTATATTTAAAGTGAAAAAACAGACTCTGGAATAGCAATATGACCCAATGATTGTAGAGTTAGTTATAGAAACACCTGTATTATGTAATTTCTAGGTGACTTATACCATGATGTTAAAAGTTTTTACATCTGAGAATGAAAAGCATTTCTGTTGCTCCATTTCTAAAAGCAATGAATCTGTAAGGCTTCTAAAAATTGGAAGAAAATAAATGGTATAGTATAAAAGAACTAAAATAGCCATTTCTGATAGATCTCAAACTTCCAGGACAGAAATTTTCAGGGAAAATAGACTGTGGGATGATGTTTGCCCTGATGCATTGGTATTAATAATGGTTGTTCACCCTGGTTTTGCAGGAGGGATACTGGACAGACTGTGTTTGAAGTGCTATGCTACGGTTTGAATAGGTCTCCTCCAAATTCAGGGGTAGCCAATGTGGTAACATTAAGAGGTGGGAGCCATTAAGAGGTGATTAGGTAACGAGGGATTCTTTCTCGTTAGTAGAATGAAGAAGGACTTTGTGAAAAATGCTCCACACACCATCTGGCTAGCTTGCTATTTTCTCTTCAGTCAACTGGGGACACAGTATTCATTACATTTCACCTTTCTGTCTTTTGCCATGTCAGGACACAACATGAAGGCCCTCACCAGATGTCAGAGCCTTAACACTGCATTTGTAGCCTTTATAACCATCAGAAATAAAATTTTTTTCTCTATAAATATTTCAGTCTCAGGTATTTTGTTGTAGCAACACAAAAGCACTGCCCTATTGAAACCTGAAGCTCATTACTTGCTGCTGGTTAAGCAAGAGACTCCTTCATACACAAATGCCCTGGACTAAGAAGACATGAATATGTTCACTCTATACTTTATAAGCAATGGGACAGTGAAAATAGGGCACCTTTATTCTCTAAACCAGTTTTTCTCACTTCTTTTTTAAAAAGAGGTACGAGAAGTATTTACTAGAGGTAGATATAGACATGGTGCTCAAGGGAACGGGGCACCCAGTTTTCTCATTTCTGAGATGGGCTTGATATTCCCCGCTCTGATTAACTCATAAAGTTGCTGAATTGAAGAGATGATAAAAAGGGCCTTATTATTGACAATGAAATATCACCTGCCTCTGAGCTGCTACCATCTTTTGTGATATCATATTGTTCAAAATGCCTTCCTTTCCCCAAGACTGCCTCCCACTCCATGGGCATGCAGTGTGAGTAAGTTTACAAATTAATCTTTAAACCCTCTCATTCTGTACACCAACAAGTAAATAGCGTGTAATATTTTTTTCACTGAAAAGCGTGAAGAAGTGTGTTTGTTTTTCTGTCTTTCCTCCAGGGATATCTGTTGGCTCACATTTCTCATTTGGTCCAGGGCATCAGGAACTGTAAAATTTAAAAGGTCATTTGACATTGAACAAAAGGGGGAGAAAAGGTCCACTTTGAGACGAGCTCTAGCTTAAAGGCATTTTTAAAGTTTATGGATATAAGGAAGGGCATTCCATGTTTACAAAGTACAACTAAATATGGATGTTTCAGAAAAGTACTTGCAGGCCCAGGAGATGCTTAGGGGTTCTTTGGCTGTGCAGAGCACAGCCATCACCTACAAGTACATATGAGTGGCTTTCTACCTTCTTTAGGATTTCCGTGAGGGAGTCAGATTTCTTTTGGAAGGAACACCAGCGATCACAGTGTGACTGGAACTGCACAACCTTCTGAGGTGGTTCTGTATAAGTACCGCACGCTAACCGATTGCGCCACTGGAGCTGCTCTGAGGTGGTTCTGGAAGGAAAGGTCACGCCAGCAGGAGAAACATGGCTGCTCTTGGCTTTCATCAAATGTTAGTTTAAACTGGAGACTAAGTTGCATTGTTGTCACAGCTTTGACTACCTCACGTAGATGTATGAATGTGGTGTCTGAAATGATTTGGATCTTATGGCTCACTCTCAGGAGTTTATATGTGCATTCGTGAGTTCCGGAAGTCACATCTCTGATAAATGGCTCTGGGGACATAGCCTTGGTGAGAGGTTTAAGTAGGATATTTCCCAAAGACTTAGAAGAGTCAATTTACTTGATACAGGAAGTGTACATTTAAAACTTAAAGTTACTCATCTTTTCAGTGGTCTAGGTATCTCCTGAGTTTGAAATTAGTAAGGTCCTCTACAGCAGTTGCAAGTCTTCTGATGCAGTTGAGGCAATTTTGTTTCCTTGCATTATTTTCTCTCTTTTCTAAGCCCAAATCTGTTTCTCCTCTTGTTCTCCCCATTTTAGTGAGTGTCACCATTACCCACTCACTTACTCAGAAACTTGGAATCATTCGTGTCCCTTCTCTTTCCTTAATATCTCCTATTTAACCCATCTGTATTGGCACTCCAACTTAAATCTGATGACTTTCTCTTATTTCCATTGGTGCCTCCCCAATTCAGGTCATTATTGTATCTTCATTACAATAATAGCTTAGTACATTTACAGTTCTCTCAATTCTATCCTTAACTCCCTAACAGTCCACTGTTCACACAACAGCCAGAGATATGACAGAAAAACATATAAAAATGTCTGTCATTCTCTCCAAAGACTAGCAAACTATATTTCAGGGTAACTAAAGTAGCTTGAACTTTACACAACTGTATCTCATAGCAACCAATTGTACATGAGAAAAGTTCTTTAGAAAAGAATTTCTGTGAACAAATAAAGAGCAGTGAAATAATTAGAAAAACACTATTTAGAATTTCCTCAGTGAAAATAATTTATCTGGGCAACAATCTCAATGGTGGCCAAGACCACATATAAGAAAGACAACTGGATATAATATGTGTTTGCATATATATAATCATCCATGAAAGGTGGGCTTTGTTGCCACAATATTACAGTTGAATGTTCTGTAGCTTTTAGACCTAAAAGTTGATTAAAAAACAGAAGGGATAGAAGTACACAACACATGGTACAATGAGGATTCACTTATCAAAAATCCACACCAAAAGAAAGATTACAGGATGATACATTGATACCTCAAACAACAAACAGTAACAGGTGAGAGGAAAGACAGTCAACTCATACCTATTCGTCCAGTATGTTTCAGGTTTCAGCAGTGAAAGTTCAGCATGCTGAAAGCATACTGAGACAGTTGGTCACCCTTGAGGAGGTGAAAAGGTGGATTCCGTGGATTAGAGGCTTAGGGGCTTAACAATTTCCACCCAGCAGAATGCCTCCCACAGAGAAGGTGGCAGGAAGATGAAGAGACATTCTGCCACCAAAGAGGTGGTGACCTGAGAATACATCATCAACATTCACAGCTGCATCCATGCAAGGGCTTCAAGATGCACACCCCTTGGGTCCCTTAAGGAGATCTAAAAATTTGCCATGAAGAAGATGGGGACTCTAGTTGTGCCCACGGACACTAGGTTTTACAGAGCCGTCCGGGGCAAAGGAATATCTCATATCTTATTCATTTACACTTGTTCAGAAATCATAATGAGGATGAAGATTCACCAAACAGTTTACTTTGGTAAACAATATCCCCTTTATTACATGAAAAACTCTCTTGACAGTGAATGTAGATGAGAACTAACATCAAAGTTTTAAAACTGCAAAAAAGATGACTTAGGGGACATATGGACTTTATTTAGTTGCTCCTTAAATAAAAAATTATGTATATGTGGGGGCAAAATGACTAAATGTTTGGTGATATCAAAGAAATTAGTTTATCTATTAGAGATGATATGACACAATGAGTGTGCTTTTCAAAGAAGAGTTCCCTTTTAGAGATATAAGGTGAAGTGTTTAACATAATATGACATGAGGTCTTGGATTTTTTTTTTCTGGGGTTTGGAGAGTTGGATTTAGATGAAATTAGGTAATCGGAATTGATAAATGTTGTACTTGGGTGATAAAACTATGAGAAGTTTTAGTAATCTCTCCGAATGTTTGAAATTTTCTATAATAAGTAAACATACAAACAAATAAATAAAAAATCCCCCCCAATGACTTCAGAATATAGCTCTAACTCCCTAGCTTTAGTGTGGCCTTCACAGCTTTGCATGGCCTGGCTCCTGCCTCCCACCTCAGTCACCCTTAGTCTCCTCTGCCCACATAGGCCTCTTGTGAGCCCCGGGCTTGCTCTCCCCTGGGCTCTGGAGTGTGCTGTTTTATTGGGTTGAGGCTCTTTCCCAGATGGTGCCTTTGGCAGGCCTTTGCTCAATTTCAATCTCTCCCTTCGCAGTCTGCAAAGTACTATCCTTCCCCTAAATTTCCGCATATTGATCATGTTTTTATTCTCTATATCTCAAGGTGCTTCAACCCTTTTGGGACCTTACGGACTGAAGAGGGACACTCCCTCCCAGGATTAGCCACATTCATAGAAGTGCAATCAATCCCCTTGCGTGTGAGCCTGCCTTTGATATCCAAATCAACGATTGGGAGGCCTCCCTCCCACCTATCTTCCTTTATGGATTCCTGCCCCCCCGGAACACTCTCCTTTTGCTTCAATAACCCTACGACCAGGTAGCAGACAACTAGAGACCATCCTTGTAGCCCAGATCCTGCTGAAATCATTCAAACTATCGAATCTCCTTTTGTCAATAACCCTACGACCAGGTAGCAGACAACTAGAGACCATCCTTGTAGCCCAGATCCTGCTGAAATCATTCAAACTATCGAGTTCTAAATTTTCTCAGTCACTTATCTTGCCTTGTCCATTTCTTCTTTCCCACAAAAACCACAACAAAGGCATTTTGCCCATGTTTCCCGTTAGTCTTTCCACTCCGGACCAACTTTGGTGATTTTCCTGTGGTCTTTTGTCACAGTCTAATGAGTTATGTCAACATTATTGATTGTGGAGCTGTCAGGGGACGGGTGAAGCACACTTCTGGAAGTGCTTGTGCGAGCCATAGGGGCATGACTTTGTGTGCTTCATATTGGCCCTGGCCTTCTCCTCTCCAGTGCAGTTGCCCTGCCTGCTTTTTGGACACCATAAACTATACAGTTGGCTCTTCCATGCCCTTCTACCATCATGTTTCCTTCTGGGAGCCAGATGAACATGGACTGAATCATCTTAAGATGTGAGCCAAAGTAAACTTCCCCTCTTGTGTGTGTCTGGTACTATGTCTCACATCGGGAAAGCTGACTAACACAGGTCTCCTTTTGGAGGTGTGAGTACAAACTCTCTTGTCAATGGTAGTTATACCCTTATCTGCTGACCGCACCATACTTGAGTGATAACAAATTCTGTGTTCATTTTGAGTCGGGACTATCCTCTGTTTTAGTCCACTTTATTTTTTTCTTCAACACATATCACTATCTAAAATACTTGCTATATGTTTACTCGTTTCTTATCTTCTTTTTTTTAGGGCCCTGGAGTGGGAATCTTGTCTGTCATGTTAATCATTCAATGCTCATCTCCTAGGGAATATCTACCATTTAGTTCACTCAGGAAATATTTGTGGCATAAGTGGGAGGAAGAGCTCATTTGCTTCTTGGGTAAGGGTTGATATGGACAGAAGGTGTGCATGGCACTGTATCTACTAATGGTTGTCATGGAAGTTTTCCATTTTGCAAATGTCAGGACAGAGAAGATATGATCTCTGATTGATG
Source organism: Fukomys damarensis (assembly GCF_012274545.1). Taxonomy (NCBI): domain Eukaryota; kingdom Metazoa; phylum Chordata; class Mammalia; order Rodentia; family Bathyergidae; genus Fukomys; species Fukomys damarensis. Next base: position 27,277,718 of record NW_022900932.1, read on the forward strand.
GTATGTGATGCCAGGATGCATCTTGACCTTGGGAAACAGCAAACTTTGATTTAATGTTCTCACGTGCAGGTAAAGTTCTCAGTAACAATGTAACTTTCATCAAGTCAAACACAACCTTTCAGAACCCTATAATTTAGTTTTAAAGTGGAAAAAAATTTGAGGATGACTGACAACACAAAAAGAAGCTCTTAACATACTATCTGGTGCACTGTATCATTCTGGAAGTTAAACAGTTGAGTCTTAATTTCCTTAGATATAAGGTATGGAAAACAATGTCACCTACATTACAGGGTGATTATGAACCTCAGATAAGGTACAAAGTGGTTGTGAGATTGCTTTGTACATAGCCCACCCAATAAATGGAATTTCTCTTTTCTTTTAAGGCAGAACTACTTCCTAGATGGACCATCAGAAAAATTTTCCATCTTGAGTTGAAGGTTATTTTCCTGAAATATAGTCCTTATTCTGGAAGATTATATGGTTATACTCTGTGATGTCACCTGTAGCCAGTTGATAATAGTTATCTGGAGACTGATGTTCAGAAGGATTGTAAAGCATTCTCCAGTAGAAAGAAAGACAAGATAACTTAGTGATATCTACCATGGTATGAAAATTAGACAATTGGAAAGAGGTAGAAGCAAAAAGTAGTAAGGGAAAACATTTGTTCATTTCCTAGTCCTGCCTAGCTTTTTCCCTCTGAATCCTGCAGGCAGTGCCTATGCTACGGTGTCCCCTAATTCTTCTCATCTCATGAGCCAATACTTACTTAATATTTTTCCTGTTTTGCAGTAGACTGGCTGTTCTCACATCAATAATACCTCTTGTACTTGGAGAGCAGCAACAAGCTCTGAGTAGCTGTCAAAAAGCCCTTGCTTTTTAACCAATTCATCAAACTCAACAATGACTTATTGAAAGCACAATATGAATAAGGAAAGGTAGTCTTACTTTTTGATGCTAACAGAGTGACAATTAAACTTCGAGCAAGGAAATATAAAGCTTCAGAATGAGACCCAAACACTAAAAACACAGAAATCTTTGAGTCTTGGTTTTGAGGCCAACAATTCTTCTTGCCTTAATAGTCCCTGAGGGTTTCATTATATGATATCAGAAGCACAATAACTGGTGTGCACAAAATTTCCCATCTCGTCAGGAAAACAATGCATTATAATCATTGTATTCTGTTTAAGAAAGCAAGGGAGTCTATAATGCTCTTTGTAAAGGTCAGCAGCAATTAATTAAAATTAGGAAATATTGCTGAAAAGAAAGCTTGGAAAATTTCTTTATGTGGAATACCCCCATTCATTGGTGACATTTCATAATTATAAATGATTTTTAATCTCAATTACATTTAGACAATATGTAAAATTAATTAATGTAATTATTTATTTATTTTGGTAACGGGGATAGAACTTGAGACCTTGCACTTGAGAGGCAGGTGGTGGAACCACGGAGCTAAATCCCCAGTCCCAGTGTGCAAACTTTAAAGGCAGAAACTGTTCATGCTATAGAAAAATTGTAAATAAATACTAAGGGAAATGAATACTTTGTTAAAAGACATAGTAGACTCTACTCTATTTCTAGCATTTAGCATATTCTAGGCACTGTACTTACTTTAAGAGTCCTAAAGGAGCTGGGCATGATGGCACATGCCTTTAATCCCAGCGCTGGGGAGGCTGAGACAGGAGGATCGCTGTGAGTTGGAGACAAGCCTGGGCTACATAGTGAGTTCCAGGTCAGTCTCAACTACATAGTGAGACCCTGTCTCAAAAAAACAACAACAAAAAAAGAGTCCTAAAGGAACGAGATGGAGTCTCTTGTCTGGGGAGTCCATAGTGTAGTAGAAGAGGGCAACATGTTAAAAATAACTATCAAAAAATAATTCTTCCAGAAAAAGATAAAGGTGTGGCAGGACAACTAAGAAGAGATGTGAAATTGAAGAAGGGAATTGAAAAATAGGTAAGATTTTGCCATTTTCTGCGAAAGGGAAGGTGTCCCAAGAACTGAATGTCATATTTTTAGATATGGGTCTCAGCCATATCATCAGAAAAGGAAGGAGGATTCTGGAAAGAGTTTTAGTTTTATTTATTTTTTGTGTGTATGTGGGGCAATAAGGCAATGAGAAGAATTTTTTGAGAGTGCTTGTAGATAGGAAGGCAATATTGGGGGTGAGTCCAGAAACTTGCTTGTTTTAAGAAGCAACTTAGAGGTGTAATGGAGGTAAATGCACCTGGAAATGAACTAGAATGATGGAGAAAACCTAAAGGCATTTAAACAAAAGAGAAAAAAAACTAGAGATAAAAGTTCAATTTACAGGGTGAAGTAAAGTATATGCTTAGACCTTGTCCAGAGAGGCATATATTAGAACTATAAGATACTTTGTAAGTCATGAATACCCACTTACCACTTTAGATGGGGCTGAATCAGATGGCAGTTTTCAATTATCTTCTATTTCCAAAATGCCCCAATATTTTACAAGAGTAGAGGTGGGAAGCTTGGACAGAGACAGTGTTTGTAACACATAGAAGGTTCCCTATCAATTCAAAGAAATAAATCCTGGACTTTTCCTTAAGAGCTGGAGGAATTCATACATCCCTGTGAAAGGAAATGAAATGGCTAATATATGATCTTGGGCAACTAGATGATTTTGCCTTGTCTTTTGTAAATAGATTGGGTATTGAGCCTCAAAGAGAGGTGATAATGCTTATCGTGAAGTAGAAGGGATGCCTGAAGAGTCACAGCCTTGGGAATGATAATAAGGAAGAGACCAAATGTTGGTAGTAATGTCAACATTCAGGAATGCTGCTGTGGGATTCAGAGGCGTAGTTGAACCTGAAACATACCATTTAGCTTGCTGTACTAAAGTTGGGACCCCAATCCAAATCTCTGGGGTGTTGGGTTAGATTCATTTTACATGTGATGATCCAGAGTTCTGCAAATGTTCAAGGATGATGATTAGTCACATATTCGCCTTGATCTGCAGCAAATTTATGGGACTTGGAGGGGAAAGGCTATCATGCAACTAATGGAGATCATTAAACTTAATGCCACTCACTAGCCCTTCTAATGCTTCTGATTGCATTTTATATTCTTAACAATTTTCTCAACATCTTGGTAAAGACCTCATTTGACTTGTCCATGGAGATCAGTGACTGGGTCATGAGAGAATCCCAGGAAGGCAGTAACAATTTGTAGATTTACAGTTTAGTAGTAACACTCGGTATCCCACCTTCTGAAGCTTCCTCTGCTCTCAGAGACAATGGTTTTATCAGGGAAAGGCTCCCAGAAACCTGAATAACAAGGAGCAGTAGTACAGAAAGGCACCTTAGTGCCCAGAAAGAGAAGGAGCACCTTGCTGTCGTTACAGAACCCAAGGGCCTAGCAGCTCAGCGATAGAAGTGCCAGTGCCAAGGTTGATGTGAGCAGCACTTCCCTTAGCACAGTGCTGTCCCCTATGCACTGTGATGAGTTTGGATGACCACGTCAGGCTCCGATAAATGATGCTGTCTCAGCCTGTCCTGGCACGGCGAGTCTTCTTTTTCCTCTTTTTCAGGTGGTGTTATATTGAAAGCAGACCAACAATCAAAAAAAAAAAAAAGTCAAAACTATTCACATTGTCACCATTTTTATTGATAATTATAAGAAATTAAACATGAAAATTGAGTTATGTTTCTATCCCACCTAGAAAAGGTAACCAGTCTAAGCACTGACTGTGCACCTTCCCTAAGTTGTTTTTGGATTCTCTCTGTCTCTGTCTGTCTCTGTCTCTGTCTCTCTGTTTCTCTCTCTGTCTCCTCTCTCTCCCTCTCTTTCCCTATCATCTGTCTATCTCTGTCTGTCTCTCCAGAGTATCCTTATGAAATGTAATTTAAAAAATAGGGTGAATACTGCTGCAGGGTATCATTCAATAGGAAAACAGCCTTACAAAAATATTACATCGAGTCCTCATTCACCTTATTCACCGGATCTGACACTGTGTGACTTCTGGTTCTTGCCCAAAGTCAAAATGATCATGAAAGGTAAATGTTTTGAATTGATTCAGGACATCAAGGCAGCCATGACAGTGCAACTAAAGACACTCAGGAAAGAGGCCTTGCAGGACTCCCTGAGAAATGGAAAGACTGATCGGATAAGTGTTTGAAACAAGGGAGAGTGTTTTAAGAGGGATTAATGGCACTATGTATTTTACTGTAGTAAGTTTTAAAAAAAAATTAAGCATTTACCATATTTTTAGATCATATTTCATATCTATTCTAATCTCTTTTACGAATATATATATATATTTATATATATGGGAACTTCCTACACGTACTGTAGTCTGAAACTATGGCTATATTATGGATCTTTCACATGAGCTAGAATAAATTTATCTAGCTATATCACATTCTATAGTGTGTATCATAATTTATCAGCCATTTAAGCATTTGTTTTTTCTAGTTTTGTTAGAAACAATTCTTCAACAAAATTCACTTAATACAATATTTTTCTTTCATTTCTGTAAGCTAAATTCTTAGAAGTAAGATTACAAGGTCAAAGGGTAAACAAATTAAATTTTGTACTTTTCAAAGAGTTAAGTCAATTAACATTCTCAACATTAGGGAATAAGTATATTTTCTGTTACCACTGGCACTACTTAGAATTCAATTCTCAAATTTAAATTTTTGCCACATCAAAGCGTGAGAAATAATATTTCATTAATGACATAATTTATAATTCCATGACAGCTAGAAGGTTGTATATTATTCTGTGCATATTGCACATTTGTATTTTCTTTCAGTTGTCTATTCAAATATCTTGCCTAATGAATTATTTGTATTTTTAAATTCTTTTGTAAGAGCTCCTTATATTCTCAATATTAACCCTTAATTCAGTTTTTGTTCCAAAGTCATATGACTTCAAAGAAGTGTTTAAACTACACAATCTTTTATGCAATAGGACTCTCATGCCAAAGTTCAACACGTGCATTAGATGAAAGTGGAGCTGCGGAATGTGGTCTTTACATACCATTGCTCACTAAAAATAAATCAGGACTTTTTGGAAAAATGGCTAAGATCTGGGGCGGGAAATGGACAAAAAGCACTGAGAACATCTTGATACACTAGAAGCAAAATTTTCAAAGATGACAAGGGTCAAATAAAAAGGACCCAGGAGCCTAGCTTAGTCCACTTCCAGCAGGGGGTGTATGTGACAGAGTCAAGAGGGACATTAACAGAATCAAAACACATTAAACTCTTTCGATTCTTGGGTTCCTAGAGATGCTTAAAAACAAATCCTTGTGTGATGCTAAGGAACCAATTTATTTGGAAAACTGTTAAATAAATAAGTCCTTTGTCCTGCTCTTCCTGTACCTCAGGGTGAACAGCTAGCAGATGAGAAGTTTTTATCATGAGTATTCCAGCTGATAAAGTTATTAAAATTGTAATACCAATTGAAATAAGAGATCTCATGCAATGATCCTGATGAATTCTCCTAGTGGCTCACAAATAATTTTATGGACCCCTAATGATTTAAGTGATCTAGGTAATAATCATACATAGGTACCAGCATCACAAAGAAATCAATATCCACTGAACGTTAAAAGCCTTCTGATTGATCCTTGAAATACTATTGACAAAAATCAAAACTAACTCTGAGCAAATCTCTGATTATATCTACCATGTTACGGAAAATTCATGGTCCAGAAGAGAAACACGTCAAATGATACTATAGGGATGTAATTGGTAAAATCCAGAATGTACACAATTAAAGATATGGTTCAGAAGGGAGGGGAGAGAGAGATGGGAGAAATCAGAATAAGAAACTTAGATTAAAAGAGACTTAAGAAATGTATCAATAAATTTTAATGTATGAACTTTATTTTTTTCCTATTAAGTTTATTGGTACATTTTAGGTATACACTACAGTTACATTCATCATTGGGATTTGTATCTTTACATGATGTATCTTGGTTCTTATTTTTTCCCCATTCCCCTACCTTGCCTTCACCCCCTCCAGCCTATTTACAATTTCATTTTGAACTTGATTTAAGCATATGGATTTAAAGAATGAGACAGTTTGGTAGTGTTAGTACTAAGTTTAATGATATTACAAAATTAAAATTTACATTTTAAGGGGCCAGGGATTTAGCTCAGTGACACCGCACCTGCCTCGCAAGTGTAAGGTCCTGAGTTTGATCCCTGGTACCATAAATAAATAAACAAACAAACAAAATTAACATTTTAAGTAGGATAATGGTCTTTGGTTATTATTTTAAAGACTATTTATGTCATAGAAGTACATTCTGTCAATAATCACAGATAAAATGATATATCTGGGATTTGTCCCAAAATAATCGAGGGTGAAAGTGGGTCTGAAAGAAGATTAGAAATGAAGAGAGAGGTATGTGTGGGTTCATTGTATTCCTCCCTTTACCTATGCTTTGCTATTTCTGTGACCCAACCAGGGTTTTACCGTTAAAATGTAGTTGGAGTGTCCAACTGGCTCAGACCTCATCTTCTTACATCCTGAGATACCCAGAAAAATCTCTGGAGTGTCACTAGAATGAACTTCTTTAAGAGCAGGGAGCTTTGCTTGTTTTCATCTGTGATGTGCCGCCAGCATTTAGAAGAGGGTATGACATTTAGAGGGCCCTCAGTATTTTGCAGAATGAATGAATGTTTCTCTACATGACTGGTATTGACCTGGTTTCATCACAGTCATTCAGGGAACATGGTAGCTACAGAGGTTTGGACATAAGCACCTGAGTTTATGTGCACCAAGGACCTTTTCATGCTCTGATGACCACTAATACAAACAAATAGATTCAGGGTTTATTTAGGAAACTGGAATGTCTAGGGTCTATTCATACTGCAAACCCAAAGCCTTGAGGGCAGCCTCGTGGCTGGGAAAGGCCAGGTCAGGTCTGCACAAATCCTGCGTTAACTGTCCAAAGCAGAGGCTTCTAAGGACCATGCAGCAGAACCACCGGGACACATACAAATACAGATTCCTGGCTCTGCCTCTAGGCATTTGGGGGTCACAAGACTCAGGCAAGTTATTTTTTTAAAAAGAGAAAATTTCTACAGATGATTCTGTGATCTCTCAGCAGTTGCCTTAATGATTTCCTCAGCCCTAGGCTGGCATGGTCTGCAGAGCTAGGCCCTAACATCAGTATTCCTGCATCAACTCTGTGGCAAGAGGGGAAATGATCACCCCGTCCCCCGCATCCCCACCTGTGGACATTTACCTGGGACTCGTGGATGGGGTTCCAGGTCCACCCTGACCCAACTCGGGTGCAAGCATTTGTTGTCTTAAGTGGGAACATTTCTCTTTAACGGGGCCCTTATTCCACATTCTCAGCAGGGAGCCCTCCTGCCTCAGAGCAGAATTGTCCCCCTACTTTGCTTTTAACTAGCATTTTAAACTAGTTTCTGGGGGCGGGGCTTCCTGCTGTTGCTGTTACTCTCTAGGCTAGTGCCTCCCTCTGATATTCTCTCTGCAAGTCAGAGGTTAGACTTGGAAGTCTAGCTGATTCTCCTTCAGGCCTTGAGCAACTTTTGCTTTCCTATTATAGAACCTCATCGGGTTAGTCAAAGCTATTGCTCACAGTTGCTGGTTAGTGGACGATGGCTCTGGAGTTTGCCTGAATACAATTATTTATTGCTTTATTGATGTGCTACTTATTACTCTGTTAAGTACCATAGGGTGTTTAATTATGTGAAAGGGAAGTGTAAAAGCAGCTGCTGAAAGCTGGCATTAAAGAGGCCAGGTACTTGGAGTTCCTGACAAGGTGTCATAAAACAGTTTTAAAACACACACACACACACACACACACACACACACACACACACACACACACGACCAACCTCATTCCCAAGTTTAAAGAGCTTGGAAGCACAATGGGCTTGGGGGAATGGCCTTGCCACTTTGTGGGTTGGTATTAGCCATTGGCCAAGCAATGAAATCTGAATGTTTTAAATGAAAAGGAGACTTTCTGGAGGTCTTTCTTATATTTTGTCTTCATCGCTAAAGACTTAAGTGGAAGACATGACAAAGGCTACAGCTAGAGAAGTACATAGGACCGGACAACGGCTGCTGTTGGAATGGGGGCACCTGACAAAGCCCGTGTTGTTGTGTGAAAGCCGGCTCACGCTTACCTCTCCGAAGGACAGTCACACCACTCCACGAGAAGCTTTTGAAAGAAACACCACAGACAGATTGTTGGAGTCCTCACCAATTTTGCATCCCATCCTGTTGCTCCCAGCTAAGATGAATTTTGTCTGGCATAGTCCCGAGGAGTCCGGTATTTCAGAGGTGAAGAAGGAGTCATTTGAGCAACTTCCTTATTGCTAAATCTAATCCCTGACCTGGCAAAGGAGGAAAAAGTTCTGTTGTTTTAATATTTGGATTGGAGGTTTCAAACTGTGCTCTAAGCAACCTAGGTTTTATTGTTGTTGTTATTGTTTGTTTTGCTTTGAGGGGGTAGTATTGGGAATTCAAACTAGGACCTTTGCATTGAGCTATACCTCCTTTTTATTAAAAAAAATTTTTTTTTTGAGACCAAGTCTGGCTAAGTTGCCAATTTGCCCAGGCTGGACTCAACGTTGCCGTCTTCCTGCCTCAGCTTTCCAGAGGGCCAGGATCACAGGTTATATTCCATCATGACCTACTGTGGGTTCCATACTTTAAAGACAGGCAGGCCTATTCACCATTTGCTAAGCCAAAATAACAAGATCTTTGGACAAAATGCCTGAATTGGAAAGCCAGGATGTAGCTCAGTGTCACTGTGTCTGACTCATAAGCACAAGGTCCTGAGTTCAATCCCTGGTATGGGGGTGGGGGCGGGGGAGAAAAGAACAGCAACATGATGTCTGAATTGGAATCTGGTGGGCAATCTCTCTTGGGACCCAGCACCGTGCCCCCTCTCCAGCAAGCTGAGGTCCCCCTTCATAGTTCACTCTGTCCTAGGACTCTCCCATCCTAGGGTAGTACTCTCACCACTTTTGATTTAAGAAGGGGAAATTACCTTTCTTTTTCTCCTATAAAATCAAGACCAAACTATAAATTAATGTCTCAATAAATAACTTGTCACAGAGACATGCTTGCCTACATAAATTATCTGTATGATGAGTTATATTGTAATACAGTGAACTCCTAGGTTGGGTTAAGAAAGAGTTGAAATCTTGCTTTTGCCATTTTTCAGGTTTAAGACCCTGGAATAGTCCCTTACTTTCTCTGAACCTGGCTTCTTTATTTACAGATAGCACAAAATAATAGCAACATCAAAAGCTTGTGGGCATTGGTGAGACGATAGATATAAGCAGTCCAGCCCAGTCCTTGACACATAATGAATTAGCAAAAATTAATGTTCAATTTTTCCAGATAAAATACATAACACTTCCTCTTTTTAGATGATAAAAATAGAGATCAC
>NW_022900932.1:27287866-27430686 GCF_012274545.1 Fukomys damarensis
TTTTTTTTTTTTTTTTTGGCACTGGGGATCGAACTCAGGACCTTGTGCTTGTGAGGCAGGTGGTGGCACCACTGAGCTAAATCCCCAGTCTCTATATCTTACTTTTTAATACTCTTGCATCATGAGCAGGCTCAATTTTGGAAGCTTAATTTTGTTTTAAAAATCTAAACTGTGTTCTCAGGAATTCCTAGGAACTAAGATTTGCTCAATTGCATTTTTTAAACAAAAGTTTACAATACTTTAAAGACCATATTTGTCCCATATAATCAGCAATGTCTAAATGAAAATGGGGACTCATCAAGATCCAAGAAATGGGAGGTGGCTCAGCATGATGGAAAAGCACACAGGTCCTGGAAGCAGGTAGGTAGGATTTGAATTCACTTCTTCCACATATTAGCTTTGGTTTGATCTTGGAAAAGGTCTTCCATCTCTCTGATCTTCAGTTTCACATCCATTAAAGGGGGAAACCAATAACACCCAATCCAGAATATTGTTGTGAGGAATAAATGCAATAGGTTAGGTAAAGCATTTGTCTGCTCAGTAAATGAATAGCAAGCTAGCAGTTGTTATTTGATTTTTAGATTTCACTAAATTAAAGTGAGCGCTGTGAGATGCAGTGAAAGGAAAAATTACAGCTAGGACTACTCACTTAAATGTTTTCACGCCACCTTGGCTGAATTCTTGTGGAAAACTTAAGAACACTTGAAGACTAGAACACTTGGAAAGTAGTGCCCGTGATTTCGTCTTTTGTACAATGTATTCACAGTTCATATATTAGTTCAGGACTCTCAATACTTGTTGCACACTATTTTTCCCTAAGAATGCTTTAAGTTAAAAAGATATGCTGTAAGTTAGATTTTCTTTATTTCGTTTTTATCTATGATAGGAGTGCCATCAATGCATTTTAATATTGTAGAAAGTGTTAGGCAATGATTTAAAATATTCTCTTTGTCATCAGGCCAATCTTGGCTTCTGTTTTGTGTAGTCTGGGAAAATAACTTATTTTTTCTAAGGCCCAGTTTTATTTTTCCTTAATTTTTATCGATACATTTTAAGTATACAGTACAGTTACATACATTGTTGGGATCTTGTACCTTCATATGATGTATCTTGGTTCTTATTTTTTCCCTACTCCCCTTCCCTCCCCTCACCCCCTCCACTCTTCCCTTGTTTACAAAGACTTTGTTTCCATTTATTCCCTGTCTCCTATTTTTTCTTTTCCCTTCTTTCTTTTCCCCTATTCATCCCACTTCCCCTACACATTCCCCTTCCCTCCCTTCACCCCCTCCACTCTTCCCTTGTTTACAAAGACTTTGTTTCCATTTTTTCCCTGTCTCCTATTTTTTCTTTTCCCTTCTTTCTTTTCCCCTATTCATCCCACTTCCCCTACTCCATTAGACCTTTTCTTCCTATTTCACATTATCAATTATACCATTTAAACCTTATTTACACTTTTAGTTTTTCACACTAGAGAAACCATTTGGTATTTACACATGTGTGTGCTATTTATTTCACTTAAGAGTATGGCCTCAATGTGAATCCATTTAGCTATAAATGTCTCTAGACATTTTATAGAAAAACCAGATCTTCTTTAGCCTGTCTCCAGCTGATGGGCAATTGGGCTGTTTCCAAGTTTTAGCTATTACAAACTGTGCCTCTATAAACATAGGTCTCCAGCTGATGGGCAATTGGGCTTTTTCCAAGTTTTAGCTATTACAAACTGTGCCTCTATAAACATGGGTGCACATATATTGCTGTGGTATGATTCTTCTTTTTGTGGTAATGCGGATCGAACTCTGGCCCTTGCACTTGCTTACAAGGCAGGCAGTGAAACCACTGTGCCCTTGATTCTTTTAATTCTTTTGGAAAGATAACCAGCAGAGGGAATAGCTGGGTCAAATAAGACCTATAATCCTAGATTTTTGAGGTATCTTCATATTGATTTCCACAGTGGTTGCACCAGTCTGCACTCCTACCAACAATGGAGAAGGATTCCTTTCTCCCCACAACCTTGCCAGCAGTTGTAATTGTTTAATCTCCTGATAGCAGCCATTCTTCCTAGGGAGAGGTGGAATCTCAGTGTTGTTTTCATCTGCATCTGTCAAATGATCAGTGATGCTGAATATTTTTTTCTTATATTTATTTGCTGCTTTTACTTGTTTGTCTGAGAAATATCTTCATTTCAGGTGCCTATTTTTGAATCAGGTCTTTATATTTGGGGGGGTCTGATTTTTTGAGTTCTTTCTATATTCTAGATTGTAGACCTTTGTGTGAAGGACAGCTGGTAAAAAATTTTTCCCTCATTGTAGGTTAGCTCTTAGCTCTGTTGGTGGTTTCTCTTACAGTGAAGAAGCTTTTTAATAACATGAGATCCCAACTGTTGATTCTTTGTGCTAGTTCCCGTATTACTGAGGATTTGTTCATAAAGTCTTTTACTATGACAATGTCTTCGAGAGTTCTACCTAATTTATCTTCCATCAAGTTTAGTGTTTCTGTTTTAAAATTTAGATCTTTAATCCACTTGGATTTTAGTTTAATGCATGGTGAAAGATAGGGGTCTAGTTTTAATCTTTGGCAGGTTGAAATCCAGTTTTCGCAGCGCCGTTTATTGAAGAGGCTATCTTTCCTCCAGTGAGGACGGTTGGCTCCTTTGTCAAAGATGAGGTGGCTGAGTATAAGGCCCAGGTTTATAAACTGTAAAATATAGATAATAAAAAGGCATTCATCTTTGTCTCCTCCTCTTTGCTTGGCATATAATTAGTGCTTAGACGCTCTGATGGAATCACATGCTGGTGGAGTTTCAGGATTCCATCTCCCAGTTTGGTGTGCTCAGGGGCCTGCTTGCCTGTCACTCCAGAGGACTAGATGACTTCATTCCTTCTATAGCTCCTTTTAAAAATTCACCTCTCTGTTCATTCGAAATCTTCATAAAACTCCATCCTGAACACGAACCTATGGGATGCATAACCCTGACCATCACTGACCCCCATGCCTACCCTCACCGTCTGGCCTCCTTTTGGAGGTTCAAATCCAGTTCCCTTTGGGAACCAATGTGCAGCCTTCATAGGTCTCTAATTCACTTTGTCATCTATTACGAGGCAAACACAAATCAGACACGGGTCATTTAGAGAACTGGGGAAACAATCCTCTACATTGGGCAGGATGATTTATAGGTTCAAACCCCTTACCTGACCAGAAGTGAGATTTTATATCTATATCTATATCTATCTATATAGATATAGATATAGATATAGATATAGATATAGATATATATATATAAAAGGACTGTGCAAAGTGTAAAGTCCTTCCACAGTGTGACATCTCACGATACCCGCTCTGGTCCTTGCTTTCTGGGGAAAGATCCACAATTTTGTCTCCATTTTAGAGACGGGAAGCCTTGCAGCAGAGAGGCTAAGTGACCTGCTTGAAGGAATGTGGAGAGTTGGTGGCACAGGTGGGACTGAAGTCAGGGAGCTGACTCAAGCTATTCTAGAGGCTCCGAGGACTTACCATGTGCCAGTTACCCAATGTCATTTGTTTCTCTACTCCTATGTCATCTAATGCTGCAAAACAGGCCTTTTACTAAGAGTAACTAAGAGTCAGAGATGTGAAGTACGTGGCTCAAGGTCTTATACCTAGAAAGTTCTGGGAGGTGGATTGAAACCACGGTTGCATGATGTCAAGACTGAGCGCATGTGATGCAGCTTCCTGAGAAAAGTTTGAGCTATTTGAACACTACCCAGAGAGTAAACCAAATCTGTAAAACATCTGAAAAATTGAATTATCTGATATCTTTCTCAGTCTTTCCTTCCTTCATCCGAAAACTATTGATTAAGCTTCTATAACGTATAAGTCATTATGCCAGGCATAGAAAGAACTGCTTTTGAACTTCTGAGAAATTACTCTTTATATCAGTACTCTTCACCAATGAGGCCATCAAGGTTCTGCACATGGCCTCTCACTCCGATCACTTACCATGTCAGCCTGCTGTCCTTCAGAACTCCCTTTGGCCACCAAAGCCTGTTTTGTCTACCTACATGGCCAGCTGTAAGTGCTGGAGGATGAATCCTCTCAGAAACAACCTTATCCAAAGACTGACTCCAGCTAGTATTTAAATATCCAGCTCCCACATCACTGGTTGGATCATTCTGAGGTATTTGTACTTCCCTGGCTTTCAGAGCTTCTCTGTTGGGCCCTCAGTGGTGCTTGTCAATGCACCTTGTATTGGCTGCCTTCTGTAGCCTCATTCATTTTCCTGCTCCACAACCAGTGTTTCCTTTGCCTCCAGAATCAACTTCTTGCACTCAAATTATCCCAGTGTCTACTCCTAGGAGAACCCAAGTGAAGTTAGAACTCCCAAGGATTCCTCTGGGCTGTCATTAGTAGATATTTTTTGGGGGGCTACTGGGGATCGAACTCAGGTCCTTGGGCTTGAGAGGTAGGTGGCGGAACCACTGAGCTAAATCTCCAGCCCCTAGTAGATATTTTTAATCTTACAAATACAGTCAGCTACATTTGAATTCTTGGAAATTAATTCTTGCTGTAGTAGTGCTTTAACACATTTACCTCAACCTCCCCACGAATTATGTGGGATTGTGGAGAGCTGTCACTTACTATATCCTAGAACCTTCATAGACATGGAAGAAGTCATGCACCGAAGATTCTTCTGAGAGAAAACCATTCTTGCTTGGCAGGGCTTACTTGGTTAGGCCCACCAGAGCAAAGAATACTTACAGTATAATAACTTGAATATGGTATTAATTTCTTCTCCTTGAATCTTACTATTTTAAAGTTAAGCACTTACTGCTTTTGTTGAGAAGAGAAGTACATACCAAGTTTTTGTCAGGTGAAAAACAAGGTTGAATGGGTGGGCCCCTGGAGCCATCCTTATCTCCTTAGAGGGCATTTTCTTCTGCTGTTCAACAAAAGTTTATTGAACCTTAACGGGGTTTGAGCTCCAGGCTAAGCAATGTTGAACACATATAAACACAAAAAATGAATAAAAGGCACAGCTCCATCTAAGGGTTCATGGATCTGGGACCAGCGATTTCAATACCCTTTTTCAGGGTTCATTTGGGTGGTAATACATTTCATCCTGGAGAACAATCAGAAAATCAAATTGACTTTGGTATGTTTGCTTGATTTTAAAAATATAATCCCAGGGGCAAGATGGCCTGTCTATGGAGACAAATGGTTAGCAGTCTCAAAATAGTTTTTTTACTGTATTTTTACTCAGCCACAAACATTCTCTTTTGGAGACTTAACCTAATCTCCCAGAGTTGTCTGGCCTATCTTTCTCCTCTAATTTTAATGTTCTGTCTAAGTCTTTAAGGTCTCAGTTGGTTAATGTTTAATGCTCTCCACGACCAGTGTTTGATGTTTACACTTTATTGGGCTAACCAAATTTGTAGAGCAAATTAAATGTGTGCAGGTCTTTGGCAAGCCACATTTAGATATGTGTTGCTCAGAAACCATCTTCTTGTTCAATACTACATGCCCCAAATAGTTTCAATTAACTGTTCTTCTTTCCTGGCAATATCTGCAGCTATCTGCCTTGCTTTGGGGGAGCTATTACTTCTCAGATATACAAATACTACAGTCTCAGACCTTTTGTGTTTCAGAAAGCATGCCACAGCAGAGAGCTTCATTTCTATGTGAAATGAGAGCGTCAGCAACAGGTAAACTATTAAACCAGATTGACCAAAGACCAAAATAATATGTTAGGGGTGAAGCAGGAAAATGGGGAGGGGAAGGTTTGTGTGAAATGTGAAGGAATAAGAATTGAAGAGTTGGTATTTTTGTACACACACACACACCCACACACACCCACACACACTTGAAGAAAACATACAGAAAGAATAACAGTGCAGTTTAGGTAAAGAGCCATTACCATAATTACCTGAAAAAATATATTGTTTTTCAACCCATTAATTTAATTGCAGTCTTCTTTCTTGAACAAACTGAAATGGTGTTGTGCTTTCATGCAATGGATAGCTATGGGGAAATTGAAGCCTGAATTCTGTGTCCAGTGATGCTGGGCCCCCCACCTGACCTCCTTGGGCATTATCTGAGAAAGAAGGGTTGGCCTTGATCCCTGGAGTGTTCCCATTTGGACATTTTGGGATTTTAATCCTATTTTTGCCACAATTGTAAAATTCCTGGGGAATGGAAGATCTGGCTTACAACAATCTTCTTAAATGATATAGGTTTCCTAAATAATTGGTCAGTAGACTCCAACTTAATATCCTCCAAAGAGTGCCTCAATTATGGCTATTAGAAATTGTTTTGCCATCTTTCCAAACTAGTATTCTCTTTCAGCTCAGTTTTGACCCAGTGTAAGAAAATATGAAGGTGGTTCTGGGACTTAATCAACAGATAAAAATAAGGAATCTCCAAACTGCAGGGTCACTGATGGACTTTGGGGCTCGGGTTTCCATGGGCTCAGATTTCCTGTCTCTTCAAGGCTACCAGCAAGAGGCCTGGTCTAGAGTGATAGCTGCTTTTTCTGGTGCAACAGCAGTGGTTGAACGCTAATGTGTTTAACAGTTGGACTTATTTTTAATCTACTGTATTAGGAGCACAAATTTAATCAAGAACAAAATGTTACCAATGTTGTTTTTTTTGTTCCTGCATATGCATATATCCTTAACACTGTTCTGCATTCCCTTGTGCTACAGAGCTCTCCATCTGACATCTGACTTATTTCATAACATTAGTTTTTTTTTTTAGTGCAAATATATGTGAAGGAAAAAGAGAAAGAGGGAGCCGAATTTCCACTCATCCCCCCACCCTACCGTTTAAAGAAATAACTGCAGTACAGATTTTAACAATTAACATTCCTGTAGTGAATGTCATTACGGATGAAGCTAATAAATGTTTTCAAACACTCCTCGGCTCAAATACACGTTCAGTTTATTTTCTGTCATTTGATGGCATGGGTGGATTGAGAAATTCCTCTATGCTTTCTTCTCCCCCTCTTAGTCAAAGAAAGAGATCTTATCTCCCTACCCACCCTGACTCACGCCCTCTACCCTTCCCCCTTCATGCCTACTTTACTGAAACCTGACTGGCAGGTCAGAGAGCTGGTAACAGATTAATTTTTTTTTTTTTTTTTTTTTTTTTTTAAAAAAAAATTAGTGAGGAACACCAAACATTTTGGCCAGGACACATGAGAATCCTGTTATAATATTACTATTTTCCTAAATTAAGTATTAGGAAAAATTAAACCAAATTGTGGCACAGAGTGTAATGGAAAATATTTCTCTTCTAAATACTCCTCTGTGATAAATGCTTGTGTAAGTGAAAGCACAATAAATATACAGTGTGTTAAAAACCTAGATTATTCAGGTTTTAAGACGTATAGCTAAAAGTGGTTTAATGTTTCATGCCTAATAATAGATTACTCCTATCACATTTCTAACCTTTATTTCTCCTCGCTTTGAAGTCCAGCCATATAAAGGTTGTTTGCAGAACCACACGAAAGTTAAAGCAAATATTACTTAGAGTGATTCATACCAGCAAGAATTTGCAATGAATGCAGAGTCGTGTGAGTGTGTCTGTGTGTGTGTGTGTGAGCCTGAATCAAAGGAAATGAAATGTTTGTAATATTTTTTGGTTGATAAATTTATTAAAACATTTTAGAGGCTTGTAGTAGAAGCACAGCTGACATAAACAGACTGACTGGAAGCAGATTATATTCTGCTCTGTGGGGGAGGCAGAATTTAAAGGGGGAAAAATTCCCTGGATTTCAAAAATTGCCACCAGGTCACAGCAATACTTAATTAACTGAATACATTAACGGAGGGCTATAACCTAGATGCTAAAATAAGGGTGGGGGGGTAGTCAAATTCATTTAATCCTCTGTTCTTTGCTTAAAGATTAGCCTTTCGGAATGAGCAACCTGAATTTTTTTTTTTTTTCTTTAAAGGATCCATTTACCTTCCAGAGCTTTTCATAGCAAAACATTTTGCATGGTTGCAAAAGAAATTAATTTGTTGCCAGTTGCTCCATACTGGCAGGAATTCTGAATAAAGAATGTAAGCAATCTATCTTTGTTTGCAAGATATAATTAATCTGGCAGTTAACATTCTTTGGAAACATTCTGATGACTTATGTGGAAAAGTAGCGCAGCATTTTCAAAGAAAACTCAGAACTGTATGCAGGGGAAGATAAAAGATATATGAAGTGTTTGTTCTAAGTGATACTATTCATTTAAAGATCATAATGTAACCCCACCCTAGCAATTATTGTGAAAAACAAGACAAATCTCCGTCTATAGCTTTCTGACACAGTCTTGATTTGAGAAAGAAAATAAGCACATTATTGTTATAGTCTAATAGACTGCAAGCTGTTTTATTAGAGTCAGCTGAATCCCGTTTTGCATAAAAAAGAACTCTGTTTGCTATCAAGAACACATTTACATTAATATGACTTTGACAAAGTAAAATAAAATCGCATTAAGATGATGTAAGTAGATAAGACAATGAAATCTCTGTGAGGGAGTTTTGGCACACACTAATTACAGTCAAGTCCCTGCAGGAAAAGAACATATTTTTACACCAACTATCCATGTGTTTGAAAACGTAGAGAGCCTAAAATGCAAGCCTAGATTCAGGTATTTTCTGAATACATTGTGTTTCTGTGTTTCTGAGGTAGTTGTTGCTGTTATTGTTTTAAAGGAGTCTGTCTGATAAATAACACTTTCATTTACAATAATATAGGCAAGTTTCTTTCTGAATACTAGCCTGTAATCATCCTGATTATTTTAAGGGACTTTCCAATATAGGGCAGCTGAAAACAAGGTTTTAGATTACATGGTAATTTAGGAATGCATGAAAAGCTAAGCAGTTACCATAATAGAGTTCTGGATAAACTTCATGGTTTTTGGAGCAAAACATAACAACATATGTTTTGTGATTTGTTTCAATGATTTGTCTATTTTTTTTTTGTTCAGGTTCTATCAAAATATTTGGAGGCCTCATCTGTGTACTGTGTTTTTATAACCCTGTTTTGAAAACTTTGATGTCTCTTTTTTTGGTTCAGCCATTAAAGGAAAGGCAATGATGGATGATGATAATACTTTGGACTTTATGACTAATCAGTTTGTGGCTGTGGCCATATTTCTTCTGTAGTGAAACTTTAATATTCCTTTGGCCTTGTATAGGCAAAAAATATTTTTTTTTTGGAACTTTGCTACTCCAGCTACTTATTAAATATTACCAAACAGTTATTGCACAACGGTTAGCTCTCTGATTTAACACCTGACAAAATGAAGCAACCAGGAAAGATAATCTTTTTCTTTGCTGGCCTCTCACCAGTTTTGGCTTCCTTGTGATTATGTTTTTCTTTTTGCTTGAAAGGCAAGAAGATGGGGAAAATCTATACCAGTGGTAGATATATCGGGAGGCGAGAAAGTCTCTTAGGGATAAGATGGGCTTCCATTTGCATTTCTTCTCCTTGAACTATCTTTGTGATGATGCAGTTTTTATAAGAAGCTTTATTTCCTGCCTGGAGTACATCTTTGATGTATTGTTCTTGAAAGTTGCAACAGCAAACACCAGGTGTCTCCACTTAGCTGAGCTAAAGGTTCTGGAAAAGAAGGCCACTTCTCTAGGAAAAGTTGAAGTAACCTTCCCTTTCCTAGTATTTCTGGTTGCTGCCTGGAGAAGACCAGAAAGGCTTGCTGGGGGCAAGGGAAGGGAATTCATTCTTTCATGAGTTTTCAGGTTAGAGCTCGTTGACTCACATCTGATCTGAAAGGGAACCTGAATTTTGTAGGGAAGTCATGAGGAACTGGTGCCCCTGGAAATTTTGATATGCTGGGGAAGGAGTCCAGTGAACCAGGAAGCTGTAGCCCCTATTACATTTCTGATATAGTCTGACAGAAACTTGCCAAATTGCATAGCAAGACACCCTTAATGGTTGGATGGGACATATCAACTCTGTGGGGAATTTGGCCTTGAGAACAATGAAACTGAAGATCCAGAAACTTATATGCTGGCTTCATCATTACTAGTAGCTGATGCTTCCAATTTCAACTTGTGATTTCTGTGAACATTTATTCATTTCTTTCACCATATTCATTTAATCTCTGTTGTGTGCCAGGTATTGTCCTAAGCAGTGAAAAACTAGACAAACCTGCTCTCTCATGTACACTAAAGAGCTTACTTTAAAATATGCCTCTCCCGTTTGATACTAAGGGTAGCAACTGATGCCAGTATTTACCAGAATGTGGCATTCCAAGGATGGTGATAAGCATTGTTTTGAGAAATATTTTCACATTTTGTTATGCTCTGAAACAACTGGGTTAAGAGTTACTTGATGGGAAACAACCCTATATGCTAATTTACATTGTCCATTTTTAAGAAGCATGTTATTTCTCAAATACTTTTGGCCAGAAAATCATTGAAATTTTTTTCCAGACACTTTAAAAGAATTAAACATGTCACTATTATGCTAGAGAAATGCTGCAATAATTTTATTTGATCGTACCACATTCCTTGTTCTTATGGTGTGCTGTCCTTTTAATTTTTATTATTTATTTTTTAACCTCGAAATTACCCAAGACGTAAGTGGATATTTTGAGGAGTATACTTTGGAAAAAAATCCTTTCAGTTATGAACACTCAGAATCTTTCTTCTTTTTGAGGTTGACATAAGGTAAGAGCTAGAAATGGAAGAAGGCAGAACAGCAAAGACTGGAAGGCCGTCTGTCAAAGGCTCAGGTTTGCCCATGAGCACGTCTGTGGAAGCAGTGCTTATCCCATTATAGAGGGAAGCTCTGTCCCCTACCTCCTTGGGGTTCTGAGCAGCATTAAGCAGCACTGTGGAGGGCTGAGGATTTAGCTCAGTGGTTCTGCTGCCTGCCTTGCAAGCACAAGGACCTGGGTTCAATCCCTGGTACCAAAAGCAAAACCAAAAACAACAAAACAGCACTGTGGAAGGTGCATAAAGAGACAAGTGTTCTTGTCCCAGATTTGTCCTTAACTAGCAACTTTGGATACTTCACTTACTCTTTGTGTTAGTTTTTCCTTCCTAAGAAGTGTTGAATATACATTGAGTCATTTAATCATCAAAACAACTTTTTGAGGTAGGTTATGTTATTACCTGTACTTTGTGAATACAAAGTCTTTCTGCCTGACAGAAAGATTAAGAGACTTGCCTGAGTTCACAGCGCTAAAAGTAATGGAACCAAGAGTCTTGAATTACAATCTTGGATCCGCTGATCCTTTCAATGTCTATTATTCTATGCTTTTATGAGAGTGGCTTTTGCTATATTTCATATCTGCTTGTACTGGGCAGAGAATCCTCTAAGCAGAAATAATTGATTACTTAGGTGATTTATTGATTACATACTCTGTGTCAGATATTAACCAAAGAGTATGGAGAATTTGTAGAGAATAAGACAGAGTCCCTGTACATGTGACCTTATAGTCTATGGGGTTGGGGTTGGGAAACAATTGGGAGAAAAATCTGTATAACAAAGAAATTATCACTAACACTTTTGTAGTGAATATAATCTTCATATTTTATTGATACAACTCACTATAGAAATGTTAGTGACAATATATGTGAAGATAGACTATTCACAAAAGCCAGAAGATAGAGATAGCCCATATGCCAATCAAGTGATTCATGGATAAACTGGTATATCCACATAATGGAATATTACTTAGCCATAAGAATGAATGAAGCACTGACACACAAATGCAACGTGAATAAGACTTGACAACATGCTAAATAGAAGAAGCGAGACACAAAGATGGCTGCATGAGGTTATTGTAGTTATATAAAATGGTCACACCAGGCAATTCTCCAGAGACAAGAGGCACATTAGCGGTTGGAAAGTCCTGAGGGAAGGAGTGATTACTTATTGCGTGCAGAGTTAGCCTTTGGCATGATGGATGTTCTGTGATGGCAACACAATATTATGAATATCCTAAATGTCACTAATAAATAGTACATTTTATGTTCCTCTACTTTCTCACAATAAACAATGCCCCTACTGTATAATGGTAGATGAAGCCAGGCTCATTATTCTCACTTTGATTTACCAAGCCACATTTTGTCACTTGTATTGTGAAAAACTGGTTTCAGAACCATTGTGATTATAAAAGTAAAAAGGATGTGCTCCCTGGCCTTACAGATTTTATAAGCTACTCATTGGAATAATAGAAGATACATATGGAATACTGATGAAATGTAAGTTAAGGAGGCTTCTAATGGCAGACCAGACAAAGTGCTGAGAGATAGTTGGGAGAAACAACTCATTTTCAATTGAGGCTACTGGAAAATCTTCGTGGAGGTGGAGAGTTCACATATTGTAAAGTCCAACAGAAATTCTGCAGGCAAGAAGAAAAGAATAGGTGTGGGGGGTCAAATAACCTCCTGAAATTCCCACATCAGTGCAAAGCAGAACTCGGGCTAGGCTCCTCATCCTAGTGAACTATCAGTTCATCCTCATCATCTGTGGATTCAGTTCTTGGGAATTTTCAAACTTGCTAAAGTTAACAGTCATTCATGGACATATAGAGGAAGGTTGGAAGTATGAGTCACCTAATGCATGTTCCCAGCTGAGGATTAGCAAAGTAAAAGTGTTCTTTGTGCAGTTCTGTGCTTTTTGTTGGTGATTTCACTGCTTCAGGTGGTCCTTGTGAACAGTCTAGATGTTCTGTCTAGTGTTCCTCAGAGCAAAACGATTCAAAGATGCCTGATGGAGGGAACACATTTTAGACTTTTGGTTAGAGGTTCAATATTAATGAATAAATAATGCACGTTATCTTTATGGTGATGTTATACGAAATGTGATTCATCACTACAGTGAATATTTAAAATTTTTAAAATTACCGTAAAAGACTCATTGCCATTAATCCCCCTCAAATTGTTCTCCCTTGCTTTAAAAACACTCATCCCATTGTTCCTGCCATTTCCTGCAGCAGTTCTGGATGTACTTTTTCATGAATGTCATTAGTTGCACTATTGTGGCTGTCTCTATGTCCTAAATCAATTAAAAATATTTATCTTTTTTTTTCATTCATCTTATTGGTACATTTTAGGTCAAAACCCTTATCTTTCATGGTCATAATAACTTTGAAGATGGCCAGAAGTTGCATAGCATCAGATACAGTGAATAAGATGGATGGGGACACGTTGTAGTATTTTCATAAGCCCACCTTCTTATTGGATGGCACTTAGGTGCAGCATTCACTATATTTTTATCACACATTGTAAAGACACTCATGAAAGAGGACTTCCAGAACTGCTTTAGAAAGTTGCAAGAGTGATGGTGTACGAGTGTTTGAAGTGAGGGAAGTATTTTGAGGGGGGATTAATAACAATGTATCGTTTATTATAATAATTTTAAAAACTTAAACACACACCATATTCATTGATCAGCTCTTGTAGAATGTAACTGCTGCTAATGATGATAATTGATGGTACTTCTCTTATTGTCGACTACCAGGTTTGAAATAGTTCTATTCCTTCTCTTACTCACTATCAATTTCACCTTTCCTTCCCTGTTGCTGCATGTGCACACACACACACACACACATACACACACACACACACACACAAATGTGCACGTTTCTCCTCTGAGATAACTGCAAAAATTTCAGGAAACACTTTCACTTGCAAAACAAATGTGCAAAGTCCTTTATCACTAGTGATCAAAAATTTTAAGATGGTGAGAGCACAGCGTCTAAACCACACATGTGTGGCTCCCTCTGCAGCCACACACATATAATGCTGGCCTGACCTGGGTCTTTCTCCACCTAGACAGTTTGGTCTGCACTTGTAGAACTTATTCTTTTTTTCCTGGTGACAAAAAAAAAATCTTCATAGTTTACTCTATATTATGGGAGAAAAGAAGTTTACCGAGCCATTTGAACTTACCAAATGTCACTGGGGAAGGCTTTTTGACACAGTATGGGGCCTGGTGGCAGAAGGGTTGGCTTGGCCTTTATCCTCCTTGAGTCAAGTGACTTGGAGGGATTTTCAGTTTCTCACTGACAACTGGCCAGAGTCATGTGGCCTTGCATGTTGGAACAAAATAGAGCTGCAGAACTCTACTTTGGCTCTCATGAGTCCCCCGGGTCACATTCCCTGAAAGAAAAGGAGTCTCCTTTAATGATTTGAAAGGTCCCAATTTAGCTTCCTTGAAGTTCCTGGACAATGCTTAAGGCTTGGCTGCCTCTCACAGGACCTCTCAAGGACCCTGGGCTCTCAGATAGATGATGAGGCTTCCAGGACAGAAGCAGAGGGAGGATGCGGCAGCACAGTCCCAAGGAGAATTTGCTTGGCTCGGAACTTGCCTTTTGGAAAAGCTGTGGGTAAGACTGCAGCAAGAAAAGGGCGGAGAACAGTAGACATTCAGACACGACTCACTGAAGACAAATCTCTAGGGTCACGTTTCATCTCTTGCTCCTGATCCCCTGTGACCACGCAGGAGTGGTAGGAACTTGGGGAGGCCTTGTCGGTTCGTGAGAAGCAGGCCTGTCTGCTTTTTGAAGGGAGGACCAAGCCAGTTTGCTGGTTCACTAACTGCTCCCATAGTGTTTGCAGCTGTCTCTGTTTTTCTTTCTGTATGGGCACATTTCACATGGCCTTCAGAGCCACCTGCTTCCAGAATACCTTCTGAGTCTCCGTCAGCTTTTATGAGCACTCAATCTTCTCCTTTTGCCTCTAGTTACAAATTTCTCCTGTTTACAAGGACAAGTATAAGGTACACCCTGCTCCCCTATGACCCCATATTAACTAATCACATCTCTAAAACCCTATTTTAAAATAAGGTCACGTTCTGAAGTATAGAGCGATCAGACTTCAATACATGAGTTTTGGGGAGGCACCATCCAACAGAAGCCGTGGTGGGAAAGAACAACAGAGGTGAGATTTAGCAAGGTGGGTACCGAGGGCGATGGGCCAGACCAGAGGGGACTCAGTCAGAGCTGGACAAACAGGACTTGAAGTTCTAAATGTAATGAAGACTGCTTTAAAAGCCAGGGAGAACATATTGAGACTTGCAGTGGGAAGCAAGTGAGAGTCACTGAAGGCTGTTGAATTTTTTTTTTTTTTTTTTGAGACAGGGTCTCACTATGTAGTTGAGACTGACCTGGAACTCACTCTGTAGCCCAGGCTGGTCTCAAACTCACAGCGATCTTCCTGCCTCAGCTTCCTGAGTGCTGGGATTACAGGCGTGCGTCACCACGCCCGCCTTTGAATTGGGTTTTAATAGTGCCAAATGGCATTTTAGGTGACACAGGCAGTGACACAAACAATGGATTGAAAGTTCATGTCGGCAGAGGCAGGGGGACTGACTGGAGCCTGAGCAACAGTGAAAGTGGAATGGAAGGTTATGAGAATTTTTAAAGGAAAAGAAAAGGTGGCAGGATTCAAGTCAGCCAATAAGACGTTCAACAGCAGGATCTGGATTGGTAGCAGAATTGGTAAGGGACAGAGGGTGGTGGAGGAAAGGTGTGGATATGTATCACGTATACACGTCTCAAATCTTAGTGGGGGATGCATTGAGTTCAAAATGACATTTCACATCTAAGAAGCAGTGCTGTGTTCAAAGGTCAGCAAACTTTCTGAAAAGGGCCAGCTAGTGAATATTCCAGGCTAGGTAGGCCATATCCAGTCTATTGTAGTAGTCAGCTCCGCTGTTGTATCAGGAAAGCAGCCATAGATAATAAGACAAGGAGTGGGTGTGGCTGCATTCTGACAAAACTCTTGTTTCCAAAAGCAGACAGCATGCTGCGTTTGGGTGAAGGGGTGTAGCTTGCTGAACCCGGCTAATGATAATCAGAAATCAGATAGATTAAAAAAGAGCAGGAACATAAAAGTCTAATTTTTTTCTTTGACATTTGGATGATTTTTATTAATAGCCTGTTCATCTTTTTATTAGTGTTTGTTTGCAATACATAATAATTCTATGCATCTTGGGGAATCGGTCCACACATATATAGACTCTTGACCATTTTTACCCCCCCATTCTCCCCTTTCACTTTCTCCCAAGATCCTAAAAACCTATATAGACATCATTTAGAGGCTAATTTTGTAGTATTTTAGAATGAAGAGTGTTCAGTATTCAGTGGGAAGCTTGTACCGACTGAGACTCATTCACGTATGCAGCCGTCATTTTGAGAGTCAACTGGGTGCTAAGCAGACTCTCCGTCACTCTCCTTTTCACTTTGTGCGTAGGACAACTCCCATTTTACAGAGAAGGAATGGAAGAGGCCCTTAGTAAGACAATTTGAAGTTGTCCAACTTTCTAAGAGGTTTACCTAGTTGCTGGCTGGAGGTCTTCCTTTCTAGCAAGAATATTAGCTAGGCTCAGTAGTTTGTATAAGGCAATGTCGAGTTTATTGGCTCCTTATATGTTGTCAAACTTTAACTTTGCAGTCAATTAACAGTCTTCAGGATAACAGTCCCCTATTCTTGTTAGAAGTTCTCAAAATTGTGTAATCACTACACAATCTTATAATTTAAGGTTTGTGGTGTAATTTGATGATCTCAGTTTATCTAGACCACTTATATTTTTTCCAGTGATCAATTTAACTGCTGAGCCCCTCGCAGGATCCTTCTTATGTAATCTAAGACAAATATTGGTCTGTTTGCTAGAACTGCTAAAAAAAGTTGTATGGATTTTGTTCCTGTTTAGCTGAGAATTATTACAGAAAATATTGTCTGTTATAACCCCATGTATTTCTTTCTTCTTTTTCTTTCTTTCTTTCTTTCTTTTTTTTTTTGGTTCTGGGGATTAAACTCAGGACCTTGCACTTGTGAGGTAGATGCAGTGCCTCTGAGCTAAATCCCCACCAGCCCATGTATTATTTCTTGTGAAAAACATCTCAGAATTTAACATAAGAAAAGTTAATTCTTTCTGAGAAAATGATTCTGTTTCTCAGCTAGAAGGAGCCATACAACTAATTGCTTTTCCTTTTTTGATAGGGTTTCTAGGAAGCTCAAAACCATATTCAGTATGAAAAACCAGAAACTATTACCTTTTCCTTTATATATTTTCCAGGCTGAACCACTTTTTTCATTATCATTTTAATAATTTTCATTTTCTTACCACGAGCTGTCTCAAATACTTCTTGAAGAAAGACAAGTGTTTAAAAAGGTTAAATTTAATTGATTCAGAATCAAGGTAGAGTCAGTGAATCAAGATAGTTACCTAAATTCCATTAGACTCAGGAAAAAATGTTGAAAGACTCTATGATTAAAAGCAGATATTTACTTGGGCGACTCTTAGAGGACTTAATGTTTGCTCTATGATGGCAAATTGTTACACTTCTGATGAGCGAGCTGCCTAAATGGATCATTATACACATCTGCCTGGAGCCTTATGCCTGGGCATGGGAGAGATACTAATAACAGAGAACAAGCATGAAGTTTGGAGATAGGAGATCTGAGGACTCGTTTCAACTGTACCCCTAAATGTTCAGGTGAGGATACAGAAGAAAGTCAGGTGGGTGAATTTCAAATCCCTTTCAAACCTAACCTTCTTCCTAACGCATTGCTTACCTGCTTGCTGTTCTCTGCCATTCACATTTTTGCATGGTTCCTCAAGGTAGTCTTATTTTTCTAGGAAGACTCAAAGCTCCATTAAGTCTTGACTCTGTATCATGTTATTTTTATTTCCATTCACTGAATTATATAAATCATGTTCCAAATGGATTTGTATTTGCAAAGACAAATACAGTGAAATTAAAACAAAATAAATTTAAGCTAAATGAAAAAAAGAAAAGGTTTATGCAGAGAGAACAAAATATGAAGACCAGAAAGATGAGAAGGCAGGTAGAGAGTAGTTAGGCACCTGGAGAATAAGACACCAGCACCCGAGTGCCTGCAGAGAGTACATTCGGTTTCTGCACAAACACATATTGCCTTGGAAACTACAGCAAAGCGGACTAAGAGCATGAAGAAATCTCTTTGTCTTAAATTAAATTTAACCACCACATAATAGAAACATAGCATGGGTTGATTCAGTGTTCAGTCAGGTGCTGATCAATGATCTACACAGTTATTTATTGAATATGGCAAAGGGAAATCCCTTTAGTCAGATCTTCCAATTCCATGGGTGTTCAGAACAGATTTTTTTTTTTTTATAATGGGACAATGGAAAAGAGAGATTTTGTTTCATAAGGACATGTTTCATTGTAAGAAGTTTTGGCATGTAGTGGCTGCCAGACATGAGGGGCCCCTGTGGGCTCAGAGCAGATAGTAGCAACAAAAGCAAAAAATGAGGAGAAAGGTTGGGAAATTTGGAAAGCAGCACTTAGGAAAGCGGTGAGCAATGAGGTAACATAGGTGACTATTCCTTTGTTATGGGAAATATTTTCTGGTGAGCATTTCCTAGGGAAAGTTCTCCAATACCATAATACACTGATGGGAAATATTTTTGTAGCAAGAGGTCATAAGAGATAGCAGAAGAAATTTGAGGCTACGGAAGTTGATAGTACTTCATTCATTTAGCAGATATTTATAAAGCTCTTACTGTGTACGAGAGAGACACCATGCCAGTCAGTGAAGGGAGCAAATAATGAGTAATACACCAGATCTGTTATTGAGGAGCTCATATAATAATGAGGATATGGTTCAAAATAAATCTTGTTGATTTAGAAAAATATTTACTGAACACCTATTGTATCCCAAGTCTAGTGTTAAGTGATAGATACGCAGTGAAGAGCTAAAATGAACATAGCTGTCTTAAAATGTTAAATTAGAAATTTGTAAACCGGGAGTATTTTTTTTTTCTTTTCCCTGTCTCAACTGAGAACACAAAGGCTGACTGCTAAGAACTGAAGCAATTAAACAAAATTGGAGAGGGTCCAACTAGTATACAACAAAGCAATAGGAAGAGAGCCGGGGCTCACTTTCTGTCCAGGAAAACTGGCAGAATTATAAATAGATATTTATCTTATTTTACCAAAATAGTAAGATTTTCTTAGTTCTGAAGATTGATATTGTTGGCTACCTAAAATAGTGCCCTCATATCAAGAGGCAAAGAATGAAATAAATATCTGTGTTTCCAGAGATAGCAGATATGTAAAGTATGAGGTGTTATCAAAAGTGTGTTTAAACTTTTTAAAAATTTTACTATAATAAAAGAGACATTGCCATTTTTTTACCCTTGAAATAGTCCTTCACTTCAAACATGTTTACCCCATGATTCTTGCCACTTTCTGAAGCTTCTGGAAGTTCTCTGAGTGTCATTAGTTGCACTGTTTTGTCTGCCTCCTGTTCTGAATTTATTCAAAATGTTTATTGTTCATGGTCATCTTGGGGAGGAGCCAGGAGTCACGTGGTGCTAGACTTATGAACAAAGTAGGTGGGGATGCAGTATAATGTTTTTATTTGACAGAAAATGCCATGAACACTTTGAGTCAATTCAGGACATCAAGGCAGCCACCCAGAGACACAAAAGAAGACTTCAAGAACTGCCTCACAACATGCGAAGAACAATGAGATTAGTGTGTTTAAATGAGCGGATGCACTTTGAGAGGGATTCATGACAGAATATCTCTTTGTACAATTTTTTAGAAAAAAATTAAACATTCATCATATTTTTCCTTCACCCCTTATACGCTACCATACTTCCTGTCCTGTGTTCACACTTCACACCAGTAATAGATTACAGTACTTCTTCCAGATGTGCCTGAATGTGATCTCAAAACCCTTCTCCTTATAGTGTAATAGGTGGCATAAGATGAAGTCTTTTTGCCCTGTCGAGGGCAGCCCTTCTGCCCATCAGTGAATACTTGAGTTTCTTTTGGGCATTTTCTTTGACTCTCTATTACATTCTTTTTTCAATGTTTAGATGAAATTGCAGTCTGACAGCTGTCGAAAGATGGTGACAATATGTTGTGACTAAGGAATTTGACAACTTTAGAAAACAACAGCACAATTTTTATATAATATATAGTAATATAAATAGTTTTATGTAACTATAATAATTTTATTGTAGTCATCATTAATACCTAGCATGGATATAATCACATATAATCTAGCACATATAATCTCTCATGCATCATATTATGTGACTTGTACAGATTTTATTTCATCCTCAGAGTAACTCTGTGATTCAGGTGCTACTGTTGTCTCCTGAAACTAAGTTGCCCAAGGTTTCACCAGTAGTGAGTTGTAGAACTTGAATTCAAATATCCACCCTGTGTCTGATTCCAGAACTGAAGCTTATCCTTACCTGCCATCGGAAATATGAGACCGTCATTCAGGGACATAATGTTTTTTTCCTCCTAATGGATGGAAATGAGCCCTTCTTTCTAAAATCCAAGTCATGTGTGTTTTTCAGACAAAGGATAGAGTTGGACAAGCCCTTAAACTCGTTCTCTTTTCTGAGTCTGACAAAGGAGTGAAGAAGAGCAGCGTGCTGGTTTTCAGGTTGTCTCAGAGGGTCAGCGGCTGGCCCGTGTCCAGCAACATGTTCTCCTGGCCCATCCGTCCCTGTCCATGGATGTCACTGGGACACAACCGCTGATACAGAGTACTTGGCTTTGGGGAGGGGAGGAGAGGCAGTACTTGGACCGTTATATGTTATTCTTTATTAAGGTTGTCTGTAAGCTAATAAGACTTTCAATTTTGATTTTGTACCATACTCACCTGTGGGGTAAAACTTACAAGAATCCAAGGTAAGTGTTAGAAAAGTGAAGTGATAGGCAGTGCCATGGCTTGGGAGTGGTTGACCCCAGAGGGTCCGTGTGTTGGAAGCTGAGTCCTCAGTGTAATGGTTTTGAGGCAGTGGATCTTTAAGAGACAGAGGCCAGTGAGAGTGCCGATATCACTGGGCTTCTCCTCTCAGAAGGGCCTAATGGTCTCAGGGAGTGATTTTGCACTACAGTGAGTTGTTATGGGGCAAGCCTACCTCCTAAGTTTTTCTCTGACTGACTGTTTCTAGACATGATCTCTTCCTCCTGGATGAACTCCTGCTGTTGTGATGGTGTTTTCTATAAATTCCTTACCAGAGTCCCACTGATTCTGGTATGATACCCTTGGACCTCCAGATCTGTGAGTAAAATAAACCTCTCTTCTTTATAAATTTATTTAACCTCAAGTAATTTGGAATAGTAACAAAAATGGACTGATACATACATGGAATTAAAAAGTCACAATTTTCAAATAATTAAGAGTTGACACTAAAGAAAAAATATTTTTTAAACAAATATCTACAGAGTTAAGATGCTACAGAGTATAGGAACTAGAAACAATACTATTTCTTGAGCTCTTTTATAGGTTAGATAGAATTTTTTAAAAGCATATGACTACATAATTTTCTTTATAGCTGGGGAAACTAAGGATCACAGAGGTTAAGACACTAGTCTAAGGTGACACATCTATATGACCAACTCTGGTCAAACCAAGTTTTCTTTACAATAGGGACTTAATTTACTTAATTTGACCTACACGAGGAAGATCTATGAATTATCAAGCACCAAAGAGTGAACTTACCACAAAGCTCATTAAGTTTAAGAGTCAGAGTATCTTACTTGCACAGTCCTTTCCAAAACCCTGAGGGAGACCCATTATTTTTTACTTGTAATTTTGTATTCTTTTGGTTAACCACACTGCCTCCCTTTTCCACAGAAATTATATAAGCCTTGGGCCCCACAAAATTTGAATGTGCTTCTGAATGCTCCCCATTATTCTAAATTAAGAGATCCCATGGTGCTTCCATTTTCTTCCCTACCACCCAACAATGTAGTATGTATAGAGCCTTATCTCTTGAGTGTCATTCACCCAACTTTCCAGTGTTTCCCTTCTTTGGGAAAAAAACTTTTTTTGAGACAAGGAGCTGCGTTGGGGGCCGAAGGCTTCCAGTCACTCAAGAAAAATGTGTTCGTTTTTACTTCCATATCTTACATGTGACATCTCCATCATGTGTTTGTAACCCCTTGTGAGAATGACCAATCTAAATATAGTAAATGCAGTCAAGGAAAAGGGCCCAGATTTTAAATAAACATCCATGAATTCTGTATTTACATGTCATGCTCTGGAGCCATCTTTTTGTGAGTCATGGATTTTCCATTTAGATCAAACCACACAAAAAACATCGTGGTTTGTTAATTTGGGACCCTTGGGAAGAGGAAAATATTTCTAGTCAAATATCCTAAGAGATTCTGTATTCTGCAAAGTAAAACATCTTGGTAAATCATTAATAGTTGTTGAATGACTACACATTTAGGACAAGAAGATGTTCATGGTAAGTGAATTGTGTTTCTAGAACCGTGGCAATGTAGGACATGTGATTAATGGCAGATTCAGCAAGCACTTAAACCCTGAATTAATGTAAAACTTGATTAGGAAACTGCTTTGGGCCATTTACATATTGGAAAAAGGATGATAAGATATTTATTACTACCCATAAAAATAAACCCAAGTAACTGTAAGGAGGCATTATATTATTATCATTATTATTATTGATCTCGTAGTAGGAATTGAACCTAGGGTCTTACGTGTATTAGGCAAGTGCTCTAGCACTGAGCTGCTAATTAAATGTTAACTTAAACCAGTGTCATACCAATAATAAACTATGTGATTTCAGACAATGTTGTTGCTGCTAATGATGGTGATAATAATAATAGTAAGAGTCAGTGATATTGTTTCTGATATCAGGAATTGTGCCAAGCACCACTGTATATCCATTTCTCATCAAACCTGAAAAATTTATCATTCTCCCTATTTTCAGATGAGCACCCTGAGGCCCAGAAAAGTAGAGCAACTTGCTCAAGTCTCTTGGTACATCATGGACCTTCTATCTGAGCAAAGTCTATCAACTGCAGAACCTCAGCTCTTAAGCACTCCGTGTGCTATTTTGCCTCTGTGGAGCTTTGTTTCCCTTCAGCACAAGGAAGGGTGTGCCCTCTCTGATCTGTTTTTTTGTTTTTCTTTGTTTTTTCTCCCCAGCACTAGAGCTGGCAGCAAAAGAGTTCTTAGTTTTAACCAATATGTTTGTTTTTCTAATTGGTCTCTACCAGCTCAGGGTAATTAAAACCCTACAGCTCCTACATTCCCCAGACAGAAGCTTGCCTGTTGACCACGCCTCGTGGTGCACAGGGTGTTGATAACGTATGGAACCTACGTCAAAAGCCAAAGATATGTGGAAAGGAGCAAGTTCTGTGTGAACAGAAAAGAGGAATAAGTGCCTAATGTACTCTGCATTTCTGCCTCTTTACCAACAGCACTGAGTGTTGACCTGACTCAGACTCCCACTAACAACCTCAGATGATCTGTTGGTAAATAAGTAAATATGCAGTGAAATAGGGGAGTTTAAAAATATTTTAAAATATCACTCAGCAGCTTGCCATCGAGGTAACCATTTATTATGGCCATAATATCAGAATTAGCAATATGAAAAATGCTCAGTCATTTTGGATTGAGATATGGTCATGGCAGAGTCCTTCCAGCACAGCCTTAGTTACCACAGGGATCATGGCTTAGAATGTTCTAAGTTCTTGACATTGCTGGACTATGAGTGTTTACTTAACATTTGTGTGAAGATCTGTGCCTGAATAGAAGCAGAAACAGACCAGGACTTCCTATAAGGAGCATGGATGAGACATCTCATACTGTACCCTGGGTTCTTCAAGAGTAGTCTGTCAGGGGCTGGGGATTTAGCTCAGTGGCACCATGCCTGCCTCACAAGTGCAAGGGCCTGAGTTTAATCCCCGGTATCAAAAAAAAGTCTTAAAGAATAGCTTGTCAGGACAAGGAGAATGTTGGGACAAGGAAGAGGGCCTTTTTTAATTTCATGGAGTTACTGAGTAGTCCCTTTCTTGTTTTATGTTGGATGCCATTGGTGCTATTAAGATGAAGTACAGAGACTTTCCTTTCAGGAGGCCTTATAATAAGACAGAGAAGATGTGCATAAAAATCCATCTGTCTGCTTAGCGTGGCAATACATTTTTCTCTAACTTGTCTTATTTTTATGAAAAGATGGCATTGCAAATAGGCCTTAAGGGAAAATAATTTGGACATGTAGAAATTGGGATTAAGATAGGATGAAAATATGGGAGCAAAGATTATAGGAGGCAAAACAGGGAAGAAGAAACAGAGCCTAGGGTAAATCTGCTTGTATTTTCCCTTCATAAAATCAATATAGCTGTTATTGTTTGTGCTATTATTTGCTTCCTGGCCATCTCCTCAGACTGGAATGTCAGCTCCCTGAGAGCAAGGATGAGGTCTTTCCTGTTCACTGTTGTATGTCAGGTACCTATGACTGGATATAGAGGCGAGAGGGGATCAGTAACTTGTATCATATAAAGGGAAGGTTGGAAAAGGATTGCTTGAGAGTGGAGAAGTACCATAGAAGACATAATCATTTTTTTTATTCAGAGAATTAGTTAAGCCTTTATTAAAAAAAAAAAAACCAAAAGCCTTGTAGTAGTCATAATGCTAGCTGGGCAGACAACAAAAATTAAAATCAAACAGAGCAGACATTAAGATTGGGCAATAGAGGTCAGATGGAGACAATTTAATTCAACATATGTATGAGCCAGGCATTTTGAAATGGGAAGGGTGAGAGAATGCAAAAGTGAAATCAAGATCAACTCCGACAGAATTCTAAGGGGGAAAGATTGTGCATTTTAAGTAAATAGTAACTTTGTAGAAGAGACAATGATTCAAGTAGAATATGAATAATAAGTAGGGATTTTTTAGAATAGAAATGGAGAAAAGGACATTCCAATGAAAAAAAAAGAGGTGGGAAGAGAAATAGCATTTGTTAAGAACCTGTGTACCAAGAAATTTGGTAATATGCTTCACTTGAATCATTTCACTTATTCTTTGCTGATCGAGGGGATGAGATTATAAATGAGGAAATTGACCTTTTCAGTTGCTATGTTTAGCTCCTGATGTCTTACATGTTCAGAGGTGGGACCTTTGGAGGATGATTTGCTCATGGAGCTTTATTCATCAGTGGAGTGCTATTAGGAGGTAGGGCCTTGTTCTGGTTTATATCTAGATGTTCCTCCAAAGCCCCACACACTCATAGGTAGGAGTCTGGGGAGGTGATTGGGTCATGGGGGACCGACACTGATCAGTGGTTCAGTCTACACATGAGTTTATAGCTCAGTGTGATACTGGGAGGGGAAGTGTGGTCAGAGGAGGTGGGTCACTGAGGGCATGGCCTGAAAGGTTTTGCCTCCCTCCCTCCTCCCTTGTCATGCTCTGCTTCCTGCAGCCACCATGCCTCTCTGCCATGCTGTCCTGCCTTAGAGCCAGCTGAGACTGTGGGCAGACGTATCTACAAACTATGTGCAAAATAAACCTCTCCTCCTTAACTTGGGGGTGCTTTTTGTCCCACTGGCGAGAAAGTAACTAAGATAGAATTGGTCAGAAGAGTTTGGT
This sequence comes from Fukomys damarensis, assembly GCF_012274545.1. NCBI lineage: Eukaryota > Metazoa > Chordata > Mammalia > Rodentia > Bathyergidae > Fukomys > Fukomys damarensis. Next base: position 27,313,228 of record NW_022900932.1, read on the forward strand.
TCTGGGGGTGTGCTCTGGAGGCATATACCTCCCCTCCCCAGCTCCTCCTTTTGCTTTGTTCTTCCTGAAATACAAGATATGAGTAGTTTTCTTTCATGAGATGTTAGCACCATGCCATTCCTGCCTTGGAGCCAGCTGTGGCCTGAATCCTTTAAAAACTGCAAGCCAAAATAAACCTCTCCTTTTAGTTGTGAATGTTGGGTATTTTGTACCAGTGACAAGAAAATGACTAAAAGCTTGAATCTATGTCTCTCTGGCTCCAATTTGGCAATAATAATAATAATAATAATAATAACAATAATAATAATAATATATAATTATTATAATGGTTAATACTTATTAAGCATCTTTCTTTCTTATGCATTTGGGAAAATCTATCCTTCATGAATCAACTCAAGTATCATCTTTCTGATACACTTCCCTACAAAGCTCTGTAAGTGCTCTGTCCATGCCATTGGGTATATACCTCACTATATTGCAGTTGTCCAAGGTCACCTATCTGGAAGACCTAAAGCTGTGAACCTGATAAAGAGAGGAACTGAATGTATACATCACTTTTTGACAATGGAACTCCATGTGACACTTCTTTGTGTGACCAACAATGAATTGAAACTTATAAGTAAAATTATAGGTGAAGAGAATCTAAATTAAATAGCTGTGCCCTAGCTGCAAGAGAGGCTGAACAAGCAGAGAGATGGACTGATAAGTGGGGGGGAGTCTTTTAACACTGTAGGGGTTTTGGGTTGAGCTAAATCTACCCTGAAGAAGATTTGGGTAAATATTAAACCATGTTTTGAGTGTAGATTATGGATAAAGGAGGAATGGGAAAAATGATAAAAAATCATTTTTCTAACAGTGACTCAGTTGAGCATCAGATGTCAGTTTATCACGTGAGCTTAACACGGACATCATTGGTGGGATGCAAGATGATTTGGGGCTTTATGAAAACATTTAGAAACCTTTAAAAATATTTTAATAATAATTTATCTTAATATACAATGAAAAAATAGTTCGTACATAAAAATCTGTGAGTTCAGAGCTGTTCTTGTTTAGGAAGAGATTAATTTTAAGTAAAGTTAACAAAGTGTAATTCATACTTGTAATGTCAGCATTTTGGGAGGCTAAGGCAGGAGGATTATAAGTTTGAATCCAGCCTGGAGAACTCAGAAACTTAGTGAGACCCTGTTTCAACCAAACAAAACAAAAACAAAAACAAAACAAAAGAACATAGGGCTGGGGATATAGCTCAATGTGAAGACCATGGTTCAATCCCCAGTATGGAAAAAAGGGAGTAACTCAATATTTCAGTATTAAAAAGTAGTAGTGCAGCAAATGACACATACCTTTGGCATGATTTCTGCAGGTTGCATGGGAATAGTAGATATGGAAGCAAGAAATTTCCTCCTTCATAGGGTGGCAACAGTATCTTTTCTTTCTGCAGGTGGGATCAGGATTAGACTAGACCTTTTGTAGTGTCCAGGTGACACTTCAATGGATTTGCCATGCCTACCTAGACTGAATTTTTTGGAATTTAATCTATGCATCCTCATAATTCAGCCAAACTTTGGAAAGGACCAATCTCAGAGTTATCAGACTTTAAATGTGAGTCTACATCTGTGTGGCCTCTAGGGGAGGGATCTTCCATCCCATAAGTGATTTAAGCTCAAGCTTTGGCCCCAGATATAGGTGTACTCCCTGATTCCATGTTGCCTCCTGAAGGTTTCCCATCCATAAATCCTCTCATTACTGGCCACTCACTTTCATGTTGTGAGCTGACTGAGAAAGGAGCGCTCTCCTCTCAGGTTACAGCTCCCAGTCTGCCTCAACATAGGTCTTTAGTGGGTATGGAAACAAAACCCCCTAGATGGGACATTGCTGTACTGTATAGGTTCAGTGCTCAGGAAATTGAATTAAATTAAAAAATATATCCTTAACAAGAATCACTTAGTTACTTACTCTTTAGAGACATTTATGGATTAGCAAGACCTGGTACTTCAGGAAGCAAAAAGAGAAAGAGAGGGAGCTGGGAATAATAATGTGAAATAGGGACTGCAGAGGAGTTTGCATTTGTTGAGGTTGGTATAACTTGGGCATGGGTTGTATCTGGAAGACAATGAATTAGCAACAAGAACCACCTGGACTTCCTGATCTGAGGACTTGTTGAAATATGCGGGAGTGGCTCATCCTTGTCCATGTACATAGGAGAGAAGCATCGAAAATTAATTTAAAGGTAGGGTCCATTTAGGGACTATTCTTACCTATAGTTGGGATTACACTGGAAGGGGATTTTGACTCTACTTGTTAAGCTGGTCAACAACTAAAGTTTTAAAAATGGGGCTAACAATTGCACCCTCATTAAGCAAACTCAGATATCATTCTTTTCCCTTCATGGTGGATGAACCTGCCTTATTATATCTCCAAGTTAGTAATGTCACAGCTGATAATATTACTGTTCATCAAATATTCTATTTTAGTTGAGTTGTATCTTTTGTAGAGCAGTTACACATTTCTACCTTGCTAAATTCTCAAGTAGCCATAGGACTGCTTTAGCTAAGAATGGTCTACATAATGTATAATGCCTAGGCTAAGAGCCTGAACATCTCTTTATCCTTTGCTTCAATAACCAACAATAGTCCAGCTTGGATCCAACCCTAAAGCCACTTGGCACAAAGCTGTGGCTGACCTGCAAAGGACATGTAATGAGTTCAAGAAACAAAATTTTCTTCTTGTAAACCATTAAGTTTTTATACTGTTTATTATGGCAACTTGCACATCTTGCCTGATAAAATTATCATTGTAGGGCTGGGGATTTAGCTCAGAGGTTTGGTGGTCTGCCTTACAAGTGCAAAATCCCTGGTACCAAAAAAAAATTATCATTGTAACCTCAGCAGTAATAATTTCATTTTTTAACACATATTATTGTACAAATGGCACTGAGTATTTTGTGTGCTTCATATCTCATTTAATATGGTAACAACAGCAACAACAAAAGTATGGTAACATTGTGAGGTAGATATTAGCAAGTGCAAAATCCCTGGTACCAAAAAAAAAATTATCATTGTAACCTCAGCAGTAATAATTTCGTTTTTTAACACATATTATTGTACAAATGGCACTAAGTATTTTGTGTGCTTTATCTCATTTAATATGGTAACAACAGCAACAACAAAAGTATGGTAACATTGTGAGGTAGATATTTTCCTCAATTTATAGATGTGGAAGTTGAAACTGTAAGATGTTGAAAAGATTTCTTCTGGTCACATGACTAGTATATGTGGTCACAATTTGAACAGAGTTTTGTTCTTAACTGCTTCACTCTGTTATACATCCTTACCCAACAACTTTCATTAGGCTATTGTTAGACACAAGTACACAGCTGCACACTCTCAGATCTCTCAAAATTGAGTCCCTACGAGGAATAAACCCACAAAAGCAAGCCATAGCCTCTTATGATCGGGGGAATAAGATAAAAAGTAGCTAATCTATTACTCACAACATATAAAAACATACATATCAGAAGTCTAGAGCCATAAACACAAGTTGTTATTATGAACTAATACCCTAGGCCTGTAAAAATAATTCAATACTTGTATTACACTACTGACATGATAATATATTGGAAGTTGCATAATGACACAAATATTTATCACCAAAAATATTATTGGGCAAGTAAATTTTGGGAGGAATATAAATATATTGCCTACATACTAAATATTTTGCTTTGGAAATAATGGTCTGAATGATACATATTTCAACCACAAATATACATTTGTCAAACTCATTATTGGGTAATTATAGGCCACATGAACTGTTGTACAAATAAGCACCACTTACTTGGGAGAGTTCACCAAACAAACTAAATTAATAATGATGTAACAAAACCACACTAATTTGTAATTTAAAAACAAGAACATCAGCAATTTAAAGATTATAGCCAACCAACCCAAGGCAATGCTGAGTACATTTTGACAAGGAGGGACCCTTCCTGAAATTCGTGTGCATTTTGGTCATGTGCACCTGAGTTTGTGTTGGAATTTGCAACATTGCCAAGCAGTATGCAAGAGCCAGAATTGTTAGCAGAGCAGCGAATGAATGTTCTCAATGAACTGGCAAGGTGATGCCTTGAATTTATGAAGACTGAAATTTAATGATTTCTAACAGCCCACTTAGTAGTCCTCAAGTCTATGAATTAAATCAGGATCAGTTTCCAACCATTTAGACGGCAGCTGATTAATGGGTCTCAAGGAGCATAGCTTGATAATCATTCTTCTAACGCAGATTGCCCAGCTTTTCCCATTTGGATCCCAGTTTCAATGCATCCTGCGATATATACCTCCCTGACTGAAGAATCCAGCATGGGGCGTCTGCTCTCTATATATTTTTAAAATGGTCTTTGTGAATCTATCAATCACCTCCGAGCATGCATTTGGTTTTCCAGGTGCCTCAGTATTGATAGAGAAATGCCTTGTGCTAGGAGCTTCTGTGGCTTCCCTGACCCACTATGAGCATCATATTTCCCAAGACTGAGAGGGTGCTAGCACTACTGGTTGTAGAACAACAGGGTGGTATGACCAGCCTGCATCATAGATGCAGTGGCAGGTACAGGGCTCTTCAGACTAAGTAGAGAGAGGTTTTTTGGATTCCTTCCTGGGAGGACCTACCTAAAACCCCTTATGCGGCTTTTCCTCAGGGACCCTAACTGGACCTATATTAGGATAATTTTACTGGCTTCACTGTTTACTTCTCAGTCTTGCAACCCAACCTCCTTGTTACCTCCAAGCAACAAATGACTTTGTACCTACTTCAGTTTTTAAAATTCAAGTTTAATCATTCTCATTTTAAAATATCCTGCAAATATATACTCCCCCTGTGCATTTTTTCTGCTATACTGGGGTCTGAACCCAAGGCCTTTGCACTGAGCTGCATCCCTAGCCCTTTTCATTTTTTATTTTGAGACAAGGATTTGCTAAGTGCTTAAGTTGCTCAGGCTGGGCTCAAATGTGAGATTCTCCTGCCTCACCCTTTCAGATTATAGACATACACCACCACAGCCATCTTCCTGTGGATTTCCTCCCTGCATTTAAATTCCCATGTAGGTACTTTGTGTTATGGGTTGTATTGTGCTCCTTGAGATAGATAGGTTGAAGCCCTAATTTTTCAGCACCTCCAAATGTGATCTTATTTGGAAATAGGGTCTTTACAGAGATAATCAAATTAAAATCAGGTCATTAGAGAGGGACCTGTTGTATTTCAACTGGTGTCCTTATAAAAAGGGTAAATTTGGGCACAGAGACAAAGTTGTACAGAGGGGAAGATTATGTGAACATGTAGGGAAAATGATATCTACAAGTCAAGCATTGCCTCAGGTTGCCAGAAGCTGGGAGAGAGGCATGGAACAAAGTCTCCCTTGAAACACTCAGAAGGAATCAACCTGACACCACCTTCATTTGGGTCTTCTAGCTTCCAGAACTTAGATAATACATTTCTGTTGTTTAAGCCACCTAGTTATACAGCCCCAGGAAACCAGTACACCATGTCACTTTGCAGATGATATTAATTCATTAAACTTTACTACAATTTAACAAGTGCCTATAATTCAGGCCAAGGTAGAGGTGTATGATTACAGCTTAATGTGTGTCTGCCTCCTCAAGCTTTCCACATCTCTTCTCCACTAAGACCTATCCTTAATTAACCTACCCATTTTTCACTGCCTCTCAACCCTCAGTGTTGTCAGTTCACTCTGTACCCAGCCTAGATTGGGTCTAAAACTTGACCATCAATATGATTATCTTCTCACATTCCATCAACTACCTGCCCTTTGTTTCCACACTATAGTCTTCTGAAAACCTCTGGATTAAACTTCACTCTCTGCCTGTATATATGCGTTTCAGTGTGGCTGGAGAAAAAAAAAAAACATGCAGACAATGGCGCTTAAATTAAAAACTGATAAACTGGGTGGTGTCATATATGTCTGTGACCCCAGAACTCTGAGAGGCTGAGGCAGGAGGATCTCAAATTGAAGCTGAGCTTACAATTTAGCGAGATCCTGTCTTAAAGTTTAAAAAAAAAAAAAGCTAAAATTTAAAAAGGGCCAAGAATACAGATCAGTCTGAAGGTTCACTAATACTGCAAAACCAAACCAAACCAAACCAAATGAACCCACTAGGTCTGTCAGAAATAAACAACTTAGTCTCTCCCTTTACAAAAGACTATTTTCTTTCTCCTCAAAATTCTAATACCCCTTCCCCTCTTCTTCACTTTCATCTGATGATCCTGCCTCCTGTTTCACAAAGAAGCAATCCAAAGAAAATGTTTACATGACCAATTTCCATATTTATCCGGGCCATGCTATATTCAATGACCTCCTTTTGCCATCGTGTTCATGTGCTTAAGCCCAGACCCTGCCTCTGGGCAACAGAACTCAGGTCTTATCTCTACTCTGGAGTCACTGTCTGCCATTACCACCTTCTCTCCCACATCAGTGGTTCCCTGTTTACTCATCTCCTGGATGTTTCCCCAGAAAATTAGCATGGTGTGATTTTTCACACCTTAAAAGAAAGAGCCTCTTCTGACATGCATCTCTTGCAGCTTCCACTCCATTTCTCTCAACTTCCTTGAAGAACATCTATGAGTGAATTATTATTTTCTTCCAAGTTCTCTTCTTTCATATTTGCTTGACAGAACTCCAACTAGTCTCTTGCCTCCAGCCCTTCACCAAGATTAATCCTGTGAAGACCATGCAGTGATGTCCGAACTGTTGAGTCCGCTGAACAATTCTCAATCCTCATCTTTTTTGACTTCTCAGATATCATCAGAAATCCTTGCCACACGTGAGTGCTTCCTCCTCATTTAAATATTTCTTTCTTTGGCTCCAAAGTTCCACACTTACCTTATTTGTCTTCTATCTCAATGGACATATCTTCTCCATGTGCTTTGTTGGTTTTTCTTATTTCCAGATTCCAAAGTTTTGGGCTGTCATGGGCCTCATTCCTTGGAATTCTTATCTTTTATGCCTACTTCTTTCTGTGGGTGATTATCTCTGTGTTCAAAGTTTCTAAATGCTGACTATCCCTATGTTTATCTTTCAGTTTTCATCTTTTCTCTGAATGTCAGATTGAGGTGCCCACTTGACCTATCCACTTAGATGTCTAATAGGTTCTTCAGTTTAATATGGCCAGGACTAAAGTCCAGCTCTCACTTCTCCCAGTGTTTTTTTTTTCTTTCTTCTTCTTCCAAAAATGTCCTCTTCAGAGTGCATGTCAAGCGTACCTGTCAGTAGCTCAAATCCCAATCTGACATTCACCTCTAGCTCACGTTTCATATTCAACCTCTCAGAAAAGAACGATGTTTACTGTCTTTCAGAAAGTCACCCAAACCCAAGGACTTCTCTTACCTGCAATGCTCACTCTCTGGTCCAGCCACCATCATCTCACACCTGACTTGTGCAGCAGCCACCCAATTGTTTACGTGCTTCTGCTCTTGACATTAATAGTGTTACCAGAGCACCCCCAAGGGAAGACTTGTGTGTTTTCTTTTTAAATAATAGCTTAATGAGATATCACTCACACACTATATAATTTACTTATTCAAAATGATCAGTAGTTTATCCAGTCTCCAACTGATGGGCAAATGGGCTGTTTCCAAGTTTTAACTATTACAAACTGTGCTGCTATAAACATGGGTGTGCATATATCACTCTTTTAATTCTTTTGGAAAGATACCCAGAAGAGGGATGGCTGGGTAAAATGGAACCTCTAATCCCAGCTCTTTGAGGCATCTCCATATTGGTTTCCACGGAGGTTGCACCAGTCTGCACTCCCACCAACCATGGAGAAGTGTTCCTTTCTCCCCACAACCCCTCCAACATTTGTTATTGGTTGATTTCTTGATAGCAGCCATTCTTTGTGGGGTGAGGTAGAATCTCTGTGTTGTTTTCATCTGCATCTCTCGAATGACCAGTGATGTGGAACATTTTAAAATATATTTCCTTACTGCTTTTATTTCTTTGTCTGAGAAATATCTGTTCATTTTAGATGCCCATTTTTGAACCAGGTCCTTATATTTGAGGAGGCTAATTGTTTTGAGTTCTTTATATATTCTAGATAGGTTTTTCTATCAAATGGAATACTACTCAGCCATAAAGGAAGTGGGAAGGGTAATAAGGGAAAGGAAAAAAAAATAGGAGAAAATGAAAAAATGGAAATAATGTTTGTAAATGGGGAGGGGAGGAGGGGGTGAGGGGAGGGCAGGGACAAAGGGAAAAATGAGAACCAAGACCTGTCATGTAAAGGTGCAAGATCCCAGTAATGAATGTAACTGTTCTGTATACCTAAAATGTACCAATAAACTCAATGAAGAAAAAAAAAAAGATCAGTTGTGGGCTGGGGATTTAGCTTAGTGGTTCCAATGCCTGCCTCACAAGCACAAGGACCCTAGTTCGATCCCCAGTACCAAAAACAAAAAACAAAAAACATCAGTTGTATAGCTTTCGATCTATCTATAGAATTATGTAGCTATCACTGCAGTTATTTAAGAACATTCATCACCACATCAAAGCGTCAGTGACTTCTTTCCTCTTAACTGTCCTTGCACCCTTGCAGTTATTATGAGTATACTTCGATTCTATAGATTTGTCTTTTCTGGACACTGAATGTGTCAAAATTTGACAACATTTTAGCTTTTGTTAGTGGTCTCTTTTAAGGTTCATCCCTGTTATAGTTTGTATTAGTATTTTATTTCTTTGACCTGTCAAATAATATTCCATATCCTATGGATATGTTGCATTTTATTTATACATCATCAGTTGGTGGACATTTGAGATGTTTCCTGTTGGGATTATTCTGAATACGGTTGGTATGACTGTTTGTTGACAAGTTTTTGCAGGGACATCTTGTTTCTTTTATGGTGGCGATATAGCTAAGAGTGGAATTGCTGAGTCATATAGTAATTCTATGTTTAACATTTTGAGGAGCTGCCAGACTGTTTTCCAAAGAGACTGCACCATTTTACATTCCCACCAGCAGTGAATGAGGTTTCTAATTTTTCCACATCCTTGCCAACACTTGCTGTTACTTGACTGCTTTGTTTATACCCATCCCAGTGGATATGAAATGACCCCTGGTGTAGACTGAAATCATCTTTCCCCCTTTCCTGTGCCCCCACTTCATGCCTCATCATTCACAGTAAAATTAGAAACCCTTACTACAGCTTTAATGTCTTGTGTTGTAATTTGCTTCCTCTCTTTGAGAAACCTAACTCTCTTGCCTTGTTTTTTGGCACTTCCTCTATTGCTTGGGTTATTTAACCTGGCTGGCCTCAAAGCTTGTGCAGTTATTGGTCCTTCAGAAATAAGTCTAAGATGTGCTTCCTCCAAACAGTCACATAACTTGTTCCTTCACCTCGTTTGGGCTTGTGAATTCCACAGCTTACAAAAAGAAGTAATGAGGAAGAATTTTCAACAGATAGGTTCCCCAAACTGCATGAATTTGGTAACCTGCATCTCTTTCTGATCAGGTCTATGCTGCTTAAAGCTTTGGCAGAAATTATTACTGACATAAAAAAAAAAGCAGGAGATGGTGGTGCATACATGTAATTCCAGCACTTGGGAGGCTGAGGCAGAAGGGTCACAGCAAGTTCAAGCCAAACATGGGCTATGTAGTGAGTTCAAGGACGGTCTGAATTCCATAGTGAGACCCTAGGAAAAAAATTTTGCTTTGGATTTTTTAGTTCTTTTAGGATGAAGGGAAGTGGGGTGCAGTGGAAATGGCATTAAGAAAATTTTCAGAGGAGAGTTAATGATGATAATTTGTTGTCATTTGTTCCTTACACCCAAAGGAGATGTCTTATTGCTATCTGGAATAACAAAAGATAATGACATTTTAGGTGCATATATGTGTGGGGGTGTCCATCAGACAATGCAATTTCTGTCTTGACACTCATTTTTTGGTATGACTCTTAGTAAATCACCTAAGCTTCCTGAGCATAAGAATTTTCCTATCTGTAAAACGAGTTGGACTGCATCCTTGAGCTCCCCCTAATCATGACATGCTATATTCTGTCATACTTTTCATTTAATGAGATATTAATGCTGGCTTGGCTTTAAGACTTGGGGGCCTGGGAAACTGGTAGCTATCAGCCCCGCCCCCCCAAAAAACAAAAAACAAACAAAAAACCCTGCAAATTCAATTTGAACATAGTAGAGCTTGATATATTTTTGTATCTGAACTTCAAAAGACCAAGCTTTGAGTTGGCAATATGGGGGATTCAGTTACTATTTTTGACAAGTAGTTGGACTTATAGAATGATACATTGCATCTGGCAGCATTACTGATGAATCAGTGGACAAGGACAGAGTTAAGAATTCCAAAATAGTTGAAGGGCCTTAAAAGATTGATCTTAATGAGGACACTAGATTCTTTTAAGAACCAGTGTTTGTCTTGAAAAACTGTCATTGTGCAGAAAGTGCTACTCAGTGCCAGCAGATGTAGGTGATATGCGGAGAGAAGGTAGGAGGAAGAAGAGAGCTTTGAGAATGACAAGGGCTCAGCTGGACTAGGCGAGAGGACTGCTACTGTCACTTCTAAGAGATCAATTTATTTCTTACTAGGGTGTGCTTATTGAGAGGGAAAGCAAGTGTTCATGAAATTGTAACGATGGGAAAGGTTGGGGGTGGTGTGTCTTTATCATGCTTGTAGAATGAAAAGGTTTGTCCCTGTAAAACAAAATGCCTATAACGACATGTAAAGTTCAGAGCTAATTTGCACTAATGTGATGACATGGTCTAAAATTGGCTTTTTCTTTGATAGCCTCGCCCTGTGTAATTGACATGCCCCGGGGCCACCTCAATCCAGAGGTTGCTTGCTGGTCCAGTTAGGAATGCCTGGGGCTGGAGCTCCTGCAAAGCCAGAGAAGCCAAGGCCATTGGAGAATGTGGGAGCACTGTCTGGATCTTCTGCCTCAACAGCTCAGTGTCTCCTTCTGGTACTATGCGGTCCTCGGACTTCTCTATGCAAGAGTCTCTGGGGCTGCCTTTGCTTGTGATTTGCCATACATGGTTCTGAGCATGACATTAACCTGTGGATACAAGAAAGGAACTTTTAGTTTAGAAGTGGCCTGTATTCTTCATGTTGCGTATCGACATTAATTAGTATTGATTTCCTGGTTGGGAGGGATTTTTTTCTTTTTTAATCTAAGCTCAACAGTAAAAGAGTACCTGTTTTCATTAGCAACATCTCCCCTGAGACAGAAGGGTAACCACATAGCTGCAGATCATGTGTTTACAATATCTAAACAAGTCCTCATTTTAGAGAAAAAATTGAGGCTACAAGAGGAAAAGTAAGTAGCCAAGGTCACCCAGGAAAATCCAAATCTTCCTCCTTGGATGTCAATGTATCTTGCATCTTGCCAAGCCGGGAGCTTCTTTCATAAAGGATGTTCACAAAGTGTTCAGGAAGACACGAAGGTGAGAGTGATGGGGTATGTGACAGCACGTAAACACCCTGCTCTGAACAGTATTGCCAACTTTGCTTTTGTTTTTGGTTTAACAGGGCCCAAAATAGTACATGTCTGCTTGCATTGTCTGTGAAAGCCACAATACTATGTAGGCCACAGAAACACTGCTCTTTGAGCAATTAACCTTTTAAAAGAAAAGTTCATTATTCTATGGAGACACATGAAGTGTGTACATTTCTTTCAGATATTAGCCTCATAACATATAATATGGGGCCTTTAAAATTCTCAGTATCTGCTTTTCTCCTAAAGGTGAAGTTGCTAACTTAGGGTTTCATTTTAGTATAAAAGTATGTCTAATGGGCTCTTTAATGGGTGTTGATTCCCCTTCATGCTCCAGCTTCTGAGAGTGTAGGCTGCTGCTCAGAAACTGTCTTCGGTGGAAGGAAGTGGTCTTGCCTTCTTCAGGGGCAGTCTGCAACTAGAAACTGTCCACGCAAGGGTTCAACAGTACCTCTGAAAAGCCATCTTGGTTTTAGTTTTTCCGGTGAGGACAACTAAGGTTTCTGTTTTAATGCATCAGTTAAACTTTTCCCTAAACTTAGTCCTGCTTCCTTCACCTTCTTATAGGTGTTCTTCCTCAGAGCACATCCAGGTAAGCATCCTATATGCATATTATCTTCAGAATACAGAAATGTTACCAGCTATCTGGGCATTCCTTAGTCCAGTCAAGTGATGCCTAAAATTAATCACAAATCTACCAATATTATCAACTTGGTAAATCTCTAAATAAAGATGATAACAAGGTTATAATTCTGCTAGCATGATGAAATTATCTTGTATTCTATTGTAAACACACTAATCCTTTCCCCAGAAGACAAAATCATTGAGTGATCTTTACTTTTCTTCTAATATTCTATAATTTAAATATTATAACTTAAAATTAATAATATTTAAAAACTGATATAAAATTATTTTATCTTATGTTACATAATAAGGGAATAAGAAAAGAAAAAGTAAATATATATATATATATTTTGTTATATCCATCGTACCCATAACAAATTAAGGAAATATTTGTGACAATTATGTTTCTAATTTCTGGTCATAGTTGATATTTCAACTATTTTCTACTATTCATTCTGTATTGTGCTTATCTTGAGCAAACATCTCAGCTGCTAATGGGTTCTGAACCTAGTTTACATTGAGAGGATATGCAAATTTCCATTGCTGATGGATCTGGGCCTTGAGTAGTCTTGCCTGGATTGGGCCATTGTTCTTCATTGATTTTAATATCAGGGAATGGTAATGTTAAGGATGGTTAAAATATATTCTGTATTCTAGACATATTCTTTCTTACCTCCATTGTGGAGTAATAGTGCAATTTCCCCTTGGTAGTTAGAATCAATCACCACAGACCATAAGTCCCTTTTTTTGTTTGTTGATTCAGAGACAAGAAGCTTAAACTAGCTGGGCAGACTTAACTTTCAGTTCAGTATAATCAATATATGTCTTCTGGTGGAGGCTCTTCTTGTGCAACCAAGATCCCTAGATCAGCAGAGCAAAACATTATGGAGACAAGAAGAAAGAATTTTGCTAGTGGGTCACTAGGAGTAATGGTGTGTGATACCTCCCTAACTCTACCCATTGATTTCTGGACCAGTGAATCCCGGCTTTGGGAGAAATAGCATCACATAATGGTTGCTGATTTAGTAAATATATAGCCTTCTGTAGAACTTTACACAAATTCTTCAAGGTATTGTGACCTGGCTGGCACTATACCAGGGTCTTTTTTTTTTTTTGGTACCAGGGATTGAACTCGGGTCCTTGCGCTTGCAAGGCAGGCCACCGAACTGCTGAGCTAAATCCCCAGCCCACTATACCTGGGTCTTCAAAGAGCTGCTTCACTGTTCTATCAAGTCAGCTGCTTTAGGATTTGGGGAAACAAGATAAGACCAATGTACACCATCAGTTTGCATCCATTACCACATTTACTTAGCTGTAAAGTGAGTTCCTGGCTCCGAGGCGACATTGGAATACTATGATGCTGGGTAAGGCCTTATTTACATCTAAAGTTGGTAGTTTGGGCAGAGGCATTGCATTCAGGAAGGAAAATTCATATCTAAAGTAAATATTTCTTATAGAAAGTGCAAAATACTGCCTCTCTCATGATGGAAGTCGTCCATTCTAATTAACCTGCACCATATAGTTGACTAATCACCCCAGGGAATGGTGTCATATCAATGTTTCAGTTTTGGACTTTGCTGTTGATGAAGTAGGCACTTGGTGTCCATAGACAGTTCAGCCTTGGAAAATAGAAATCCATGACCATGTATAATGTCCATCCCTGCTACCATGCTCCCTTATTCAAGAGCCAATTGGATGACAAGAATAGGTATGGAAGAGGCTGATTGCTACCTTATCCACTTAATTATTACAATCATTCTTTGCTGAGGTCATCTTTTGATGAATATTCACAAGGGATACAAATATCTTCTTATTTTATTTCAGCTACAGTGATCTAGCCATATAAATCCTCTCTGAATTTCTTTGTCACCAGTTTTTTAATCAGGTTCTTCTTGATGATCACCCAGCCAAACCATTGACTAAGATACATACATTGTATTTAATTACATGTCTGGCCATTTCTCCTACTTAGAGTGTACAGTCGTATGTGTCACCCACAGTTCTGCTAGCTAGGAGTATTTCCTTTGCCCACCTTTCAGGGATGTTCCAGAGAGGAGGCACTTTAGTGATCTGGCTGTCCTGTGTAGGGCTTGAATAACATTCAGAACAATATGGGAAATAAAGAGTCTTTTCTTCTTTTGTCAGGTAACCATAGCCTCCTCCTCCATGAGTCCATAGGTGTAGGCTGGGAGAAAGAAAGCAGCATAGTGGCAGTGGAGACTATGGACTGCTTCTTCATATAACTTATTTGTGCCTCCATTCTTTTGGGGCTCTTGATCATAACCATACTACTTCCACTTAATTATGGAGTGTTGCTGGGCCCAATATTTTAGCTGGGTAGACCCAAGATTGATGATCATTATATAATTCACCAGTCTGATTCCTACAAAAACTGGATGAATTCTAGTAGTCGGCAATGTTCTGCCATAGAATCAAGCACACAGTTACTCTAATTTCATTTGCTCTGCTCGATATGGTATTATTGCTAGTGTGGATTAAAATGATTTCAAATATGTAGATGCAGGTGTGGTGATGGATCTAGTGAGTGGGTTTTCCCCATCCCCATCAATAACACATATCAGAAATAATTCATATTTATGTGGAACGGACTTTGTTGCCCACTGTCATCATATGGTTTTAAGGACCATATGGATCAGATAGGCAAAAAGCAGCAATTAAGTGGAGGCTTTGGTAGATTATATGTACTCCAAAAGGTAAGAGATAAACTCTGTGAAGATAATTTACTACACTGATGAAATATTTATATATCAGGCTGTCTGGATCACACTGAGACATCACCTCTGAAAAAGAGAGCAAATTATTTCATTTCTCCCATCCTATCACTAAGAAAGAAGAGCAGTGTTTAATAGGCTGGTTTGGATTTTGGGGTAGTGTATTCTATACTTGGCAATACTGTTTCAATCCATTTACTATGCCACATGGTCAACTGCCAGTTTTGAGTGGGGACAAGACCAAGAAAGAACTCTGGCAGATCTAGTCTGTAGTGTGAGCAGCCCCACCACTGGAGCCATAGACCTAGCAAGCCTATGATACTACAAGTCTCTATGGTAGGAACGACTATGTGGGTTTATGGGAGGCTCCAGTGGAATTAGAATGTACACCCTTGGGGTTCTAGAATAAGGCCAAGACAGCCACAATAGAGTATATAGCTTTCAAAAAGTGGCTATTTGTCCCTGGGAAGACAGAACATCCAACCTATTACCATCAAACAGGCTCATGGCCAGAGCTGCCCACCATGAGCTAGGCTTTATGAATATTGTGATGGTTAATCTTGACTTTCAACTTGACTGGTGTTGGGAGCAATTCTACATAATGTTTGGGGAAAATTGTTTCACAATTAAATTTTGATTAGGCCTTTTTTCATACCTACAGGCCAGCTATGGTATGTTGACACATAACTCCATTTCACTATGGTCACAGCTAAAATCTCAATGGTCTGGTGATTCTGTGCTACTCCAGGACAGGATTACATAAGTTGAAGACATCCTGGGGAGAAACAAAATCTTCATCTACAGATGTGTAAATATGGAATAGTTTCTCTCGTGTGAAAAACTAAAAGTGTAAATAAGGATAAAAATGTACAATTGATATTGTGTATTAGGAAGAAAAGATCTAAAGGAGTAGAGGAAGTGGGAGGGGTAGGGGAAAGGGAAAAAGGGAAAAGAAAAAAATATGTGAAAAGGAAAAACATAGAAACAATGTTGTTGTAAACAGGGAATGGTGGAGGGAGTGAAGGGAGGGCTGGGAAATGGAGAAAAATAAGAACGAAGATAAATCATGTAAAGGTACAAGATCCTAATGGTGACTGTAACTGTATTGTATACCTAAAGTACCAAAAAACTTAATAAAGATTTAAAAAAGAGAAGTTCCTTATTGTTCTAGGAATACCACTGCTCTCTGACCCATTCGTGACTCCTGATATATGGAATAAAGGTGTGGTAACCTCAGGGTATTTTGTCTTTGATGCCCAGAGCAACATTGATTTGTCTCAAAGCTCAGGCTCAAAGCTTATCTCAATTTCATTTTCTGTCTTAATTCATTAATTTACCTTGTGCTTACCTTGTGGCTCGCAGGAGACTAGGACTCACTGCAGGAGTTCTAATAATGTCCTTTTCCCCTGCTCTCTGCAGACTGGATTGAGAAGAGCCAAGGAAATTAGTAAGACAGACTTCTGAGTGTATCTGTGAAGATGGGCATGTGAGGACACAAACTGGGGAAAGACCTGCCCTGAATGCGGTGGCAACATCTGATAATCTGGAGGCCCAGATAGAATAAAAGTGGATGAAGGAGAAAACTCACTAATACAGACTCTCTTTCTGCCTTCTGACTGCCATAAGGTGAGCAAATTTCCTCTGTAGCACCCTTCCTTGCCACAGAGTTAGATCAATAGAGCTGGCCTACCATCAACCAAAACCTCTGAAACCATGAGCCAACATAAACCTTTTGGTACTATACTTTGTTTTGTTCAGGTATTTTGTTACTGTGATGGAAAGCTGACATAATTGGGTAGACCTATCATCAGTCCACCATCACAATCATCATCGCCATTGTCATCATTATGATCTGTTAACAACCATGTGCAGGACCAGAAGGCACAAGTCAGCTGCACGAGTGGATGGCTAGACCCACGTTCATCCTTCTCTTTGGCCCAGTCCTTCTCTCTGAGGACAAACCTGTATAAACCCGTGAACACATAAGGGTTCCTTGTGAATGACAGGAGAAAAGAGCAGACCTTGGTTCACAGACTTGTTGTTTCATTATGTGGCTGGAAGCCAAGAATGGGCTGTGATGCACTATAGCTCTGCCCAGTGCAAGGCAGAAGTGAGACAAGGTAATCTCAATGGGCAGAGCTTCACGGGGTGGACATGATCCTCCACTTTGTGTGAAAATATAAATTCACCATGGTCAGATCACATGGAAAGATTATACCTGGACACACTATCAAGGGCATGTAGTTGGCCTGGTCAGGCTGGGGCCATCCGGGAGAGAGCATGTGGATGGACTCCTGGAAATGGATAGAAAGCAGGAAGATCATTTTAAAGTATGCTAACCCCCACATACCATCTTCTCCAAAGGTTCCACTACCCACTAGCAATTGGTTAATGTGTTGACTGGATTATTTCTTGGATCTCAGATTATTTTCTGCCTCTTCAGAGAAAACCTCCTTGACTACCTTAGCTAAAGCCTTTCTCTCACTGCTACTCTACCATATCATCTTGTTTTATTCTGTTTATTGTACTTAAATAGAATGATTTTTTTTATATTGTCTCTCTGATTGGTTTCCAACTAATGGAGGAGGGGCACTTTTTCCTTGTCCATCCCTATACCCTTTATTATATTTTTATGTGAGAAATATTTCTGACATAGAGTGGGCATTCAGGATATACTGAACAAAAGAGTAGGGCATAACAAGATTAGGTAACTTGCCTAAGATCATTCAGCTAATAAACATTACAGCTGGATTTTTAGTGCTGTCTTTGTGCTTTTAGATAACATATGTGCCTTAGTTTCTTCATCTACCTACAAGGATGCCATGGGTACCTACATTTGAGTTGTTATGAGGGTAAAAAGACTTAATATATTCAGACGGTCCCCAATTTAGGATGGTTCAACTTAATGATTTTCTGATTTTTACAACTATGCAAAAGCAATGTGCATTGAGTCATGCATTGAATTTTAATCTTTTCCCAGGCTAGCAAGAAATGCAGTATATGGTGCCCTATCAGAGTGCTGGGTGGCAGGAGCAAGCTCCATTTTCTTGTATGCCACACAATCATGAGGGTAATCAAGTGATCCTTTGTAGTGCATTGTGTTGCTCAGTTATATAGTGTTCTGTAGGTTAGAATTATTAAATGTATTTTGACTCAGGATACTTTCAACTTACAGTAGGCATTTCCAGGTACAAACTTGTCATAAGTCAGAGAGTATCAGTAAAGTTATTTAGAAGAGTTCTCTATACATCTATGACACAGTAAAAGTATTTATTCTTATTAAGTAGTGGAAATTGGGTTTAAGCCTGGGTCTGACTCAATCTTTAGCTTCGCTAGAGCCCCAAAGAGCACTGAGAAATTGTGGGAAAAGGATAAGTGGACTCACAAAAGGAAAGGGTTAATATTTGATGTAATGGTGCCTTCATAATCTCATCACTCCTGTGTTTTGCGTGTTTAATGTATACAAAGTACAGTGGTGGGCACAGCAGGGAACCTAGAGATAACTGTAGTATGGTCTCTGACTTTAAACAGCTCTTACAGTGGTGGCAAACCTATGGTACACAGAGCCTTCTCTGTTGGCATGCATGCCAAGTATCTGAGTTGTTTTCTTGAAACTAAAACCTCATAATCCAGATTTAATTGCACTTTGAGATAAGGGGGTTTGGGTTGAAGTTTATGTACTTGGTCTCTGAAAGGTTTTCTATCACTGCCCTACAACATGTTTTAATCTTTCAAACCCCATCATAGAGACCCAGGTTATCACAGCAGCATTGAGTCGGGTCATGTCCTTCTCTGAAGCTGAAGATGGTCACCCCTGTAACACCTGCTGCCATCTCGCACCATTCATATACATTCCTTTCCAGATGTGTGGATACAGCTGTGGAAAACCTGGAAAGCCTTCCTCCAACATGACTTTAACCATGTTGACTTGAAGCATTGACTTTGTTTTCTAGCCTACCCTGGGTCTCATTAGGAAGAACTAATGTAGTCTTCCCAAGACCTGACCTATTTAGAACTTGCCTTCTGGACTTTTCGACTGCAGAAGACCTCAAACACTGATGAGGAGGAATTTATAGGCCAGTAGTGCTTGGGTTTCTGGAACTGGCTGATGGAAACATATGACTACTTTTTATTCTCATCACTGGAAACTTTGCCCAAAGTACACTTGGATGAATTGTATTTAATTTTGCCCAGTAGTTTGTGGTAGCAGTGTTTGTTGAATACTTTAGAGAGTTTGGAGCTTATATTTACTACATAATTTAACTGTGAGTTTTTCTTTTTTGGGTCAAACTCCATGCATCAAAGTAAATCACAAGGCCCATTATGCTTTATTTTACACTTTCTTTTTCATAGCCACTGTCACAATGGATTCTGCATTTGTGACAGAGGTGAATGGCTTTTACCTAGGATGCTAAACAAGTCATAGCTTTGCTAATATTACAAATATTTTTTTCTAATATGGATATGTTTGAAAAAATTCATATATGGCAGCTTATTTTGTTGTTCCTTTTGCCCTTGACAATATATTGTTAGCTTCTTCTCTGCTCATGGTCTCTGGAAAGGTTATATGTTGTTTTAATAGCATGTGTATATAATGGCCATTAGTGCTAATGGGATATATTCTTTCAGTAGGACATGATCACCAAAAGCATGCAACTAAGCATATTTGCTCTTCCTCAACATTTGCTGAAGGCTCCATTCTTGGTAAACATATGGTCTCTAGTCACCTCTTAACTCTGTTCTGAAAATTTTCCTTACACATCTTAATCATCAATTTTTCCTCCTTTGTTTATGAGATGAATTAAACCAGTAGAAATTAGGATGACAAACATTTTTAGATTGAAAAGAACCTCTCTTCTTTGCTGCCAGAATCCACTGTTGCATTTTTATTTTTCATTTATTTCACTTTTTTACATCACCAATTAGCACCTCAAAATGTTTTTTTGCATCTGGCATGCATGGGGCATGAATTTAAAAAATTCTAGTTTCTGAGATTCTTTTGTTCTGTAGAAAAGGAAACAAACAAACAAATGACAACAACAACATTATTTTATCAAATAATTGTCCAGGCTTCACAGGTAATAGTTTAAGGTTCAGTGTGAATAGCATTTGTCCAGAAGGTCAAAATAGTTTTAGAAAATGTCTGCTAAATGTCTGAGGAAAGCTAATCTGATCAATACCCAAAGAGAATAAACCAATATCAGAAGAATACCTACTGTGTGTCAGGCCCTATATTTTCCCCAGATCACTTATTATTATTATTATTATTATTTTTAACTAGACAAGGCAACTAAAGTGACTTGACTGAGTTTATTTATTCTCTGGGAGTTCATTATTTCACCAGGAACATAATTATGGATCACTAGTTTGTTTTAGGCATTGTGTTTGGCATTAAGGAGACAGAAAATCACGCATGTGATATGCCTCTTCCTCATTCTTATGCAGTTGGCAATCAAGTTGTGAAGACAAATACAATGTAATTAAAAAAAAAACCCAATAAAAATAAACGGTTGGTAAACAGTATAAGAGACAATAAATAGAATGCTGTGTACAGAATCATTGGGAGTGCAGGGTAGGAGGACCTCTTTTGATCTTGGATGCCACACTGAAATTAGGGACAGAAGCCTTAGTTCAAACTCTAGTTAATCTGTCCCCAAAGCTGTCATTCCATTGCAAGTGAATTTCATCATGATCATGATTTGCTAATATTTCCTGTGTCCCATATACAGTGTGGTGGGCCCTATTCAATTCTATGTGCTTCTGTAATTATGTTATGAACTGGAAATTATTTTTCCTCCATTTTTCAAATGAGGAAACAAAATTAAGAGGAATTTGCAACTTAGCCAAAGTGACTATTTCTTCAAGTCCAGTGATCATGTTTTAAACAGCTACATTTTGTTGCTTCTCTACCCTCTTTGGCCCCCATCACTCACATTACAGGATGCAAGAGTTTCTGCTGTGTTCTTTGGGAACCGAGAGCCTTAGACAATGTGACAGTGTGAACTAGCTGGTGAATCTCCTCCCTGGACCCTGGAAGTCAGATTATAATGCTGCTTTGTTTTGAAGACATCATACATTTTTCAGGTCAAAAAAGTGATAAGTGCTTATTGTGGGCAATTTGAAAAACTAAAGCAAGCATAGAAAATGTAAATACAAGAATAAAGATAACATAGTTTCATCATCTAGAAAGGGCAGTGTTTTAGTGTTCAATGTATAAAAACAAAAATGAATGGCTCTTTATAGCATTCATTTTGTGCCAGGCACAGCTTTACATGCATTATGTGCATTAGATAACTGAATCATTGCAGTGTCTTTAGAGGTAAGGTACTATTATTATCTCAATTTTATGGAGGGTGAAAGTGAGGTAGAGAGTGGCACCGTTATATTTCCCAGACCACAGCATCAAGACTACTTGGGCATTTCTGCTTCTAACTGGCAAGCTAGACACTTTGCTATCTTATTTGTACATAAAAAGAATTGCATCTATTTTGGAGGGGGGCGGTTCCGGGGATTGAACTCAGGTCCTTGCACTTGCAAGGCAGGTGACAGAACCACTGAACTCAATCCCCAGCCCTCATTTATTTTTTTATTCACTTGAGATTATACTTTCAGTATGATCTTAGATCCTGTTTTTTGACATAGCATTATTTCATGGGCATTTTTTTTTCTCAAATTTTCACATGTTCTTCAAACATTTCTAGTGGTTATGTAGATGTAGCCGTAACTATCTCCCATGGATGCAAAAATTGCTTTTTTATTATAAAAAAAATGCCATGAATGTCTGTGTACAGAAATCTTTGATCCGCTTTTTGATTACTTCCTCAGGACAGATTCCTGGAAGAAGATGACTTGGTCAGAATTTTTGGCATTTTTTCAAATTCTTGGAGTGGAAAAAAGGAAGAGAGAAAAATGTTCATATGTGTGGTACACACTTCACTGACAAAAAGTAACGAAACTCAGAGCT
Source organism: Fukomys damarensis (assembly GCF_012274545.1). Lineage (NCBI taxonomy): Eukaryota > Metazoa > Chordata > Mammalia > Rodentia > Bathyergidae > Fukomys > Fukomys damarensis. Next base: position 27,335,059 of record NW_022900932.1, read on the forward strand.
TCATGTGGATTGAGAAATAAAATCAGAGAAGATTTTCTTGAGGAGTGGGGTAGAATATGGATGGGCCCTGGGTGATGAGGAGCTGGGGCCTATGGAGGTGGGAGGGCCCTCTTAGACTCTGGACTCTCCTCTTTCCAGAAGTTGACTTGGGCAGGGGGCTGGTGCAAGAAGGCTTCTCTGAGTGGGGTCCGGGAGGACAAAAGACATTTGCAAGACACAGAAGGATGTGAGCCTTTTAGGCAGAGGGAACACACAGTATGTGAAGACAACATAGGGCCTTCCCTTGAGGGAGGGAGGACTTGACAGATGAGCTTAGAAGAGGCAGACAAGGCCTCGCCTGAAAAGGCCTGGAGCTTCCTGCTAGGGAAGATGGATGTTCTTAGGCAGCAGTGGAAAATGGCTGGAGTTTGGCCTTAAAGACAGATGTGGTCATATTCCCATTGTCCATGGACCACTGTGGGGCAGGGGTTAGAGTAGGTGGGTGGAGGTTAAAGCAGAGGAAGCGTCAAGAGGGAGCACGTTTTGGGGACACAGAGGAGAGTCATTACCCCAACACAGCCCTGTTTCCAGCCACTTTGCCTGCAGCAGTGTCTGTGGCCCTCTTTGTCATCTCTCATGCCTCACCAAGAGGGGCACAGACTAAACATACATAAAATCCTGACATGGAAATGAAAACGCTGCAGAAACGCTGTGTTGTTGGGAGTTAGCATCCGTGAGAAATATGCACATGTATCGGAGAAGAAAATAATGAGGCAATATACTTTTTTAAGCAAATTCCGTTCATCATCGCTGGGGCCCAGTGAAGGAACAGATAGGGGCGCCTTCCCTTGTCAGCACTGGCCGCTCCCTTCTGAGCAGACAGGTCACTAAGTGCTTTTCTTCAGGCAATTATTTTTGGGATGATTGAAGATTTTGATCAACCAATCAAGCTTTTATAGAAACTACTTTTCTTGATTGTGTCCCTGATCTTTAGCTTGGGGAGAGCTTTTCCTCTGTATGGTTTCACAGCCCTGAGCTTTCATTTAATTTCTCTCTCCCCACCTTTTGCATCAGCTTCATGCTGGTATGATCACAGGGTCACACAAACACCCAAGACAAGCTTCTGGCATGGGCCTCCAAGGCACCTGAAACCCCCTTTGGGCCTTCCCTCCGTGAGAGAGGCCCTGTGAAAGCAGAGGGGTTTGTGAACAGGAAGTGCAGGAAACAAGGAAAGTTGAGATGGGCTCTGGAGGATGTAGAGGATTTGGATGCCTGGGTGGCTGGGTTCAGGACCAGCCCCAGGGATACGCAGAGAGAACCTATGTGGATCTGTGCCCAAATGCGGGAGCCACATCCCTGCTTCCAAACATACTGATGAATATTTTGAATTTTAATGGATATATATCTATTTCAGTGTGATTTATTCCATGGAAATTATTGCTTTTGTTTTAAAACAAATTTGTCCTCAATATATAAATGACTTAAAATGTTAGTTAGGTTGGCTCAGGTATTGTATGGAAGGTGCCTTAAGGTTAGGAGACACTGGTACTGTGGAAACAATTTTAGAATCAGAGCTATGGATAAAATTCCAGATCCACCCATTATTAAGTGTGTGCCTATGGGAAAATACTTAATACTTCGTGGCTTCAGGTTTCTCATCTGTAAAATGGGGAGGTAAAACTTTTGATATCAATATGGGATTTAAAGATTCATTTTGCCATTCATTCATTCCTTTCATAATGAAATATGTATCATGTGCCTTCAAGTGCCCTTTACTCTACTAGGCATGGGGGAGACAACAGCAAATCAAATACTATCGGCCTTGATAGATGTCTCATTCTAACTAGGTGAGAGAGATGATACACACATAGATGAATATATAAAAAGCCATCAAACACAAAGAAAAAGCCGAGTAAGGGAGAGACAATAGCAGAACTTTTAAAACAGAATAGAAAGCACGTTTGAGGAAAAGGAAGATCATCATTTTCAGTGGGCTTGAATCCCAGGGAGGGAAGAAAGGAGAAAAAGAACTCAACTAGTGATATGCCAGGGAAAGGAGGCCTGGTAGGGAGTGGAGATATCTTGGATTTTATTAACTGTGATGGGAAGAATGATCTATCTATAAGTGGTACCTGTGAAAAATGATATAGTCAATTGATATTTAAACCATTATATTCCTAGTGGCCACCATGTACAGAACCCAACGTTAGGATTACAGGTTTCAGAGATATCAAAATAAATTGGAGATAGGAGCTCAAATTCTTGTTATAGGAATATTAGTCAAAGCAGTATCAAATATTCACTCAGTACTTATTATACACCAGGCATAGTTCCTATAGTTTCAATGTAGTAGGCCAGGTAGTCTTTAGAAAACAAAAATATAGAAAAATTATTATGATTCCCCACTTTATAGATGAGAAAGCTTCGGCACAGTCTTACCACACTGCACATATTATATTGTCTCAACTTTTCAAGAAAAGCAAAGTGAATTAAGTGTGCTTCCCCTGAGCTTCAAAGTACAGCGTATAGTGCCTGAACAGGAACAACACCCGAAGGCTTGGGTGTTTGATGATGGGCGCACTGCCGCTCCTCATCAGACTTTGGTGGAGTGTCTGTCCTGTAGGGGTCATGAGGATTAAAGGAGAAAGTGCACAGGAGCGCTTTTTCACAGAGCCTGCCACCTGGAAAATATCTCCTCAATCTTAGTGATAGTCCCTGGAGGGTTGAAGGCACGAGGAAGACTTTAATAGGAAAAGAAATTTAATTTTAGGTCGACAGAGAACATCCCAGGAAAGTAATGGAATGTTGGAAGCTCATGATGGGGCTGGCTCCTAACTTGTGGTGGACAAGGATATAGCAAACAATTCTTTTAACTTGTGACACCATGGAGAACTTGACTGCAATCCTAAGGATGGTGCACTAGTCTGCTGGGGCTGCTATCGTGAGATGCCGGAGGCTGGGTAGCTTAACAATGGAAATCTCTCACAGTTCTGAGAGTGGAAGTCCAAGAACAAGATGTGAGACAGTTGACTTCTTGTGAGGCCTCTGTCCTGGTCTTTCAGACAGCTACTTCCCCTCTGCGTGTCCTCGTGGCCATTCCTCAGTGGGTGTGTTTGGTCTATGTGTGCTGAGCTCTTCTTTGTCCATAGATACTATTTCTCTTGGGGTAAGGGTCACCTGAGTGACCTTGTTTCACCTAAATTTCCTCTTTCAAGGCTCTATGAAATGGATTTTTGTGGGGATATAATTTAGCCCATAAGAAAGAGTGAGGACTTTGTTCTTTCAGCAGAATGGGAATCTGTGGTCTGACCCATACAGCAATAGGAGAGGAAGACAACAGGCTTCAAGGTTCTAAACTCAGTCTCACCTCCTTGGAGGGAAAGGGTGGTGAAGGAGATGAGAGATGAGATAGTGTAGAATTTTCAGGGCTCAAAGCCTGAATTTTTCAGGTTTGAGCCACACATACACACACATACCAAGAAAAATCCAATTTGTCTCACTTTGGCCTCTTTTTCCTCAGGGATGAAGCTACTTATAGCTCCTTAGTTTTTCCATCTGTTAAGTGGGAAAAATGAAGTCAGGATCTCATGGCTCCCATGGGATACAGTCATGTGCCACTTTAGCACAGAGACTTGGGCAAATGCAGTCTGGTTTCCTTCTTCCTGCTAAAAAAGAACCGCCTTCCTTCCAGAAGACAGTACCAACAAACTTGCATTTTCTATGTATCAGAAAGCCACGGTTTGGGTTTGAGCTATTCACTCAATGATGATCTGAGATGATTTTAAAAAGACTTTGCAGCTTAGTCTAATTGGGTAATTGGGATGTTTCCAGATGAAATTCGACTTGTATTTTTAAAAAACCTCTTTGAAGAACTGGTTGCCATGGTGCTGCTCTGCTGACAAGATCCCTCACTTGCTCCCACTAAGCAGCGATAATGGGCTTCTGTTTATTCTAAGTTTCAGGTTACCCACCTGAGCATCCTTCTGGGAGGAGGCAGGGTATGAACCCCAAGGAATCGGTGAAGTCTTTTCTGAGCTTTCCTGGATGGGGAAGATGTGTCTCACCAAGTAAGGAGATTTGTCACTGTGAGAGTGGGAGGGCTTTGGCCTCACAGAGGCTCAGCTGGCCCCAAGGGACTTCCCAGACCACTTCCCTGCTGGGCAGCTGGGAGCCGAGGAAGAAACCACTGTACATTTACCACGTACATAAACCTGGTGGCTGTTCTAAGATATGGGGACCAATCCTCTGATATTTGAGGGAAAATAGGTGTCTGGTAGGGAGAACTGCCTTTACTTTAAGACATATTACTGTTTTAAAAGTTAAGGTTTTTATAGCATTACTGTTTTACATTTGAGAAGGCCTTTGTTCTAAGTTAATTTTTCAACCCAGTGGACATTATTCTTACCCATCATCTTTGAACTTCTTGGACCCGAGTGTTTATTATAAGAATGTGAAACATCTTCCCCAGATGCAGTGTTTTGGCTTCATTAAAAGTTTTTCTAGTTCCTCTTCAGTCATGTCAATATTTACCTTGGACAATGCTTTTTATCCTTTTGTTTATAATTCCAGAATTCTCCAAGACAAACTGATTATTCGTGCCTTTCTGGCCTGGGTTACAATTTAAACATACCTTAGGTTGACATTTTAAGAATATGAATCCTCCCAACTATTTCCTCTACTCATAGATACATAGTTGTATGAATCATTTCATGCCCTGTATTCTTTCTTTTCTCTGTTGTCTTTCAAGCACGTCTTTATTCTTAGAACATCAACATGTGAACTTTTTCTCCTTTTTCTTTTAATGTCCCAGGGTCTCTCTCTTCTGCCAAGGATGTTTTTAACAGAATGCATTGTACTCTCATTCTCTCTCTCTTTTGGGGAGGGTACTGGGGATTGAACTTGGGCCCTTGCACTTGCAAGGCAGACAGCAGAACCACTGAGCCAAATTCCTGGCCCTGTACCCACGTTCTTTGAATGCATCCATTGTCTTCCTAGAGAGCACACTCTTCCACACTGCCTGCTCCATTCCCTCTTACTGAATGTCTGATCATTGATGCAAAGGACACAAGACCCGTGTCCACACTGCACTGCATAAAGACAATGCTTTAATCTCCCATCAAGGATAAGGAGGGATTGGTGGCAACAGACATCAGAAAGCTCAACCAAACTTCTCCTGTAAGTCTATGTATACACAGCCTGTCATCTCTTCTTAATCACAAAGGATTTTACAGATCATAAATCTCTTTCAGTTCCCTATGTGTGCTATAAGGCTGCACCATACTTTACATTTACTAAGTATTTCACACACACCATTATATTTGATTCTTTCAACAGCATTGTGAGGGAGACCCAGAGGATTCAAGTGACCTGTTTAAGATCACAAAGTGAGCTGAACAAGAAGTTTTTGCCCTTGAGTTATTTATATTAACAAACTACTTGGATTTAAACAAGTCTCTTAGTTCCTCTAAAATACTGTACTTTTTCTTGATTTGGAGAATCATTTATGCTATTTCCTTTGCTTGAACTACCCATCTTCTCCCTTGGAACTACCAAAACTCTTGTTCATTTTTCAAACATTTGCCTAGATTACACTTTTTTTTTTAATGATGATCCTGTGGAATGCTTTTACTTCCATATTTACTTAATATTGTGACAGTAAAACAGACACAAGAATGTTGATGACAGTTTAACAATGCTATGCTGCTATTTGGTGCATTTTCTACCATGGTCCAAGATCATTACATGGATATAGATAGCCAAGGACTGGGCCCCTTCTGTAGAAGCATTCCCTGCCCCCATCTAGGTGAGAATTTCTTCTTTCTTTGTACTCCATAATACCCTTAAAATTACATTAACAAGTTTTCCAGAATGTCAGTTACATTCACAGTAGTTATATTATTCTCCATCCTGTCTTTTCTCACACTGCATCTAGATTGCTGGCCATTGTATCCTCAGTATGTAGCTCTCAAGAGATTCTGAATAAATAATTGTTGAATAAAGAAACAATGCCCATTGACTCCTCCATTTGATGTAGTCTTAGGTGCTTGAACTCAAGAACAAATGCTGGAGAGAACATCAAGCATGATGGAAAAATATGGGGCATTTCCAAGTCCAATGTATAGAATAGCAGATGAGTGTTAGTAGCCAAAGTGGCTATTTGTTCTTTGTATGCTAAACATCTCTTTTCCTTTACTTTGCCATCACTTTTTCTTGAGGAAACTCTCATCACTTTTGATCAGGGTTTGGGGGTATTGTCCATGCTGGTTAACCAGGAGTAGATCTAATAAGCATATTATAGTCCCAGTAGCCAGTGAAAGCACTGTCTAGGGTGCAGAACCCAAGACAAAACTCTGAAGACAGTGGATTTTTTTTCTTTTGAATATTTCAAGCAACAGAAACAAGACTGAATCTACCGGTTCTCTAGGAACTTATAGATAATTCAATGAAGTCAACATACAGCAACTTCTACTGAGAGATAGTGGTAGAGTGAAGACAATGCACATGTCATTTAAGAACATCAATTCAGCAGTACCAGAAGAATGACACCCCTTGAATTTCTGAATTTAGGGTAACGGATAGATTCCCCTTTTAAATACCACAAGGTTGAGTTGTATTTCAGATAACTACTGGCAACTGATAATGGTTTATTAATTCAGTAGGAAACAAAATGCTATGCTATTTTCATTACTGACAATAGTGCTTTTTGTCCTTTTGTGGCTTTGCCTTATGCTTGTGCTTCTGTATATGTGTGTTGCATCTATGTAATTTTTCTTAGATATTTAATCATGGATGGAGTGAGCAAGTATGTGCTTGACTTTTTTCTAAGTTCAGTGCCACATAACAGGTTTATTGTATATGTACTGGTTCATATTTGAGATGAATACATATTGGAGATTTTTCTTCTGGGAATGGTGATGATTTTATAGAGAACTGCTGTCCACACTCCCACACCTACCTGCTGTTCTCCTGGGGTAAACTGTCAGAGTGAGTACAAACTCACTGGAGTGCAGGAGGATGGTCTATGGTCTCAGAGAGATGAACAGGAAGTGTTTGAATGCATGAAGTCAGAATGTCAAAACAGCTGACTGAATTTTATGCTCAGTCAGTTTTGGGTAGACAAGGCCTTCAGATTTTCTTTAGAAACAACTTCCTGGGATATCGAAAGAAATTTCAAGCTATTGATATTCATGCTGGGTAGACCCTTGTCTTGAAATGCTCTGATGACGCCATGCCTGGGTCTTTTTGTCCTTTCAACTGAAAGATGGAAACTTCATTCCCAGAAGCCCTCGTGAAGTGCCACCAAAGCTCCTTATGATGATTGCCATAATAAAAAAAGCCCATCAATTACCTAGTACACATGATTCAAGAAAGGCGTATTAGTTGTTATTTTTTTTGGTACTGGGAATCAAGCTCAGGACCTTGCAATTGTGAGGCAGGCAGCGGAATAACTCAGCTAAATCCCTGGGCTGGCATATTAATTATTAAAGCAGGGAAGCAGGAGATTCATTAACAGTGATTCAGTCCTTACCTTTTGCTAACATGTATTCCTAGAAATAATCATTGAGTGCATCACTGTATAAGGGGCAAAACACTTAAGCAATGTAATATTTGGGATTTGTTTCTGAACAAGACCATACTGCCAACATATCAAAGATGATCTTTGTCACCAAATCCAAGATACAATTTGCAAAACCTTTTTTTAAAATTGTTTATTGGTATATTTTAGGTATACAATAAAGTTACATTAACCATTCAGATCTTGTACCTTTACATAATGTATCTTGGTTCTCATTTTTTCCCCATTCCTCTGTCCTTTCTTCACCCCTCCACCCTATTTACAAGACTTTGTTTCCATATTTTTCCTTTCTCATATTTTTTCTTTTCCCTTCTTACCTTTACCCTACTGCTCCCACTTCCTTTACTTCTTTAGAGCTTTTCTTCCTATTGCACAATATCGGTTGTATATTTTGATTCTCATTTCTACTTTTAGATTTTCACACTAGAGAAACTATTCAGTATTTACAGAAGTGTGACTTATTAATTTCACTTGAGTATGGCCTCAGTGTGCATCCACTTAGCTATAAATGTCTCAAGTTTCTGATTTTTTATGGCTGAGTAGTACTCCATTTTATTAAAAAAAATCACATTGTCTTTATCCAGTCCCCAGTTGATGGGCACTTGGGCTGTTTCCAAGTTTTAGCTATTACAAACTATACCACTATAAACATGGGTGAGCATATGTCACTGTGATATGATTCTTTTAATTCTTTTGGAAAGATACCCAGCAGAGGGATAGCTGGGTCAAATGGGGGCTTTAACCCTAGTTTTCTTTTTCATTGAGTTTACTGGTAATTTTTAAGTACAGTTATATTTATCATTGGGATCTTGTACCTTTACATGACAGGTCTTGATTCTCATTTTTCCCCATACACCACCCCTCCCTTCACCTCTCCTCCTCCCCTATTTACAAAAACTTTGTTTCCATTTTTTCCTTTTCTCATCATTTTTCTTTTCCCTTATTCCCTTTCCCCTACCTGCCCTCTTCCCCTACACCTTTAGCCCTTTTCTTCCTAATTCACATTGTCAGTTATACAATTTGGATTTTATTTATGCTTTTAGTTTTTCACACCAGAGAAACTGTTCAGTATTTACATGTGTCATATTTATTTCACCTAAGAATATGGCCTCAATATGCATCCATTTTCCTATGAATGTCTCTAGTTTCTCGTTTTTTATGGCTTAGTAGTACTCCACTTAATATAAAAAGCACATCTTCTTTATCCAGTCTCCAACTGATGGGCAATTGGTCTGTTTCCAAGTTTTAGCTATTACAAACTGTGCCACTATAAAAAATGGGTATGCATGTATAGCTGTGGTATGATTCTTTTAGTTCTTTTGGAAAGCTACCAAGCAGAGGGATAACTGGGCCAAATGGAACCTCTAATCCTAGTTCTTTGAGGTATTTCCATAGAGGTGGCACCAGTCTGCACTCCCATCAGCAATGAAGAAGTTTCATTTCTCCTCACAATGCTGCCAGCATTTGTTACTGGTTGATTTCTTAATAGCAGCCATTCTTTCTGGGGTGAGATGTAATCTCAGCATTGTTTTCATCTGCATCTCTCAAATGACTGGTGATGCTGAGCATTTCTTCATGCTTATTTGCTTCTTTTACTTGTTTGTCTGAGAAATGCCTGTTTATTTCAGATGGCCATTTTTAAATGGGTCTTTGTATTGGGGGGAGGTCTGATTTTTTTTGAGTTTTTTATATATTCTAGATAGTAGAGCTTTGTCTGAGGAATAGCTGGTAAAATTTTTTTCCCAGTATTAAAGCAATGAGATTAGTTTCTGATTACTATTAAATTTCAAAAAAAAAAAACCCAGCAAATTTAAAATGGAATACATGTTTTATTCTTATTGTACAAAAGCCTCAATTGTACATGAAATACTCATATATCACATATAAATATATTTGATTAGTACAATTTAAACAAATGAGCCATGTGCTGTTACAAAAGGTATTTTTACTTCAGAATTAAATTGATTTTGCACGTTTTACAATTTTGAAAAGTTTTAGGGGAATGTTTTGGATGGTTTAGATCTCCTTAAATCACTAATGAACTGGCCTTCTCTTTTCCGTTTCCCTACACTAAGCATGAGTTTACCTATAAAATGACAACCAACTGTAGTAGAAAGTATTTGCTTATGATGATAATGATGGCAGTAGTTTTATAGTCTCTGAATCTGCTAAAGACATGGAGAAGTGAAGCAACATGCAAACTGTCTTTTCCATATAGGAAACATTTTCTTGACAGAGGCACAAAAGTTATCCATAAGGTGAAACTCATTTTTGCTGTGAACTGTATTTATAATTCAGAAGCAAAATCTACTTACCTATCTCACGGGACTGAAGTAGGCGGTTTAGTGCTCATTTCCACAAGGGATATTAAGCAAGGTTATGTGGCTCTCTCTTCTTATTGTGAACATCTTTTCCTCTGCTATTTGTCCTGTGATGTCCTAATAATAAGATTTGTATTTAGGTGGATGGGGGAAGAGCACACAAAAATCCTGAGTGGAGACATGGAATCTAGCACATTCTGTCAGAAAGCTCTACCTAATACCTTAGGATATAAGCCCAGCTAATGGTGAAGTAGTGTCCATTTTCTTTACTCAGAATTTCTCTTACATATGACTTTCTAAGAAATTGCCTGAGATCCAGGTACTTGAATCTCTAGGACAGTATCTTCATTCATCAATATCTTATATTAATTCCTACCAGAGCTAAAAAAGAAGTTTTCTGCTTAGCTCCCAGTAAATTGAAAATTCAATTAAATGGCATCCTCCAAATACTGCACTTCACTGATGTTTAACTATACACATTCTTGAAAGGCCAAACTAGATGAAACTGACATTTTGAGAGTTATATTTTGCACTGAAATAGAAGTTGAAATAGGAAAATATTTTTGCATGCTTGTTTTGATAGCATTTTATTGATAGGAAGTTTGGGGAGTTATAGGGCACAAATATCAAGTTTTTGTTTTATTTTCAGTGAATATTTTCACCATAATATACTGCATTGATTGAACAAATAGTGTTTGACAAAATTATGTATTTGCTTTGGAATTTCATTGCTGCTTTCTTTCTTGCTTCTCCAGATTATCTTTGGATATTTAGGAGTTGCAACCACTGAGACTATTGTCGACTGTTGCACTGGAGGATTTTTCTTAACTTTATCCTAGAATTAAGGAGCACAACAAACAGCTGTGCTGATAGACCCATTCTGCTTGGTGACACACTCTTGTCAGCACAGTCGGCAGATGGCTTGTCTTGCAGGGGGTTGCAGTGGAGTGGGGAAAACATTGTCAGGAGAATGGATCCTGCTTATTGGAAGCCAAGTTCTTTTCCTTTTCTCCTGGTGTTGAACACTGTGTCTCATAATGTTTTCTCACTGCTCTAATTAGGTGGGCAATCTCTCTGCCATTTCATATCTCCAGTTGGTTGTACTTTTTCAGTCCCAACAGTTCTTATTACAGACACTGAAAATTTTGCCCAAACTGTTCTTGAGTAAGTACCTGAGGGTGCTATACAATAAAAAGTGTACAACTTGATTCAAACTTCTGATAAAATTAGTACCAGAAAGCAGCAAAGTGAATAAAAGAAGGCGAGATGGACTAAGCGGGTGGGAAAGGCAATCTCATCACCCTAGCATCACTCAAACTGACGTTAAGCTGAATGCAGAGCTTGTGTGTGTGCTGAGATGTGTGTCGTGTTATTTTGTCTTTGTTACTATGCCTTGAATGATGTTATTTCTTGTAAATCTTATGTTTCTCTTGGAACATGTTCCCTTATATTCCGGGTCTTATAGTGAAGGAAACCTATGGACAACCGATTTGCCAGTGTCTGAAAAATCCAGATATTAATTCTGTTTGTTTGTTTAAAAATGTTCCTGCAGGAAATAAAAAGAAGTCTGTATTTGTTTCTAAGGAAAAAAAATAGTTTCTCCCCCTAAAGGCCCATTAGAAAGCTAATGACCATAGAGATGGGGATGGGCATGTCAATGAAGCTCAGAATTTTATCCTTGAGTTGCTTGGAATACACCATGTAGAGTTCTTTCATGGGCCTTAATTATCAACAACTCTTTCTAAAGCTGTAGTTCTATTAGCCACCCCTAAGACAAACTTTCCTATTTGGAGCTGTTTTGGCTTGTCTCAAGATGACAAATGATGACTTCAATCAAAGTCTTGAAGATAAAGGAGCCACCCTTGTCACCTTTGCCATTCCAGAGAATGTTCTGGAACCCGCGTACTACATGGAAACATATGGAAAGTGCATATTTATAGGTAGGGCAGCAAGCCTTCAGGGTGCTAGTCAGGGCCTCCTTACACCTCACGGACACTTGGAATATGTGGTATTAAATTTCCCTTCCATTTTCAATATTCTGAAGGAGTATAGGACTCTCTTTTCCTACAACTCTATTTTCATGTGGACGATATCCTCTGGCTTGAGTTACTTTCATGGTAGGGAGCTCACTACTTTAGGAAAGCCAATTATTTGGAGTTTCTATAATTGTGTGAATTATTCTTCCCAAGCAAAAAAAAAAAAAAGAAAAAAAAAAGTCTTTCCATTCCTGATGCTCCCACACCTCTCTCCACATGGCACATCTTCAGTGCTGTCCTATCCACTCTTCATTTCTTGTGCTGGGCATTTCTATGTGCTCACTAAGACCTGTCAGCATCTTCACTACCCTTTAGGAAGAGGCTACAAGTAATCATGGTCTTTGCTAAAAGACACCATGAAGTGTCCAGACTAAGGGTGGTTGTGGTCTGATAGATTCACTTACCGGTACAGAGAAGCCAGAGACTAAGGAAGCTACTCTGGGGGGCCTTCTCATCTTTTTGGGAGAGTGCCTATAAATACCAACGTGATCTAGGTTTACGGCAAAGCCTAAGATTTGATAGTTTTGCTTTGACACCCAAAGAACCACATAAAACCACATTTCTAAAATCCAAACCATGATGTCTAATCCGATCCCATATTTAGTTCCTCCTTTGCCTTTGCTATTTCTGAGATTGAGCCCCAAACCTTCCATGCATCTCTGATGAGTTCTTTTCCTCCACTATCTTCTTCCAAGAGATTATCATTTCTTCATTGTGGGACAGCCTGCTCTTCTATAAAGATGATGTGGAGAGGTATGCTGCAACACAACTGACACTTCGGCAATGCTAATCTTATTTTTGCTAGAACATGTACCCAAATGGGTAAAAAAAAAAATGCACATGTTAAGCAGAAAATGGAGAATGAAGTTATCCAATTCCTTAAAGGGCCTAATATTGAAAAGGCCAGGAAAGGAACACATTCTCAAATTAAATCATCATCTACAAATTGTTAAACAAAAGTTCCTCAGGCCATAGATACACCCAGAGGAATGGGACAGAAGTTCTGATTGAAAACCTTGATTTCCACAGGTTATTTCAGTCCTAAATGAAATCTGGAAATGTTCCCTGACATCAAAGGCTGTTCCTTTTGGCTAATCAATTAAGTGTGTTGTGCCTGTCCTCCCCTGAGCTCTCCGTGACTGGGAACATATGTCAAATTCTTCCTTTGCCAATAATTTGGAGGCTCGCGACAATAAAATATCCTTTTAATAAGTAAAAAAAAAAAAAAAAAAAAGATGGTCCTGGGGACTGTTAATATAACAGAATAGCAATGAATTATTCCTCCCTGAAAAAATGTCCAAAATCTGATCAATTCATATCTGAATATCATCTGCATAATTTGAAAATAACACAATGAAAAGAATAAGACCAACTTCACTATCCTGTTCACATTTACATCTGGAACAGCTGCCAGGGCCTCTTGGAGTTGATTTTGTTCTGTTCTGTAGGGCCGATTTGAAACCCAGGCAGAAAATGAAAGTGAGCAAATTTACCTCTGGCATTCAAAGAAATGCTTTTGGTCAAAGTTAGTATTTCTGACCATGACTCATTTTCAAAAGAAGCATTGAATTCGCTTTGTCATCTTTGCCTGGATCGGGCTCAATCGGCCCTTTTATGATTTTTAAAATATCCTATATAGCTGGGATGGCATTTATTAGGCTTCATCTATTCAATATTGCATTTCAATGTATAAAAGTCACTGTTCAATTGAATATTGAGTTTTCTAAGGAAGTAAACCTACAGAAAAGAAATTTGCAAGAATCTAAAATAAATGAGTTTGGGGAAGATCAAACTGCCCTTTTGACTGTTTCAAAGATCAAAAGATCTCTCTTTTATAGAAATCAGGAGCAGTTTGAATAGCCTCTTTCCTCTACTGTAAAGCTCCATTTTTTTCCACTATCATTGATAGCTTGGGACTGCACCATAATGGTATAAAAGGCCTTGGGGGAGAGAGAAGACGGTTTCATTCTCCAAAAGCACCCAGGATTTTTGTGCCGGAAATAACAGGCTTTTAATTTAATTTAATCTGGAGTCCAGTAGAGTGACAAAATGAAAAAATTTGTCTTGAACTCCTTCAGGAATTGCAGTGGCATTGCAGGGCCCAAGAAGATCTCCTGATAATTATTTTAAAGGGTTCCCTGTTTATTTCCACTTGTAGCAAAGAGAGGCGAGATTATATATAAGAATATTATCTTTGGGTTCATATTACCCTAGGTTCTATATAGCTTTAGGAAGTTGCCTAATCTTCCAAGATCCCAAAAGCTTTGTGTGTAACATGAGGATAATATGATTCACTTCCCTGGCTTAAGCTCTTTCCAACTCTAGGCCTTTGCTTATACTGTTCCTTCAGTTGGGTAAGAAATTAGGCAACCTAAGATAGTCATCTGTGTATTAGTGGAAAATAAAAACAAAATGTTAGTTGATTAAATGAAATGTATAGATTCTAGCACACAGTGATTAAGAAATGGCAATTTTTCTTCTTCCCTCTACTGTGAATTCCTAGAAGTCAGGACAAGAGTCTTCTTTAGCACAAGGGTCTGAGGAGGAAGCTTCAAGGAGTAGCTGATCCAGAATTGTCTGTGGATGTGCAAATTGATGTTGCCAATCATGACTCTCTCCCAGTTACCTTCTTCCCTTGCCTGCTTCTCTGTCTTCTTTCCACATGTGCATTATTTACTTTCAGGGAAATGCTGAAATTGTTGTATGTCCCTTCAGCTTCATAATGAAGCTTTTCTCTTTCTCAGGAAGGTTTTGGTTTCATAGCGAGCCCCATAGGAGTGGCCTGCAGTGAGAGGTAAGACACACTGGTTCCATGCTGGAATCTGGAAGTTGGCAATATCAGCCCTGTGAAAATTACAAGTTAAACCAGTTATGTTAAGCTTTTAAGCATCACTATCAGCATTATTGTCATCATCAACCACAAATGTGAACTTCTTTAAAGTCTCCCTGTCTAAAAAAATAAAAATCTTCACCAATAACACAGGTCATTTATGGTTAGAAAGTTACCATTAGAATTGTTCTGCTTTGGTTAATGTAAGTACTCACAAAAAATTATAGTATAACCATTATGGAAATCAGTATAGAGATTTCTCAAAGAATTGAAGTTAGAAATTCCACATAACTTCCCTATTCTTCTGCTAGATATCTTCCCCAGAAAGCTTAAGTCATCATACTACTGTGATAAATGCATACCAATATTTAGAGCAGTATACAGTTCATGACAACTAAATCCTGAAAGCAGCCTGTATACTCACCAACAGACGATTGGATAAAGAAAATGTGGTATTTATACATAATGGAATACTACCTGGATATAAAGAATGACAAAATTGAGACGTTTGTAGGAGAACGATGCACCTTGAAAATATAATGTTGAGTGAAATAAACCAGGCACACAAGTTTAAATACCGTACGGTAGATCTCATGTGAGTGAGTCAAAGTACAAGCAAAGAGAATACAGACAAAGGATCCATTAAAGGGGAAAAAGGGTTGGATCTTTTGCAATAGGGGAGTGGTCCAAGGGAACAAGAGTGTGGGGTGAAGACGAAGGGAAGGAGAAATAAGTAGAAGGAAGATATGCCATGTACAGGAACCTAAGAACCTCAGGAACGTAAACATTCTATGTCATACCATGATTACCAAAATCAATGAGAATGAAAAGTGGATTAGGGGAATTGGAGAAGGAAGGAGAAGGGGATTCAAAAAAAAAAGGTGTGGTATGTACAGGTAGCCACTCCCCAAGATGACTGTAAACTACAGGGATTGCAAGCATGTACGAATAAAAATTTTTAAATGTTAATAAGAGAATATTGAACATAATACTATACCTACATATTCAAGAACTAATAAGAAACTTGACAAGCACTGGAATATATACACTATTAAAACTTACAATAATAAAAAAATTAGTTATTAGATATCTATTATGCATTAGTTTATCGACTCATCTTCTGTGAGAAGATGGAGGGTCAAGAATTAAAGCATTTCTTTGCCTGTATGGGAAAGAAGTACTTCTGTCTGAGGAGAGTGACAGGCAACAAAACTCAGTCTAGCAGAAATGAGTTTTTAGCAGAAATGAATTTCACACATTGAATAAGGAGCTTACAGCTATCACCACAAAGGCTGGAGGAGTCGAATGTAGGCAGAACTTCCAGGAATCACACATTAGAACACAGCTATGTCCTGGACCACCGAGACAGCTACTGCTTCTGCCACGACCAAGTCGGTGAGGAGGGGTCATTTCTGCAACTGCCTGCAGTTGCGCTTTGCCACACCTATGCCAGCTGGAGCCCTTGAAATACAGTCGCTTGACTTACCGGTAAGTCACCACAGTGCTAGGGGCTGGGCCCCGAATCCTGTGCTTTAGCTCCCACCCTTCTTTACACCGCAAGAGGAACAGGGCACAGGTTCCTCCTCAGTGTACGCCTCTCATGGGAGAAGGTCTGCTTGGCTGAAGGTGGTTTCACAGAGTGAATCCAAAGCTGCAGGGGATTCTGGGAAATGAGTCCTTTAGTGTTTTTGCCTCGTGGAGACCAAACAGCGACTATGAGGAGCCTGGCATGGATAGAATGATTTTACCCAGTCTAGGGGAACCAGAAAAACATTTTTGAGGAAGAAATAAATGGAGAGGGGGCTGAAAATACCTTTGGGTGACCTCTCAACTTTGCCTACAGCCTGGTTATTCATCTGAGTCATTTTAGAAACGCCACATCAGGGAGACATTATTGTATTCTTTGAATAGGTGCTTTTGAGGTCTGCATGCAAACTTGCCCAAATAAATAGCTTATGTCCCCTATGCCCTGACATTTATGGTATAGGTGTCTGAGTTCCCACCTTAGCAGTAGAAGAAAGATCTCGCTACTCTTACAACCTCTTTATCGTCACAGGGTTTTGCTCTTTCTTTAGGTTAGTGTCCATTTGGCTTAGGAAATCCCTTGAGACAGATGGATGCCTGGAAAGAGAAGGTTTGGATACCCCCTGGCATGTGTGGCACACGTATGTCACTTAGGTGTGGTAAATGGCCATTTCCCCAATGAATTTACCTAAATGAGGGCTTCAAGTTGCTAGATTTTGATGGATCCTGAAATCCTCTCTGGGTTCTGAAAGTACGTAGTCAAGAGTACTAGCCTGCCATCATCTCTTTAACATTCAATCCAGCAAAACCCCTTAAGCTTTAATAAACATCTCCTTCTTTAATAGTGTTGACTCCAAGCTAATAAGGCAACTAGCGAATCAAGTGAAGGTAAATTCTCATTAACAATTTATTTAACTCTGTTGAAGAGAGCAATTCCAACTTCTGCTAATTGAGTTTGCAACAAAAACATGAATCCATTTTCTACCACCCTCAGGACCTTAATCAAACTCTGGGAAAGGTAAAGTAACTCTCATTAGCAGACTAAGGTAAAAACCCAGGGTGGAATGGAAGGTACCAGAACACTTAAATTCCAGGAACTTCAACAGGATTATAAAACAGAGGTACCGACTGGTTCACAGTGTTTTGAATTTTATTTGTCAGTGGAAGAGTCCTTTTGATCTGAGCCTAAGCCAGCACACACATAAGACCTTGAAAGTTTTGACTTTGGTATGTGGTTGATGGATTCGATTTCTCTTCCTTTATTTAAGATCTTTCTGTGAAATGCAGAAGAGACACCTGGGTAGACCTCTAAGACTTTTTTTTCCAGATGATCCAGAGGCTTTTCCTATAGTTCTGGGAGGGGGCTATAATCTAGGAGTTGCATAACAAAGGGATGAGAGAGACTGCCTAGAGCGGCAGCCTGTGGGCAGAGGGACATGTGGCAGTCTGTGTTGGGCAATAATTGAATTTGAAAACATTTAATAATTTTTCTTGAAATTCTCTGCTTTTCTTCAGATTTTCCTCTGGAAGCCTGATTAAATGTGTATTATTTCAGCTTGAGTGATTTTTCTAATGCTTCATTTCAGTAAGAGATATTTAAAAACACCTATATGTAGCAAATATTGTGCTGGGTCCTATACACCCGCCAGTGATCAACAAACCTGGTTCTTGCTCCTTCTGCACTGTAGAATTTTTTTAAAAAGCACATTTGGTGACATCTATAGTATTGTAAAATTATGGACAGTGAATTTTAATTTGAATTAACCTCTCTTTACCATTCAGAACTCCATCCACGAATCCAGGTCTACATGGAAATCACCACGCAGGAAGATGGTGCGGCACCCTTAAAGGTAGAAAGGGAAGGTCAGTGAGGGGACAGACTACTCTTCTTCCCTTATCACTGTCTCCAAAGGTACCTGTCCTTTAGAATTTTTCCAGTTGTTCCAAGCCTGGAGCTCCAAAAGAGAAAATGGCCCCAGGGTCGGTGGAAATACTTACATTTCCTGTTTTGAGAGGCACATCTGGGCTTCTCCAACTGTCAGTGAGACCTTCTGTTTGTCTACCTTGCATGCACAGGGTTGGGGTCTAAGCTGCTGATGCCAGTTGGAGCTGGTAAAGAGTGTGACTAAGTGAATCATTTGAATCATGACGGAGAAAATAATCAGAATGTCCAGCACAAATAATTAGAACTACTTGTTAAGCCAGGGGGGATGAGGCAAACAAATGCAAAAAGTTGAATCACGATGTCAGGATCCAGATGATTCTAGGGTGAGCAGTTCAGAGTGGAAGGTCTGGAGAATTTGGAGGGGGAGAGGTGGGTTTCTATATTTCTCTGAAGTTTTAAAGCATTACAAATGATGTCAAAAGAATAATTTTTATTAAGGTTCCATTCCCAGAGACTTCTGGAGGTGATCAACCATGCAGGATCACCTTTCCCCATTGGACAACTTGCTCCTTTCACCCACTGCTTTGGGAAACCTGGATGAATATTGTAGAAGGGCCTAAGATGCCACCTTTTTCTGGGAGAAAACTGTAGTAATTCAAAGCGAGGGAAAATTCAGCAGTGTAGATGACACTTAAGACTTTATAATATCCTTTTCCACTGTCTTAGTTATTTTTCTTATTGCTGAAACAATATACCTGACACTCAAAGTTAAACAAGGAAAGGTTTAATTCAGCTCAGAGTTTGTAGAGGTTTCAGTCCCTCGTTGGTGGGTTTCAAGGCAGAGTGGCATGGCAGAGGGGCATCACAGAGGAGAAACAGTTCATGTTGGGCAGAAGGCAGCAAAGCATCAAAATAGCAAGTGACCACAGCATCCCTCTGTTCCTTATAGTTTATTCAGGCTCCATGCTCTAAGGGCTGGTAGCATTCACACCCAGGGTGGGGCACCCTTAATCCTAGGGAATGCACCATGAATCAATCCCAGCACTACATCCTTAATCACACACTCGAGATTCAGCCACCTCCAAAAAAGCCCACCTATGACCACATGAGACTTTCGGGGGGAACATCTACACAACAGCTATAACAGCCACCATTGTCATTTATCTCTCCACGTTACCAAGATGGAGACAGATAGAGAGCCCTGAAACCACAGACAGCAAATAAGTTTAAGGCCACATAACTAGTTAGTTAGGGTAAGACTTAGGGCTTGAATCCAAATCTCCTCATTCTAGGTGCCATTCCTTTTCTGCTACTACTCAAGTGGCATAAAAATACAAATTATGAAACAGTATCAAAAATCCATTGACACGTAACTGTAAGACTGTAGATTCTGGTTTCTTTGCAGTTCTTGGCAATTTTCCTTGGATTTCTTCCTTCTATCTTTCTGGTCTTGATGGGGCGCTGCTAGAAATATACCTCTGAGAACTGACCATACTTGCTTTCCCCAACAGAGATCTAAGTTCTAACTATGAGCACAGTCCCAAGATATTTAAAATGGTGGAGGACCAGGAGACACTTTGTTCAGTGAGATTTTACTCATATGCTTATTCCATTGCTGAATTATCCCCCAGAAACAAGTCAGAAAGTTTTACCATTCTATTTGCTTGCTTTACTTGGGAACTATGAGAGAAAAGAGTTTAATTCACCATTCCCATTTCTAATTAAAATATTTTACATTTCAAGCTTTCAACAAGAAAAAAAAATACAAGAAATACCGTGTGGAAGGCAGCTTTGGGAAGACATAATCCATGCATGATTACTTCAGAGCAAGAAGGGTTAAAAAGGCAACAACAAAAAACCTGCTCATTTTTGCTTGCTAAAAAAAAAAGAAAAAGAAACAACTCAAACTATCTCCAAATGTAGTTTAATCCATTTTCAGACTCTATACATTATGCATCAAGATTTTGTACAAAAGGAATTTGAGAGGAACGTTTTTATGAAACCACTTCAGTGGATTAAATTTGCAGTTCAGCACATTAGATTCAAAAAGTGTACAAGACATTTTGAGAGACCTGACTCCTTCTTTTATATGCAAGATTCCTACTTCAGGTAAATACCTTTGTAAGAATGAGTGGATTCCAGCAGCTGTCTTTAAGAAAAAAATTAAGAAAGGATTTGGCCTACCTTCCACTTAGTTTAATAATGACTACAAGTGTTTGAAAAACATAAAATTTAGTTAATCTAAGCAGTTCTGTGGATCCTAAAGTTCTTTTGGGCAAAGTTACTTTATCCCAGGCGAGAAAGCCAATGTGAGGAGATACTCCCCAAGAAGCTAACACAGGTACCTTGGTAATATCCGCATACTCCACCCAGATTCAGTTCAGAGTTGCATTGTCATCAGTGTGGTATAACAGCTGAATGGAAAGTTTGGAATCACTCATCCAGATGTCTTCACCTCGTGGATGCGAAACAACATAGGTGTTTGGAGGGCCAAAGGCAATTTTATTTCCTGTTGTTTAAATAATGGATTGTTGGGCTGTTAAACATATAGTGTTTATTTTCTCTTACCCCAGAGACCAGTCACTAATGGAGGAGTACACTTTATGGCAATTAAGTTGAGTCATAAGTACCAGAAGAGCAATCTATTTCTGGGCTCTTAAAAATGTGAGGTTTAAATTGACAGGCAGCATCTAACCCCTAGACATCATCACTTTTATGGACCAGGGGCTAACCCCCACCAAATCTAAAAAGCATCCAAAAATTGCTATAACTTTTTTCTTTTTTTTCCAAGATTTGAAAAAGTTCCTTGTGGTTGTGGCTGGTTGCCAGGGCTACAGCATTGTGTTGACAGCTGTGGCCCTTTCCTGGCAGCTGAAGATTTGGACAGTGACCAATAAGAGGGCTGCATTCTACTTTGAACTTTGCATTAAGCTGGTGATTCACTTCGAAACCCACATTTTATGAAATCTATTAATTCAATGCAATGTACTTGTTGAGGTGTCTACCTTCAGATTGGATTCCATTAACTTTATAGTGTGATTACATGCCTGAATCATAAGACAAGAGACTGAATTTATGTGCCTTCTGAAAGTGCTTTTGAAGACTGGCAGCTTCAATGAGTTTAATTTGATCCTTGGGATTAGGTGAATAAACCTAAAAAGATATCACCTCAACTATAATGATGATTTGCGAACCCATCTTTTGAGAGTTGGAGGTGATTGTTCACTCTTTTATATAGAGTGGAGTTGTTATTTAGCATGCATATTTTGCTTCAGAATATTTGACTTTTCTTGAAGGATTTTGGGTGAAGGGCTTAGTGATATACTACGACAGCGTTTTTTCAAATATTAAAATGCCTAATTATTAATTTGGGTGCTTGTTAAAAATGCCAATTTCCACTCATTTCTATTTTCTGATTCTGAAAGCCTGGCATTTTGGACCTCACTGGAAGAAACCTTACTATACTTACTTTGCATTTGGAGAAGGGATGTCCCTCATCCCTGGCCTGCCTCACAGGTACTATACGGGAGCCAAGACCAGGAGCTCTTCATATTTTTCCTTAGGCATGGTTTCACCACCTATTTGGTTCATGCTCATCCAGATGGATATTCATGATGTGGAAATTATCGGTGGTGTGAAAATCGCATACACCATGTTGGAAAAGAACATGGAGTGGCAAAAAGGAGCGAATGGTATATTGCGATTCACCAAAAGTGAGATCTCATTTGAAATTTAAAGTACTCCTTAACAGACAGGAGTTGAATGGGAGAAACATGGTATTTCCCATATTTGGGTAAATTTTAGGCAGTTTATGACACAGCAGTTTGCAAAATATTTTTATTTCTATATTTTTCTTTCTAGATTTTTGGCTTTAAGTACACCAATATTTAAATATCTGTGCATTTAAATTCAATAATTAATGAAATTAAAATCACGTATTTTTGTTCAGAAGATTTTCTGTTGAATCGTTCATATTTTTGTATTGATTTGAAAGAGCTATTTATATACTAAAATTATTAATTTCATCTTGCTAAAACGGCTGTTTTGAATGTTTTTTTGAAACCGAATCTCATTATGTAGTTTAGGCTGGCTGTGAATTCACTATGTACCCCAGGCTGGCCTTGAATTCATGGCAGTTCTCCTGCCTCAGCTTCCTGTGTCCTGGGATTAAGTGTGTGTCACCTTGCCTAGGCTGTGGCTTTCTTTTGTTTATAGTAACTTTTTTTATACGTTAAAGTTCAAAATTTTTCCTATAGAAAAATTAATTTTTTTTGCCTGTTCTTTGTGAAGACATGTCATTAGTTTTATTTGTTAAAGTTCTCTGTGTCATAAGATCAGGAAAATAATCACTCATACTGACTTGGAGCTATTTTGTAGTTTTAGATATATTCTGTAAAATGTGAATATAAAATATAAATATATAACTTAGAAATATTTTTCCATGAATAATTGTCCCAGTGTCATTTCACGTAGATTCCTTTTTCATTGATTCATACGATGCTGCCACTTCTTATACACTTAGAAGTAGTGTTAAATATACCTTGAACTCACTGTGTAGCCCAAGCTGGCCTTGAACTCATGGCAATTCTCCTGACTGAGCCTCCCTAGTGTTGGAGTTAGGCATGCACCACCATGTTCAGCTAGTGCTAAATATTTTTAATGAGTTGTTAATTTTAATGGATATATAGTCCATTTGGTCCTTGCAACAACATTCTAGTGTATTTTTATCCCAAATTTTCAGTTGAACAAACAGGCTTGGGTAGCTTAAAATTTCAGTACAAGGTGGAGCTCAGAAGGAAGGTAAGAATTGAATGACTTCAAAGATTGTTTGGATGGGATTTGGCTCAGTGGTTCCTTGTAAGTGCAAGGTCCCGAGTTTGATCCCTGGTATGGGGGAAAAAAAAACCTTATACTCGGCCCCTTGTATACATTTTACAATAAAACAAATTCTTTGTATAAAGCCATTTTTGAATCTTTATTCCAATTTGTTAAGTTGGGTTTTATTTTTGCAGCAACATCATACGTTACATCTAAGTATTTCAGGTTTATAATGTTTTTAAACCTGATAGCTTTTGCCCCTTAATAGTCATCAGCTTTTATCCTTCCCCCTTTCACTGGCTCAATATTCACATTGACGTTAGACTAACAATAGCAGATATAAAAATACTTCCTGAGGTCTTCCACAGAATTGCATGTAAAACTTGACATCAGTATTTAAACTTTGCATCTAGCAAAACTTTAGAAAAGTTCTACAGTTTGTCTTCAGGCGGGTTCATTCCATTTCTTATTGTCATCACAAGTATATTATAAAATTTTTTAGGCTATTTCTTTACCATTATTAGTTTAAGGAGAGTTGATTTTTCATATTTTATTTTTATCTGACTTCTTATTGATTTTTTTTTAAGAATAGCTTTTCACATGGGTTTTCAGTATAAGTCATTCCCCCGCCGAACCCCGGTACTGGGGATTGAACTCAGGACCTTGCACTTGCAAGGCAGGTGTGTTTCCACTGAGCTAAATCCCTGGTCCCAGTGTAAGTAATCTTACAATTTATAAATAACAATGGTCTTGACTTTGCATTAATTATGCTTTTAATTTCTACATGTTACCTTATGGCAGTGGTAAGAAAACTATAAATGAGGAAAATAACTGATCTGCTAATATGTCTACCTACCTTCTGTTCTTTCTTCCACAAATTGTTCATGAAGTACCAACTTTGAGCTAGGCACTGGGCTAGACCTTGGACATGGAGTACTGAGCAAGACAGAAACACTTGCCATCTTTCTAGAGCTGCATCCTTTCTTGACAAGAGGTAGATATTAAACAGATATGAGTAGAACAAATTAGTAGATTACATATTACACAATGAATTCAAATCACAGTACTTATTCTTCATTTTAAAGTCCCTAATATTTCAATTTTGTGCCAATTTGAGATTGTTAAAATAATTTTTGTTTTTTAAAAGGTGGTTTTCTAGTGTTTCTTTTTAAGTCAGAAATGTCTCTTGAGTTTTTAGGAAGATTTTTTTTCAGTGTTTTTCCCTTTTATATATTTTCACATCACCCATTTTGTCATCGGTAAACCTGACAGTATGCTGTTGGTTTTGAGCCAGTCCTTCCTGGAATCTTAACTCTAGAAGACATCTCGCTAATGCAAGGTCGGTGTGTCTACTTGCTCAATGCTTCCAGCCAGGCAGTGTTCTGATTGAGGTGAGAAACTTCTTCTTCAGAAGAATAATTAGTGGGGAGCTCTTTATACTTCCCTGGGTTGAAACAGTTCCTGTTGTATCCTATGCTTGCTGCATAAAGACTCCCTTACTGCCCAGGGAGGGCAGGAAAAATCCCCAAGCTTCTGGTGGACCGGTCTCGAGAGGCGGGTGGGAATTGGCATTGAAATCTGGGCGCAGCACACACCTTCCAGAAGCAATGTTTGTTTCTTCTTATGGAGGAAAACAGTCAGAACATATGGAAATATACAGAAAAAAATTTGAGCAACACCTCTAATCTCACCATTAGAGGAAACTCCATTTTGCTCGATATTTTGCCTTTACTCTCAATCTCTCCACAGCACATCATATTAAATAATTTTTTTTTTACTTTTTAAAAATTTACTATCATGAACAATGTCCCATGTGTGACTATTTCATTATTTTGTTTTGTTTCCTCAGTTTAGTCCTGGTTCGATGAGCTTTGCTTCACTGTATTCTAGGAATTCATCTGGCAATCCATTTTGAATTTATTTATTTATTTTGAGATAGGGTCTCACTATGTAGTTGAGACTGACCTGGAACTCACTGTGTAGCCCAGGCTGGTCTCGAACTCACAGCGATCCTCCTGCCTCAGCCTACCGAGTGCTGGGATTACAGGTGTGCACCACCACACCTGACTCTGGCCATTCATTTTGAAATAGTTCTAACAAATACAGGACTTATGAGGACACCTTGAGTAAAGACACTTAACCTGAAATGGCCACACTTGGTTGAATGAGTGATGACTATGTCATCAAAATTTCAGCAGAAATGAAATGATAATAAATCAGAATGTGGCCAACCCCTTAAAAGCTGAATAAGTTTATTTTCAGAATTTTCTATTTTTGATAGACAAGTTGGAATCCAAGAGCTTGTTCTATGACATTTGTAAACCACACTGACCACAGAGATAATAATCAGCAACAGAAGGATAATCTTTGAAAAAGAAGAAATGACCTATCTATGCATACATCTATTTGCTACACCTGTGTATGTATCTTTCTGCTTAAATCTAGATTTGGAAATCAAGAGTACTAAGAATGCTAGGACATTCCAAAGTACAAATTGTTACAGAGGTTGTATTAGTCAGCTTTCCCATTGCTGGACATAATACAAACAAAGAGAAGAGGATCAATTTGGCTCACATTTTAAAGGGATGCAGTCCATGCTAGCTGGCTGAAACCTCATGGCCTATATATGCCCATCAATAGATGAATGAATATGAAAAGTGTGGCATTTATACACAATGGAGTACTACCCTGCTATAAAGAAAGACAAATTTGAGTCTTTTGTTGAAAAAATGGATGCACTTTGCAATCATAATGTTAAGTAAAATAAATCAGATACAGGCTCAAGTATCACATGGTTTCTCATATGAGAAACTCAAGGTGTAAATAAAGAGCAAAATAAAAGATAGATAATAGGAAGTAGGGAGATAGATCTTTCTCAAATGGCAAGGGGATCAAGAGATGGAGGGAGGAGGGAAGGGGATGAAGGAAGAATTGAGATGTGTTATGTACATGTCCCAACTCCCCACAAGGAATGTAATCATTGTGCACTGCAAACGTGTACTCACAAAATAGAAAAATAGAAAAAAATATATATATACATAGAGAGAAATAAAAGTGTGTCAGAGCAAAGCCAATTAGTTCCTGGTGGCCAGGAAACAGAGTAGAGCAGTGTCAGAGTTTCTGATAGAAACAGAGTTTATTTTCCCTCCCTTAGACATGCCCAGAAAACCTTGCTGGTTGCAGGCCAGTCTTGTGCTGGCTTCACTCCTGACCCAGCATATTTTCAGCTGAGTGTTCCATGTTCCTGGTGTCTCTAATTTCCTAAAGTCTCCAGTGTACCTTTGATTTCATTCCCGTAGCTTCGCATATGCCTTCTTAGGGGCTCTGTGCCTGGATTCACACATCTTCCATGAAAACTAAGTGGGAGCCTCCCTCAGCCCACAACATGCATTGTGCATGACCCTAAAGTCATTACCGTTCACAAGATGTCAAAGTCTTCCACCAGCCAGTTTCTTTAGACCATGCCAGTGGCAGCCTTTGAGTGCCTGGGGAGCTGAGCACAGTGAAATGATTCCTAATGAACCAACTCCTTAGGTGGCCCACCTACAGCAGTGGACCTGGGAAGTCTCTTACCATATGAAAAATTTATATTTTGCACCTTTGATGCTAGGATGAGTGGGCTTTTACTGATTTCTGAGGTACTCTCAAGGCATCTTTCTTATTGTCCCTTTGCAAAGTACTAGGTTCCTCTTTATTTGCTAATTTTTTCAGCACTCATGCTTCCTTTGATCTCCACTTTATTTTTTTTAATTGAGTTTATTGGTACATTTTAGGTATAATAGTACAATTACATTCATTATTGGGATCTTGTACCTCTACATGACAAGTCTTGGTTCTCATTTTTTCCCCTTGTCCCTGCCCTCCCTTCACCCCCTCCTCCCCTCCCCATTTACAAACACTTAATTTCCATCTTTCCATGTTCACACAGTTTTTTCTTTTCCCTTATTACCCTTCCCCTACCCATCTCACATTCCCTACACCTTTAGCCTTTTTCTTCCCATTTCACAATGTCTGTTATCTCATTAGGCTCTTATGTACTATTACAGTTTATTCACACCAGAGAAACTATTTGGTATTTACACATGTGTGACTTATTTATTTCACTTAGGAGTATATCCTCAATATACATCAATTTTCCTATGAATGAATCTAATTTCTCATTCTTTATGGCTGAGTAGTATTCCATTTTATAGAAAAACCACATCTTCTTTATCCAGTTTCCAACTGATGGGCAAATGGGCTGTTTCCATTTTAGCTATTACAAACTATGCCACTATAAACATGGGTGTGCATATATCACTGTGATACAATTCTTTTAATTCTTTTGCAAAGATACCCAGCAGAGGGATGGCTGGGTCAAATGAAACCTCTAGTCCCAGCTCTTTGAGGTATCTCCATATTGACTTCCATAGTGGTTGCACCAGTCTGCACTCCCACCACCCATGGAGAAGGGTTCCTTTCTCCCCACAACCCCACCAGCATTTGTTATTGTGTGATTTCTTGATAGCAGCCATTCTTTGTGGGGTGAGGTGGAATCTCAGTGTTGTTTTCATCTGCATCTCTCGAATGACCAGTGATGTGGAACATTTTTTCATATATTTACTTGCTGCTTTTACTTCTTTGTCTGAGAAATGTCTGTTCATTTCAGAAGCCCATTTTTGAATTGGGTCTTTATATTTGGGGGGACTGATTGTTTTGAGTTCTTTATATGTTCTAGATAATAGTCCTTTGTCTGAGGAGCTGCTGCTAAAAATTTTTTCTCACATTGTAGGTTGTCTCTTAGTTTTGTGGATGGTTTCTTTTGCAGTGCAGAAGCTTTTCAATAAGATGATATCTCAGTTATTGAGTCTTTCTGCAGGTTCCCATGCTACTGAGGATTTGCTCATAAAATCTTTTCCCATGCCATTGTCTTCAAGAGTTCTGCCTAACTTATCTTCCAGCAGGTTTAGTGTTTCTGTTTTAATATTTAGATCTTTAAGCCACTTGGATTTTAATTTAGTGAATGGTGAAAGATAAGGGTCTAGTTTTAATCTTTGGCAGGTTGAAATCCAGTTTTTCCAACACCATTTATTAAAGAGGCTATCTTTTCTCCACTGAGGGTGGTTGGCTCCTTTGTCAAAGATGAGGTAGCTGAATACATCTGGATTTGTTTTTGTGTCTTCCAATCTGTTCCACTGATCCTCAGGTCTGTTTCTTTGCCAGTACCATGCTTTTTTTTTTTTTTTAATCACAGAGGCTTTGTAGTATAGTTTCAAATTGGGAATTGTTATACCCACGACCATGTCTCTGTTGCCTAGGATGACCTCCACTTTAGGTAGGGCTCTTTCTGGGCCCAAATTTAAATTTTCCAAAATATTCTGCTGTGCTTTTGCTTGCAATATTCACTATAAATCTGGGTAAAAGCAGCCAGCAGCATCCATGCCACAGCTTGAACATTGGGCTGTTGCAAAATTTCTTCTGCCAGATTAATTAGTTCACCACTCTTTAATCTCAGTCTCCAGCAAAGTTTCAGGACATAGGCAAAATATAAACAAATGTTCTACCAGATCATGGTCTCTAGTCCAACTGTCCATGGACACTTTTTTTTCTCAACTTTAACCTCTTAAATGTAGCTTTTACAGCCTGAATTTCTACCAGCATTCTGGTTTTCTGATATCTAATCAGAATCTTCCATGAAGCTTTTCTTACAATATTCTAGAGCATCTCTAGCCTGCATCTTCAAACCTTTCCAAACTTCTCCTGCAAACTAGATCCAGTGGCATCTAGGCAATATGGTCAGGTACCATTACAGCAATGACTCTATTTCCCCTATACCAGTTTTCAATCTCCTCTCCCACTACTGGACACATGACACAACACACAATCTGAAGGTGTAGAAGTTTAATTATTTGTCTCACATTTTAAGGAATCAATCCCTTGTCAGCTGACAATCTTCCCTAACCTCCACACTACTCAGTAAGCATACCATCTCTCTTCTTTTAACAGAATCCCAGTTTTGCTCAATAATTAGATGACCATGTTTTCAGGATTATTCTTCAACTCTACCTGCTGAGTCCTGGCTAATGTACATAACTCATGATAACTCTATTTCAATGTCAGTGTTTACTTTAGGGTTGGCATGTGACACAGGTCTAGCCAAAGGGACATAGGAGACATTCTCCTGATAGGCTTTGGGAAAAGTTTTTCTTTTGTTTTTCTTCCAAAAGATATACAAGAGAAGTGAAAGCTCTTTTTGTTTGACTGGTGAGGTTGTTGCTGCTCTCCTAGAGCTGCAAGGAGACAATTTGGAGGACAAAAGCTATGATATTAAAGACACCTCAGGTAGAAATATCTATTTTTGGCCATGTGATAGAAGCTTCTTACCTCTGAGTGTCTTTTTTTCTTAGCTAAAGTAATATGATATTTAAGACATTTTCAGTTTTGGATTTTGCTTACTTGCAGCCCAAAGTACTACTATCTGGATCAGGTGGTCAGCTATAACAAGTGAACAGCTAGTATCTGGGAATGTTTAAGGGAGGGAAAATAAATTCTGTTTCTATCCAACTCCATGTCTTGAACCTTTTATTTTAACCATAAAACTGTCTACTATAAAGACCAGAGTAATTTTTCAAAAATATAACTTCATCTCTAGAACAGAATATAGTTACTATCCATCACATCAAATAAATCATATTTGCTCTATTAGGGATCTAATCCAGGTTTCTGGGGTAGGTATTTAGTAAACAATTTTTAGTGAATTAAGGAGCATATCATCTGAAGGAATGACCTTATCTTAATGGAAGGAATATTTACAAATTAATAATTTAGGATCTTAATTGTACTTTCTTATATTAAAGAAATCTCAAACCAACCATAGACATTTGAAAAATTAGTAGCTCAGTTAAAGAAGTAAGTATATAGGGTGTGGTTGTTGGTTAGAAATTCTTGGGTATGCAATGCATCACACTTGCAAAGCCCAGCCACTCTCATAAAATGTCAGTTTAGGAGGGACTCTGCACCTATATAAACTAAGAATTGTTTTATATAATAAATCTACCATCAAGCCTCTAGTTAATGAATTTGCCAATTTTTTCCTCATGTTACAGACATTGACCCATATGAGACAGGTTACATAAGCATAAGCACAGAGAGATGTATCCATGGAGTTAATTAGGGCTGGCTAGATTGCTGTGATAGACACACCCAAACGTAGAATGGCTCTAAGAAATAGTTTCATTTCTTCAGTTTAGATATGTATCCCCGGTTCCCCAGTTGGTGAGTGTCTTCTTTCAGGTGCTTATTCACGAACTACGCTGAGAGCTGTTCTCTAATCTTCAGATCCTTATTGTCAGGAGGCCTCCAGAAATAGGGAAGAAACTATGGAGGAGGTATTTGATGTATTTTGAGCAACTCCCTTAAAGGGACACATTTCACTTATGTCCACTTTCCCTGGGGCAGAATTTGGTGATATAACAGTCACACCTGACAACAAAGAGATCTGGAAAATGGAGTCTAGCCATGTTAGGAGTAATGAGAGGATGGATTTTGGTGGACAGGTTTTGGTGATATAATTGCAAAAGCATAAAGCTGCAGAAGTATCTTAATAGGAGGAATCCATTCTCCCATTGATGGGAACCCATCCTCCTTTGCCATTCTACCTACTGCATTTAGAGTCATCCATTCACAGTGCAGATACACTTGTCTTTCACTAACCATTTCCAAGTTTCTACTTAACCCTTTCAGTAAATTCTCAGTGTATGGAGGACAAAGATAAGTAGGGCTCTTTTATCCTGATCTGCAGGTCTCCACATCATCTAATCTCTATTTACCCATTTATCTTCATTTTCAGAAAATGCTCTTTCTCACTTACAAGGCTTCAGTCACTCGGGCTTTCACACTTTCCACCTCTCATGTTATATTTCCACAGAAATTTGCAATTGCTGTTCCCTTTGCCTAAAATGCTTCCTTCCTGTCTGTACTTAATTATTCCCTACTCATCCTTGAAGTATGACTCTTGCTCCATTTGGTCAAATTCCTCTTTGTAAGTTCTCACAGCAGGGTCGACTTTGTTTTGTAGCATCCACTTAGAGATATTTTAAAAAATAATTGTTGCTGTGATTGATTCAAATCCATATCTTCCTCTAGACTATAAATTTTATGAGGCAGTAGTTATTTCTATTTTCACTGATGTATGCTTATCATAATCTCTGGTGGACTGAATGCACTCAGAAAAAAATTCATTGAGTATATGCATATTTGAATAAATGAATGAAGATCTGAACTCTAGTTTGGCCTTAACCATAATTAGCCACATGACCCCAGTTCTTTTACTTTTTTGGGCCTCAATTTCTTTATTATGAAGGGTTATAGTGGACGATGTTTAGGACTTTCAGCACCATGGTTTTGTTGTCCTAATTAAAGTTGAATTGTGAAGGTAATTAGTCCTGTTTAATCACCTCACTATGTTTCCAAAGAGGTTGCAACAAATTCTGAGTCTGGCAAAGTGGCACGAATACACTTTCTATCCTTTCTTTTTGAATTTTTGACTACTACAAATTCACTGCAATCTTTTAATGGCATCCTAATCTATAAAGTCTAATTACAGCTAAAAAAGAAAAGATTGACTAGAGTTAGTGAAAAATAATAGCATTATTATACTGAAAAAAATAAGAAAGAAAATCCACAAGCATTTCAGTGGTTATTGTAAAAGATTAACTCTGTGTACCGTTGCCAGGACAAGTACAGGTTGAACACCCTTAGCCCAAAAATCTGAAATAAAAAATGCTCCAAAATATTAAATTTTTTGAACATTAATATGACAGAACAAGTTAAAAATTCCACATGACTTGGTCTTTTGTGATAAGTCTCAATCAGAATGAAAGTCTACCAAAAATACTGTATAAAATAATATTAAGCCTAAATGTGTAAGGGCTATATAAAACATAAGTGAATTTTGTGCTTGGTGCTGACTCCTATCACTAAAAGGTTTCACTATAAACAGAAAAAAAATCTCCAAATCTGGAACAATTCAAAATCCAGAACACTTTTGGTCCTAAACATTTTGGATAAGGGATATTCAACCTGTACTATACTACTTTTATTTTGGTTTAATTTAGGCCTTGATTTTATAAGAGGCATATATCAATAATGCATTAACAGAAATTATCACTGGTAAAAGGACAGGGACTATTTTTTCTCCTTTAGATTTTGAGATTAATAGTCAATAAAAGATTAATATCTAGGCTACTGTAACCTTGTTTTGGTGATAGAATGGCAGGTGATATGAACATCACCAAGCTTAATTTCAAGTAGTTAGATGGTATTTATTGATTGATTGATTTTGCTCTTCATGTTATTATAAGACAGGAATTTATTATATAAGGAAGTCTTGGCTGAAACTAGAGTATACTTATTTTATTGTGAGCAACTGGAGAGACTGGGGCCATTCTATCGATGCATAATCTCTTCATTTGAGGTTAGCTAGTAGATCCCATTATGGCTTTATGTTGTAAAAGTTAGGTGCTGAAACAAATGAAACTACTCTGTTTTTATGTCCACACATACTTTTAGAAAAAATTCTACCACAGAACTAGGAAAGACATGAAGAGGGCCAGGACTGGTGAAATTTGTAATTACCATTTAAAGAAAGATTTGTTTATCACTGTCTCTTATATAAGCCTTTGCCCTTCTAATTTGCATTTTGACTATATCTGATTATTCATGTGTTAGTTAAAAGGGAAAGTAATTTCATTACTGGTAAAATATGACTGTGGTCATCTGTGATTCTTAGGGTGATGTTTTAACTTGATTGGCTTTAGGATCTACTGAGAGATTGGTGGAGCACATTTCTGAGTGTCTGGGTGAGTCAAGGAGGCCTGGCCTAGAGTCTATGTCTGGTTCCTCCTACCTTCTGCTCTGGCACTGTTTCCCAGCTTGCTTTCCACCTGCCATAAACTAAACAGTTTTGCTCCCCCATGTCCTTCAGAAACATCTGACCATGGATTGAAACCGTGAGCCAAATTACACCTCTTCTCCTTTAAGTTGTGGATGGCAGTTATTCTAACCAGCTACGAGAAACCTAATCTATAAGGTATCTTTATTGTGGGTAATATGGTCTTGCAGCATGGCAGAGCAGAAAGAGCATGAAATTAGAAATGCCAGTGTCTGAGTTTGAAAACCAGCTTGGCTACTTTCTAGGATCATGATCCATCATATGCCCTCTTCCCTGAGATCTTCTTAGGGTGACCAGAGGTTATACTTGTCAATGTAACACAAGAAACTCTTTACTTTCTATTCTTGCTGCCTCCAACAAAAATACTCCTTAGGCCTGGATGGTTTTCTCTTATAGTGTGATCTTAGCTCCAAAGTCATTCTTTTTAAGGGGTTCTTGCATCACTGTAGCTAAAGTTCCTCTGTCATATCTCTAAATCTTTTGTCCTACTATTGATATTATTCATTTGCATTCTGCATTGTTGTATAAAATCTAAAATCATCCTATTCATTCAATTGCTTAACCTCTCCCTCTACATTAATAGCTTTATGAATTCCATGAAGTCCATTACAGAGATGTCTTATTTCACTCCAGTACCTACAAAGTGGCCTGGATAAATTATAGATAGGCCAGATTGAAAAGAAGAAATGAGCTCATACAAATGTACAGTGACACACACATACTTGCACACACACACATGCACAACCCATTGGAGACATCTTCATTGACCATTCTTTGAAGCTAAATTTGAATTCAGTACCAAAAAGCTCTTTAGCAACTCTGATGATACATAGATCTTCTCAATGGCTAGTACTTCTGTGAAAATGGAAGCAGCCCCATAAAAAATGGGATTTTTAGCATTTGTAAATTCCAAAAGATGGATTTACTCTGACCTGGACTCATTTTGCTTAGGAAACTTAATTTAGTAGTTATTTTGGCTGCCGCGAAGGAGTCCGACTTCTTCTATTTAACAAATTAATGTCCAGGAAAATGTAACTTTGATATATCGATAGGGGATGTCTTCCTTAGATTGAAATTCAAGATGTTAGAAGTATTTTGCCTCTACAACTGTTGGGAAAAGGAGCACATTGATTCTCTAGGGGAACTGAAGCGTAATGAAATGCAATCTAAGAACATGCAAACTTATTATCTACCAGGGTGGTTGAATGGTTCCAATCAAATGGAGGATAGAAATTGGGTTTTATATTCGTATTTTTGAAAGAAAAAAAACCCTCCATAATTATGTTTAGGTGCAACAGTGCCTGCAAATGCTTGAAATTGTGGCAGTCTTTACCTTGCTCATAACATAATGAGTACATTTGCTCTTTGAGAGATACTATGGAGGTTAGGAGAATAGTTCCCTAAAACTGTTCCTGCAAAGGCAGGACCTGTTTTCCTGGAGATGGTAAGCGAAAGGCTGCTCCTTTCCCAGAAATAGGTGGGCATTGTCTTTTAAATTGGCTTTTCAGAGGGCTCACTTGTGCCAACGACCACTTAGTGTAGGTAGACTCTGTGACTGTAAGAAAGCCAAATTTTCTGTATTTATTCCACTCCTAGAAATTGCTAATAAGGGGATATTTGCCTTTCCATATCTCCGAGGATAGAAGTCCTGGTACCAGAAAGATGACATTTTTAGAAACAATAATCTGATATCACTTGTTTAAAACTTCTTAAGAATTGCCCATTTTAAGGTTAAAAATAAAAATCTATAATGTGGGCTATGCCTTGTAAGAGCTGTCCCTGGTCAATCATTCAGCTTGTTTTGGGGGACTTTGCATATACTTCTCTGCCTGCCTGAAACACAGCTTCCTTCATCTTCCTCTGTCTAGCTACATTCTACTAATCACTCAGATCCAGCCCAAAATGTCAATACCTAGAGCAATCATCCCTGACCTCTTAGGCTAAATCAAGCTCCTTTATTCTATACTCTTGTAATTCTCTGAAGCTTATCTTTGTAGTTAATATTAAATGGAACAGATTATTAGGGTAGAGGCTATGTTTCTCTGGCCCATCACTAAATTCCCCGGGCACATAGGAGGCGTTCAATGAATATATAACACCAGAATGAATGAATATAACTGGGTTATACAGTCTACGTTACACAAATTTTCTAAATACTTTGTATGCTAAAAACATAACCAAAGGGGGGAAAAATCAGGTTTTGAATTTTATTTCAAGTTAAATGAAATGGATAGATGAAGATAAATGTTACGTAGATTTTATAATCATATAGGCTTAGGTTCAAAAACCCGATTCTACTACTTACTAGTTGCATAATCATGGAAAACTTACTTAAAATTTCTCTGTATTACAGCTTCATTATGTATAAAAATAGGTCAGACCTAGGTTTGAAGACCTGATATGCAAGTTATTAATTGTGTAACTTGGCTTAAATTAGTGATCTCTGTAAGCTTTAAGCTCCTTCACTACAAAATGAGGCTGGTAATATCTGTCAATTTCTAGTAACTATTAGGAGGACTAAATGAATATATACATTTATATATAATGAAATATAGTAGTTTATGAACATATGAGAATGCATAATCCATGTCAGCAACCCAATAAGATCAAACTGAAACAATACCATGGAATTATTTTATATCAGAATGACAGAGATAAAGCACTGGCTAGTACATGCTATTGGTGACGATGCAGAGGGAGCCATTCGTATGGAGCGCTGGTAGGTTTGCAAAATGGTGAAATACCTTTAACTCTACCAAAATTCACAATGCACACACTATTTGACCTAGAAATTTCTCTTCTGTAGCTTCATCTTGTGGACCTATACATATTTCTAAAGGTGTATGCACAAGGATGGTAGTGTGGCAGTGTGATAACAAAATACTAGAAATAAACAAACAAAATTTATCTAGGGCCAGTTAAAAAAGTAACAGAATTATATGGTCATTAAAATGTACTGATATTGGAAAATACCTCCCAGATATATTATTTGATAGAAGAATGTATAAAGCAATGTGAATTGTGTTCTTTTAAAAATCACCACTATTTGACCTAGCCATCCCTCTGCTGGGTATCTTTCCAAAAGAATTAAAAGAATCATATCACAGTGATATATGTGCACCTATGTTTATAGTGGCACAATTTGTAATAGCTAAAACTTGGAAACAGCCCATTTGCCCATCAGTTGGAGACTGGATAAAGAAGATGTGGTTTTTCTATAAAATGGAATATTACTAAGCCATAAAGAATGAGAAATTAGAGTAATTCATAGGAAAATGGATGCATATTGAGGATATACTCCTAAGTGAAACAAATAAGTCACATATGTATAATTACCAAATAGTTTCTCTGGTGTGAAAAACTAAAATGGTATGTAAGGTCCTAATGATATAATTGACATTGTGAAATAGGAAGAAAAGGGCTAAAGGTGTAGGGGAAAATGGGAAGGGTAGGGGAAAAGTAATGAGGGAAAATTAAAAAAAAATGAGAAAATGAAAAAATTGGAAATAAAGTATTTGTAAATAGGAAGGGAGGAGGGGGTGAAGGGAGGGCAGGGATAAGGGGGAAAAAATGAGAACCAAGACCACCTGTCATGTAAAAGTACAAGATCCCAATGATGAATGTAACTGTACTGTATACCTAAAAAGTACCAATAAACTCAATGGGGAAAAAATAAATAAAAACAATCACCACTTATACAAGCATCCATCCAAGTGCTTGAAGAAGTAAAGCTCTAGTTGCCTTGTGGGAGAGGAAGGAAGTACCTGGGGAGAGATTTATTTTTCATTGTCTTCACTGTGTACACTGTGTGTGTTTGAATATTTTAGGTTACAAAATTGCTATGTGCCTTTATGAAATCAATATGAATTTCAAAACACAAAGAATATGAATTAAAATTTCTGGCTACTGCTACCATGATTGCTTTTTCCCATTATTATTAGCCTTAAATCTGAACTGCCCTAGAGGTCCCTGGCTGCTCCAACATAAACACAAAGGACAGTAGAAGGTCAGAGTAGTCACTGTGGGATGACTGAAAAACTGGGAGAACATACCTAACCATAGGTGCCAGGAGGGAGGCAGAGGAGCAGGGAATTCTGGGAGAGAGGCTGATCCAGCAAATGAGAAGTGGTGGGACATTTTCCTATCCTAAGAAGTAAGCAAAACCAACCTTACAAGAAAAGTCATTGAACTTCAATTTATCGAATCCCCATAATTATCTCAAAAACAGGTACTATCTCCACTTAAGAGATGAACAAAGAGTTGAGTGGCCAGTGTAGGGTTATACACTAGCCAAAGGCAAAGCCAGTATTAGGGTTGAAGAGTCTTAGCCACAACTTTCAGCATGTCTGTTATACTATGTAGTACTTAGGAATTGTAGTGCTGTTTTTGATTTGGTGATAGGCTCCTGGTACCCTTGCTCACATCAACACTTTTTACAAGAAGTGCAGTTCCACTCTGTGCCAATGATTGCATCTGAAACTGTGCTCGGTGATTTCTGCAAGAGTCTATTCCATTTTTGGTTACCCCAGTTTTCCTGTTTCCCCTGGAGAACAGGCTGCTTAGTGGGCCCATATTTGTGAGTCTCTTATAGTCTTTAATGCTTTTATTCAGAAAGGACAGCTCCGGGGAGAAACACATCTCCAGGGCTTCAGCCTGAGAGCTATAAGGGACAGTAACATGATTTTATCTTAAGGTCTACTCTTAATTTGCAGATTAGTGCAGTCAGAAAATTACCAAAAGCTGTCATGTCTGTCTGTTCCAAGTGGAAATGTTTTGGGCAGTTCCTTTGATGCTGATAGAGAAAGTAAGGGTGTAATGCATATTTAGCCAATTGCAGGTATTGTACAGTTTTGAAAATTCTTGAGGGAACAATTTTTTGCCTCCATTCTAGGATCTGCTGAAGTCTAGAGACTTTGGAAAGGGTTTAGGTAGTAATGAACTAATGTGTCTAACTAGGGACAGTCAGCACATGGCTATTTTTGTTCTAAAATTATATTTTAATAAGGATAGTTAAAGACTTGAGATATTTTTCAATAATTCCACTGCAATGTAATGGTTAAACTTAGGAGCTCTGTGAGTTTGACTTGTATTTAAGACTTTTTTTTTTACAATCTATATATAGGTTGGTCTTTAATAACCATTTATACATTGCTTCTTTTTATATAGGTCATGTATTCTCCAGGGAGAGTAACAAGATTAGAAATAACAAATACAGAGCAGAATAAATTGAAATGCTTCAAACTACATTATATAATTTCAGAAAATTGGTTTCACACTGAAACATTTAAATAAGAAAACCAAATGATTTAAGTTTTAAAAATCCTATGTGTTTGAATTGCCATCGTTTAGCACATTTTATCCTCAGTAGTGTAGTAATGGTATCTTTTCATAGAGCTCCAGTAATGTGACAGTTCATTTGTGTCAATATGGATACAATTATTATTACTATTATTATTATTATTCTTGTTATTTTTTATTGCTGATTACTTTAAAAAGTTAGTTTCATTTTCAGTAAAGATGTCATGTTTATGAAAAAGTCAAAGAACTAGCATAAAAGTAATTGTACTTTTATATATAATTCTCCATGCTCCTGTATATGAATATTCTTATTACTGTGTTGCAATAAATTCAGAGGCTGTTAAGGTACAGGAGATGGCAAAATTGGGGGTAATGCTTTTCTAAATACTTATGACAATAAAAAGTGGGCTTGGTTTTTCTTTCACAATGAAATGAAGAAGATCCGATGCTCTAGAGAATCTACTATTCCAGTTAGCTTTGTCTGTTTCTGTGAAGTTTAGCATTACTTTCCTTGGACCAAGTCCTCAGGCCTTTTTCAGTTTTTCTATGCGTGCATTAAAGCCCTCTTCCTGTATTTGCAGCTTTTCGTTTATCTCGATCTGTGAAGACAATTTTAAAAAAGTGGTTATGATGGAGCTATCTTTTGCTGCACATTGTCTTTGTGGTTTTGACATACTATAGTGCCTAAAGACAGACATTATCCCTCACACACCTTCCTGTTTTGCAGACATAGCCATGTTTCAGCCTGTAGTGATGTGATAACACTTTATCATATTTCTCTGCACATTCCCAATGTATAGCATGTCTACTATGAACAGGAAGTGGTATTTGGACAGCCATTTTTCACATAGCCATGTGTTAGAAGATAGGATAATTTATCTGCACTTTCTTTCAGACAGACTTTACCAATAAGCACCGAATCAGAATAACTGCTTTGGGCTGGTTATTGCAATGTTGTTGGTCCCCCTACCCCTTTGCAATGGATGTTTTTGTCTTCTGAGTAATACATTCTAAATGGGATCTCAGAAAGCTTCTGTTGTGAAATAACACAACTAATCTCACAATCAGAACAATTCTCATAATTAAGAGTATTCATCATACATTATAATTCTTGGAATGATGCCACTTGGTGGTATATTTTTGGTAGAAAAATGTAAGCAATTGCTGACAGGTTTTAGTGATTGCTAAAGCTGTGATAGCATTTAGCCCCTGGTAATGATATTATGTGGACTAACACTACTACCTGCACAATTCCAGAAATATTCACACATTATCTAAACATTAGCAGCATTGGAAATGTCTGACTTTTATTATGGTGGATAATACAATTATGTTCAGAGAAATGTTTGCTATGTTGGTTGATGTAGCAAAAAACTTTATTTTTCTTGTTGTGGTTATTGTATTTGGGGTGATTTTAAAATGCCTATGAGATTGTGAAGGGTAGTTTATGCACATATGTATTAATATATTCTAAGTTGATTATATATATATAACATAATTATATATATATATATAACATAATTTTAGGTCTTCAAGGTAGTTGTATTTTGAGAAAATTTATTATTTAATTTAGATATCAGCAATCTGAGAAATCAATATGGTTTTAGGACCAGATTTACTCATTCATTCATTCACTCATTCACTCGAGTGAACTATAATAGTTTAGAAATGTTCACCCTAATTATCTTTTTCTGATGAGATTCTGTTTTGCCGACAGAGTAAGGACTGATATTTAGGACAAGATCACACTGTTGTCAGCAATTCTGGGTTCAGAATGCACACGAGTACCAAATGTTTGTTTGTTTGTATTTTGGTTTAATTTTTTTAATGTGATGGGACCAATTTTTGGCTTCTAGTATTATTCCTATCTTTTCCTTTCTTGGTGGTTGAATGAAGATTGCAAGGAGAAATAAAATGATCCTCCAATTTACAAAGGAAATTTGCTTTCAGGATGATTAATTTCCTCTTGAATGATTTTGGTACCGTTAAATGGAACACTGGTCTATGGGTGGGGAGATCCATGTAGTACTTTAGTTGTGTTGTCTTGGGCAAGTCATTCAATGACTCTTATCTGAAAAATTCATAGGAGAATAAAATTGTGTTTACATTATTCACTAGCTTTAAATTTATGATATACTTCACTGATTACATACTTCATTGATCTGTTGCCATGAAATATTTCAAAACATTTTTACTCTTGTTTCATTAAAATAAATATATGGCACACAACGTATTAGATAATATGGATTGAAATGGTTTGAAGAAATAATCTTGTCATGATTCCCAAGGATTGGAAGAGTAGCTCTATCCAAACAAATGACTCTTTGTACTTTCATTACTGTTTTGTGCCCACTGTGACCTCAGTGCTTTTCACCTGAGTACTGATGGATCATCATCTGCAACTGTTGTTTCACTACCTCACAAGGGTTTGTTTCATATTGACCTGGAGACCTTTCTGGTATTTCACTGAAACAGAGTTTATTGAAATAAGTGTGGCCTCAAGGAAAACCTTCATGAATGCAAGGTGCATCTAATAGACAGTGGTATCTACAGAAGAGTCACCTTTCAGATCTCCACATCATGGGGATCAGTACTTCAGTTCAAGTACAACCAAGACAGCCTAGATCAAAAGGTTTCATGTGTGGTCCAGAAGAGCCTATCATTGGTCTGCTAGTGTCACCCTGTTAACCTTGAAAATACTGCTGATTAGAAAAACGATTTTACAACCATTGGAGCTGGAGCTAATTCTACCTTTTACCTGAATTTAATAGCTTTTCACTGACCACTAACTTGAGGTGCTCTTCAACTTTTCTAACACTTAAAATTCAAAGTAAAGATACCTCTAGTCCAAAGAAGGCAAATTTCTCTGAGTTTTCATGTTTTTACTCCAGCAGCCAACATTTAATGCAAGAATTTAGTGTTAGTGTTCATATTTCTCTGAAATGTAATTCTTTAACTATATTATAGTTTGCTCCACTGGGTGTAATTTTTATTATACAACTCAGGGCCAAAATAATTTCATTTTGAACGTATTTTTAAAATTAAAATACCTAAACTATAGCTTAAAATGTTTGTTCTACTTAGTGTAATTTTAATTAACAGCTGAGGGCCAAGATAACTTCATTCTTAATAATCTCTAAAACTATAAAATGAGTTAATTGGAAAATAAATTAATTAGTCTAAAAATTTAAAGATTCACACTACAATTTCAGAACTGTCTGCATTATACAAGATGATACATTCTTGTAACCACACTAGTGAAGTAACTCTAAAAAATGTGTAAAATATGAATTCTCTGCTGCCTCTTTCAGAAAAATTGTAATAATAGTGTGAATTTTAAATGAAGAAGAAGAAAAAACTGGGAGAATTTAAACCATCTTATAAGTAATAGCTCACTAAATGTTTGTACAGCACATTTGTTTGGAGGGCATATCCACATGCAGCTACCTTTGAAAAGTGATGTGGGTGTTTTTAGATCTAGGAACACTGAAAGTCAGATTTTAGAAGTGGAAAATAACTTATCCATCTGAAACAGGAGGAGAAATTCAGGTAAGTGAAGAGTAATTACTCAACTTGGAATATGACCAAAACACAAGGGCAAATACAGAGAATGTATCACCCCATAAGTATGTTAAAATCCAAAGTAGTCTCCTGGTGGAATTATTAGACATGATGTGGTTTTTGGGGATAACACTGGAATTAGAACTGGAACCCTTTTCCTAGCTCCCAGTCAGGGCTTTTCATCAGTTGCTGACCCTGGAAACTCTAGACAAATGACTTAATCTTTATGAGTTTCATTTTTCAATTGCTCGGGGGTGCGCCCTCCACATGGAGTTTACTAGTATTATTGAAAGAAAATACATAAAAGGGCTGCCTTACTCAGGACTGTATAAATCCACATCATCTTGCTATTTCATTGAAAAATGGGCAGTAATTTTGTTGAGGCTGATATCCACAGATCCACTTAATATGGAAATGATTGTGGCATCAAAAGGACCTGCATCTCTCTCCTCTGGTTCAAGTTCTTTCGGTGCCTAATTACATTTAGGTAAGCAAGCTAATGAACTTCCAAGATGGCTTTAGGCCAGTGGGAAGATAGTGTGCACATACAATAATCATATTCTCTCTGCTATAGAGTAAAGGTATAAATGCTACAGACTCTAATATTAAAAAAAATTAGTGAATAGTTAAAAGCATACTGTTCACTACATGGAATATGACCTTGGTAAAGATGTTTTCAATTTTGGGGGCCTGCAAACAATTCTATTGCTGTGTAGTAGTTCCTCAGCAATAATTTCAGAGCAGCAGGATTGCAAAGGAGCCCAGGGCCATGATTATACATAAACTATATTTAGATGAAATGTTATCA
Organism: Fukomys damarensis; assembly: GCF_012274545.1. Classification (NCBI taxonomy): domain Eukaryota; kingdom Metazoa; phylum Chordata; class Mammalia; order Rodentia; family Bathyergidae; genus Fukomys; species Fukomys damarensis. The sequence goes on from NW_022900932.1 coordinate 27,377,626, forward strand.
AATCTAAAAAGGAGATATGTTCTGAACTCAGCTTAATTCAACTGCACTTTGCCCTTCCATAAAGTAACCAGTTATTACATTCATGGGGTTGTTAACAATAAAGCTTTGTGTAAAACGTGTTCTTCTACTTTTTTCTGGTAAACACTAAACACCCCTTATTAAGCTGAGGACGTTGGCTGATTTTGTTGGCACCAAATCATTAAGTGTTCATGTAAATAATGCAATAACATTGGATGATTAAACAAGCACCAAGGTATATTTATGCCAAGGTAATCTGTTGCTCTTTCTAATTTAGTTATTAATATAGTATGCTTTTTCTATAAGGTGTCATGTTCAGATCACAACTAAATCTTTTGAGATGCACTGGTATTTTAAATATGTGCTATGTTGGCCTACTGATTTATGGTTATTTCTAGGAAATTGCAAAATTGTTAAAAAATACAGTCCACTTATTAAATGTTTTGGCCTGAAAGATTATGTGAATTCCTGTAAGTCTTTGTGTTAAGGTAGAAATATTTGTTTGTTTGGAGAGAATATGAAAGAACTATATAAAGCTGAGCCTGGAGATAGATTACTGGCTGCTGCTACTGAAATACCAGTTGCCACGACCATTTTCAAGCTGCCATTGATGTAAATTATTTAGCTATTGGTGACATGTGAAAAGGAACAAACAGAGGAATTTTAAGGACTCCATTATTTTTAGAAATTTGGTGGGAAGACATAGTTAGTAATTATGATTCTTTAGAAATGTACACCATTTATCCCTACATAGGCAATGTTTCTGGGGCTAGAAGGCACAAACTATTTACCACCTTGGTGTTTTGTTTTGTTTTTGTTTTTGTTTTGGTACTGGGGATCAAACTAGGGCCCTTGCGCTTTCGAGGCAGGCCACGAAACCACTGAGCTAAATCCCTGGCCCGCCTTTTCCATCTTGAATGTCTGGTCTTTGATGTTAAATGGTTTTGCAAACTGATTCACATATACCATGTCAGATCCTGTTGGTAAATCTATTTTGTGATCTCTCTGCACCTCAGATGACTCTGTGTGGGCCTGTTAAATTTAACCTCTTCAGCAGGAGTATTTCTTGCTTGCACAGTGTTGGAGATGAATACAGACACGAAAGCTAGGATTTACTAATTACCCAATAATAAAGTGAGCAAACTATCAATACTGAGTACCTGAATGTCTGTTAAAATGTCATCTGTGACTTGAGCCAGCACGGACTTTACATCTTCAATAGTGAAGCCAACTAAAGGATCCATGTCCGAAGTGTCAGTTTCTGGCTGGAACTCCTTATGGCCTTGTTCTTGATCCACCCCCTAAAACATTAAATGTAAACAACATTCAAGTAATTTGTGGAGCATCCAGTATTAATATGTAAGCTCAAAACTCTATTGGACATTATACCAAGAAAGATGTCAGTCCAGGAGATTTTGATTTGCTGTTGCCCTGCACAGTATTTTTATTCTTTTTGTGGGGGTGGGTACTGGGGATTGAACTTGGGTCCTTGCTCTTGCAAGGCAGGCCACCGAACCATTGAGCTAAATCCACAGCCACAGTATTTTTATTCTTTATGGGGATTGTAACAGACAAAGTCATGGTACCAAGGCAGTGCTTACTTGTGGGAAACTGAAAGTAGAGATTAGGAAATATGGGATGGAAGAGTTTAAAGCTGCTGAACTACAGTCAGCTGGCCCATTTTGAAATCAATGCTAAAATAAATATTTACATCTGTTTGGGAAAACTCAGAGGCAAAGAAAATGGAAGAACATTTGGTTCTTTCCTTCCCACCCCTAAGAATATAATCCCTAGGCTGGGTCAATGAAAATACAAAAGAAACCTTACCTTCATTTCTTTATCTAATGTTGGCGGTGGCTCAATGAATTTTGAATAAATATCAAATGAGATTCCTTCTTCCAGAGGACTTGGAAAAGGGCCTCCTGCAGGATTGACAATCTCTATTACTTGCTGGAAAATAAAAAAAGAGATAAATTATGACAACCTTCAGTAAGTAACCACAATTTCAGCTACTTGCCTTGTATACGTACCATATTTCCAAACATGGTATATTTTGTGTGCCATCTCCACCTCATTCTTGATGCTATTGATCTCCTGGTTATCCAGCGCTTTCTGATGTCCGTAAGTCACTATTTGCATTTTATTTTCCTATATTCTTGTCTTAATCTCTTTCTATACTCTTTGGTTTAGTATTTCATTTGTACTTTGTTTCATGCCTCAGTCTTTTACTCAGGCCTACAAGCTCTCTCTAGGCGGAGAACTGAGCTTTAAAAACCCTGCATTTTTTTTTTCTCCAGCTCTGGCAGATGGTCATATTTTGTGACGGTCTGGTGGTGATGGATGCCACTCAGCAGAATGCAGCTGTTATTGTGAGCAGTAATAAAGTGGCCATCAAGAACTTAGTGATGAGGACAATGAAAGCCCTGAAGATTAATATGTACAGCCTGTTCACTGCAGATCAGATAGATTTCAGAAAACACAGAGGGCAGGGCAAGACTTCACCATGAGCAGTTGACAACTCTTTAGCAAGAGAACATCAATCAGAGGAAGGGTGATAGTCAATATTGGAAGTGAAGAAAAAAGACAGTGAAGCCAACTTTGGCAGTGCCCATCCTACCATAATTTGGGGGAGGCAGAGAAAGCAGAGATGAGAGTACTAATAGCATTAAACATCTGAATCATTTAATTAGTTCCTCTTGTTCTAATTCCATGGTTAACAAGCAACATTTTGACCATAATTTAATTTCCCATCTCAATTGATCTGTAAAGACATGCCCACTTGCATGTTCTGGCTTTTATGCCTTTTACATTCCTCACCATAAATCAATAAATTGTTCCAGTTTTTATAGTAAATTCTCATAAGCTTACAATTGTAGTTTAGAAATGAAATTGTTCTCTGTTTTCTGAGAAAGTCAGACCTTTACAAGCTTGGAGACTAAATGCTAGTTATGCAGAAGTTCATTGAAAAAAGGACCATCTGATATAAAGCATAGAGAAAAATAATGAAATAATCATACATTGGATTATAATTACTCCACAATATTTCACATAAACTTACATTACATTCCACTATTTACATATTAATGTACCTTGATTGAGATATTTTTTTAATTGAGATATGTTTTGAAACATACTGGAAGCTAAGTTGTTTCTTGTTCTGACCAGTATGTTATGCATTTTGCATTGAATTTGTATTAATGATTTAGCTTGAGTTTACAGGAAGTTGTTGCCTAGTATAAATATATAGACTATCCTAACTTTAAAGGCAAGGAGACTTGGAACCCAAATGATTCCTCAGTGACAGAACTAGAAGTTAAATCCTGATGTGCTCACTTCTTGTCCTATGTAGTTTTCAGTAAACTTGAATATGTCAACAAGTTGCCACACTTGGAATCTATCGCTCTTATTAAGCACTTTCTTATTCTGTTAGATGACATCATTCCAGCTTGTTTATTTCAAGTTGACTAAATGTTCATCAGAACAGAACATTGAGAAAACACATCGGAACAGTTCTTTTCATGCACCACATTCAGAAGGCCCTTTTCAAAGGTAGGTTATACAAGCATTTGCATCTTCTCACAAAATTAATTGTACCTTATTCTACTACTCTTGGATCTGTATCCACCCACATCTTTTATTGCTATTTATTTTCCTAAGCTTGGAAAGGAAGACAGTTAAACATATGTGGCTTGTAGGAGTCAGAGAGAAGGGAAAGCGATGAAGTATTTACTTAGTGGTACAGACTTTAATATTTGGTGAAAAACAAGGTTTAGGGTACAGGGAGAGTGAGGGAGACACTGAAAAGAACAAAAGAATTGGAGTTTACTGAATTTATTTCAGGTACTGAGAAAGTAAGCATGAGTTGATTTGCAAGGTAAAAGTCTTTTCTTTTAATGAAGCAGAATTATATCGTGTGTACTGTCACCATATCTGTCTCACTGCTGTGCTTTTCTATACACAGGACAGACCTTCTTGCTAATTTGCCCTCACCCCCTAGTGCAGTTTTCAATAGACAGCTTCTCCACTTTGGTAATAACAGATTCTACCATCCGCCCTCTTGTGCCCTTTTCCCCATCAGATCATGCACTTAAATGCAAACAGATATTTGTGTTCAAGTCTCTTATTTCATCCCTCACACCCCTGTGGTCTGCATTCCTTCATACGGTTCATCTGAATTGCTCACCAACTACCCAATTTCCTGGTCTTTGGCACTACAGTATGTGTGTGTTTGTGTGTGTGTGTGTCTACTGGATGCACACTTGGAAACTTGGAACTTTCTGCTTTAACATCGCCATTTGTTTTAGTAGAGTGAAGCTCCTATTTATTCCAAAAGCTGGAGTTCTGGCCTTTTTTCTCCTTTTTATGAGTATAGCTAGTATAACTATTTTGTTTTTAAGAGTAGGAAAAATTTATTGAGGAAAAGAAAGCTTCTGTCTAAGTGAGACAGAAGGGGGACCAGAAAGTGGGTTGCCCTCTCACTCCAATTTTCAAAGATATTTTATACAGCAAAGCCATGTGGTAAGGTGGGTACAAAGTAGGACAGAACTGTAAGACTCAATGGAAAATTACAAGGTGGGCATGAGGTGGGGCAAAACCATGGCCAATCAATAAGATTACAGGTACAGTCACCCAGGTAATATTGATTATGTGGGGCTCAAATGGGGGAGCAAGTCACATAGCAAGGGCACAAGGATTTTCAGTAAGGGTGGGTGTCAGTGATATTTCCTGGAAAGGCTGGTCTAAGACCTTGGTCCCCCACCCAGGTGATTGAAACCTGTTTAGAATATCAATCACTGCTGTTATCCCCAGGGGAAGCACAAAGGTATAATAGTTTCTCTCCTTTTACTGGCCTTCAATGAATGTGTCTTAATTATCCTCCTTGTTGGCTCCTTTCTGTGTTGGCTTCTTGAGGGCGGCCCTGTCTAACTACCTACAAGATATCTAATTAACTTACCTATCTGCAATATTTCCCCCTCTGAAAATGTACCCTTAACTGCTGTGAGGGGGCAAAGGGTGAAGACAGCTCTCTGGCTACTTCCAGCTGAAGAGGGTCAAAGTTGTGATCAGCAGTTAGAGTTACTCTCAGAGGGTCTATCTAAGGGCCTTGGATAGGCACCAAGCATTGTCATCTTGCAGCTGCATAGCTTTTAAGTCTGGAGGAGACAAAGCTAAAAAAACTAAGAATGTATGGGCCAAATTATAAGGTCAGCAGGATTGCTATGAATATAGCCCATGAAGAGGATGAGGAGAAGGTCCAGGGGACTTCAGAATCCAACACAGAAGTCCTATTATATAGTTTAGCAGTTATGAGCTGTTTACAAGGTCGATCTGGTGGATCCCCGTAAAAGAAGTCTAGCACATTTGTCATTGGTTCCATTTGTATGACTGCTTGGAGTTTGGCAGCCTCTGGGCCAGAATAAATAAAACTTTTTAACAAATTAGAGTATGCATAATCTAAGCATGAGCACATTAGAATGAAAGGGACACTTAGAAAGTCACACTTAGAAATTGAAATAGTGATTGAACCTGCTGGTCTTAGACTCTTATGGATAGAGGTTATTAAATACTTTCTCACAAAACTCTCTAGTTTTAGCTCTAAGATAAGAGACAATTTGAAGAATAAATTTTGCTAATAAAAACACTAGCTGAGCTCATATAGATTTTACCGTAGTTTTTTCCTAATGATCCATTACTGTGGTCAGCTACTGGTAGAGCTGGAAACTGCCAGAGGGGTCAGTGACTAAAGCCCCCCTACCTTTTTTTCCTCATGGAGTGTATTGGTACATTCTAGGTATACAGTACAGTTACATTCATCATTGGGATCTTGTACCTTTACGTGACAGGTCTTGGTTCTCATTTTTTCCCATTGTCCCTGCCCTCCCTTCACCCTCTTCTTTCCCCCCTCTTTAGAAACACTTCATTTCCATTTTTTCATTTTCTCATGGAGCCCCTTTTTATATCTAGCTTTATTATGATGGCATTATTTTATACCTCTTTTGGTTATTCTTTTCTACTGGGTGTTTAAGACCAAGTTAAAGTGAGACTTCTGTCAATAAACATGAATCTCTTGCTGTCTATAAAGATCAGTTAAGTCTCTTCAGGCAGTATTTTGGAACCATGCGTAGAGCCTCTTAGCTCCTCTGTCAGTGTCAGCCATCAGGATGGGTCACAGCCTTGCTTGACCATGTTGCTTTCAGTGAAAGCATGGGAGACTTTTCCCTCATAGTGACCCTCCTTTGGCACACAGTATTATTTGTGCTCTGGCATCCAGCAGTCTCCCTGCTCAGGAGGCTGAGTGACTTACCAAAGATGTAGGATCCTGTAGGAAAGGTTCCTTAAGTCCTGAGTCTTGTAGACCTTGAGGGGCCAGGGCCCAAATATTGGCTGTCCTCATAGCCCAGCTGCCTTTTCAGTTTTTGGTCTCCAAACTTTAGTTGTTGAACACCCAGAAGAGAAGATCAGTGACAGTAGTGTAGTAGGAACAGTGAGCTTAATTATTATAATTTTGTTTGGACGTTAAGCACTTTGAAATATAAAGCATAGTTAGGGGGCTGTTATTTCTCATCAACCATGGTTGTTTTAGTAGTTTAATCCCTGCAGAATGTTAATTGACAACAGTTATATATTACAGAAACTTAAGATCAAGAGCCACATGGGCCAGGGGATTTAGCTCAGTGGTACTGCTGCCTGCCTCACAAGCACAAGGCCCAGAGTTGAGTGCCCCCTGTACCAAAATTAAAATAAGAAAGAGAGAGAGAGAGAGAGAGAGAGAGAGAGCCACATGTAGTATTTTAGCATGAAGTCATGATACATTTTCTTTTTAACAATGTCCATCTTAGTATGGAATAATCTTTCAAACAACTCCATCTTATCATAAGACATTAAATGACATAATGAAAACTCCATTAATTTGACTTAATTTGTGCACAAAAAGAGGGGGGTGAGAATTTCTTTTCTTTAGAGTTTGCATATTAATAATGAACCCGACCACAGCTATATTTTTCTGTCGTATGCAGAATTGTGTTTCTTTACATCAGTGAGTTACTAGAAGGAAAAGAAATGTCCCAGTTTTAAATCGAGGTAAAATTTAAGTTTTCATTAATAATAAGAAAATTCACTTTCCAGTATATAGTTTGAAATAAACATAATGCCCAGAAGCATCATGGTGATTTTTCCCCCATTAAAAATGAGTAGCCGTTTTTGAAAAACAAGTTTAAGGAAAATTAGAATCAATAATTGTGGTGAGAACACGGAGCCAGCAAATATGCTTAAATGAAACCGTCTGATGCAATACTTTCTTTAAAAAAATACAATTAGGCCTTTGTATTTTTTTTTAACAAAACCTCATGTTTTACAACATCACTGGTTCTGTAATAAAATCTATTTAAAACAGAAAGACATGGTCAGCTTTATTAAGTTAGGTTTTCTGAAAATGTTATAATTTCCTCAAGTCTATGAATAGTTGAAGCAAATTAAATAAAGCTAGTTTTATAACTATTTTTATACATTCCTGTAGAGTTCTAATTGTCTCATATATTTTCCTCAAAAGTCTAATATGTTACCTCTTAAATCTGAAAAAATAAAAACAGAAAAGGAGATCAAGTAAGTTTATTAAAAGAACACTCCTATTTGGTACCCTGATTTAGTACCTGCCCCCATTTCCATATGAGAATAGCACCCATAATATCAGGAAACGAGGAAGGACTTTAAGCGACTTGCCTCAGGCCTAATGCTAAGATTAAAAATCCGGAGTTTTTGATTATACACATATATCCATTTAGCCAAATGATTGGTTTTTCTTGACTTTCAAATACCTCCAAAATATTACTTTAAATGTAAAGCAGTAAATATGCTTCTTTTACCATTTTTAAAGGCTTGCACACAAATGGATATAATAAAAACAATCATGTTGTTCCATGTGAATGCCATTTATATTTTTTTCTGATAATGAGTAGACCATTTGAACCAAGGTGAGTACATTAAAAGCTCTAATAAAGAAGAGAATAGATTTCTAAACAGAATAATGGACTGTTAAGTGAATATACAATAAAGACCATCTACAGATGTGGTCACTAGAAAATTAGTTTTGTGTAACTTACCAATACACATGCCCCCCAGATGTTATCTGTTACATGAAAATTAAGTTAGTTATATTCTAGGTTACGTGCATGTTGTGTCAGTGTTATTTAAGATCGTTTACAATCCGCACTTTCCTTTAATTATGTTATGGCATTTAAGGCATACATATCATGTAAGTGGCTTTTTGGCATGATTTAATACTTCTAAGTACAAAATTTCAGCATCAAAAATTATGAAGAATGCAAGATCTTATAAGCCAAGTGAAATCACTTGAAATCTTTAAAAAAATTTGTATACTTAATATAAATTGGACATCTACCATGGGAATAAATGCTGAGAATTTTGACCTCTTCTGGAACTAAGTCTAGGGTCATTTCGGGTCTAAACACATGCTTATGGGAATTATGCTCTCTTCTAGATCTTAGTGTGTTGGAGAAGTAATGTAAAGATTTTATCTCATCATTGTACTACTTTGCACATTCTTTTTCTTCTTTCTGTGTTAACATTATTGATAGTATTAACTCATATGCATTATTTTTCTCTAGGAATTGTTTTTTGGAGAAAATGTAGGTGATTTGTGAGTAATGTTACACCATTAAAATATTTAATTGAGGCAGTAATTGTTAAATTATTAAAATGTATTATTAAATTATTAAAATGCCATTGAAATTACAACTTTCTACTAATATGAATGGCAGAAAGCAAGATAAATCTGTTCAGTCCTTTTGGAGCCACAGGCATACAGACAAAAAAGTGGGTTTGCTTTGAAAAGACATTTGTTTGGAATTGTCAAAGGATGACTTCATATGTAAATCAGAACTTACTAAAATATGTCAAAGTTTCAAAAAGCAAACTTTATTGCCAACTTTCCCTACTATTAACCGAAAGAAAGAGGCACAAAAATTCGTGTAATGTTTTAACTATTTTCCCCCCTTGAAGAAAGACTTTACTCATTTGCAAGTCTAATTATGAAGTACTCTGTGTGGTTCTAGAAATTTTTAACAAAAATTGTAACTCATTGCCCACAATATGCTGCACATAAAGTAATGACATATGAATGCCACCTGCAAGATGTAATAAACTGGACTAATGTCATACTGAGGCCATAAATTTAAAATGAAATGAAAGGAAATTCAAAAGCTAGGAAAGATTATCAGAGAAACTAATTAATCCACTTCTAAACTATTTTTCTTTTGTGTTAAGGCCATTACAAATGTCTTAATATACTCTGTAAATGTAGAATGTCAATTCTGCTACGAGAGTCCTCCTCCTTTGCATTTTTGACTTGGAAATAAATTTGCAAATGCAGCACATTAATTTTCTTTCCTATGCTTAATATGCAGTATTTACATTTTGAAAAGGTTCAAAATGTTGCCAGGCTTCTGCAGGGTATGAATAGACATCTAATAGCAACTTCTATTTTTATCCACAGCACACTGATAGTTTGAACATTTATAACTTAATAGGGCTTTGAGACCATCAAATCCACACATGCTAATCACCTAAACAGTGAACAGTAACACAACACAAGTCAGAACAGGAAATGAAGACTACCCGTTCCAGCCGAGGCTGCGAGGAGGAATTTAAGCTGGCAGGCTGCAGTAAACCCATTTACAATCTGGCTAGAAACCTCCAGTTAACACCTTGTGCCCATTTTCATTTATATAACTTGATTTGATCTTGTTTAACTTGGGCTTAAAATAATTTTTTTAAAAGTTGGGTAATTAAAGAAATCGATTTGAGAGCAGTTTAGATATTTTTATTTCTAAATGTACTTCTGTTTAAGGCCAATACTACAGTTGGAAAAGAAATCGGAGTACTCCTATCGTAATGACCTTAGACAATGAAATCCTCTCTAATGAACCGGAAAAGGTCTACCTTCCTGTAGTGTAAATGCAATTTAAAAGGAAAAGATGTTTTGATCTGGCTCTCGTGCAAACATTTCCTGAGAGATATTACTATTCTTCATGTACCCAGATATTTTCTACAGATGCAATAATCTGAAAGATAGATCACTGAATTACAGGCTTTAGCTTTGGCTGTATTCCTAATTGTGTGATGCTAAGAAAATCCCTAGGCCTCAGTTTATTTATCTGTAAAAGGAGAATAATGATAATTGCTACTGGCTACTTCATCGAATTGTTTTAAGCACAAATTAGATAATGTGGAAGAAAATGCTGGGAGTTCTTCAAAGAGAAGGTATTATTAAACCTCAAGGTGTATTATTATTATTATTTATAATTACTGTTATTATTGAAAGGATCATCTTCTTGATGATATCATTTTCAGATGTTTGACAGACTGAAGTAGCCGTGTCTGTGGACTGGTCTGTGCTATTTGTGTATATGTTTCTTAGCATTGCTCAGGCAGCCCAATTAACTCAGAATTGGTGAGGACATGCCGTCTCTGTTTCCATACAGTGGCAGTCTTTCAAATATCAAATGTATATTCAGGGCTATCTTTTCTGAGGACTTCCTTGGACTCACGTATGTTCTCCTTGAAAGCCAGATAGCACAACATAATTAGGTAGTTATGAGGCATAGTCAGAACTCATGCAAATCACCTATCAGGAAAGAAGAGTGTTTACATCTAACTTTCCAAATAAGAAAATCTGCCTCTCCCTTCCCCACCCAATCACTTTCATTATCTTTTGTTTTTCAGCATCAAATGTGGCCTGTGGTTCCTAGATTGAATTCACTTCACAAAGATTCCCTGTAACAAATGTTGCCAAAAGTTAAGAGGTGAGTAGTACAGGGAAAACTTCAAACTTGTGTGTGTGTGTGTGTGTGTGTGTGTGTATGTGTGTGAAAATGAAATATCTGAGCTCTATTTTATTTCATGAAAAAAATAAAACAAATCCTTGGAATTAAATAAAATAACAACAAAAGTTATCACATGTGTATCATTATCTTTAAAGCAGTTAGTTACTCAGAGTACAAAACAAACCAAAAAGATTCTTACAAAAAAGAAACCAATAAGAACATAAATTTTTCTTTCCACAGAACTAAGATAAACTACTAGTGTACATGAAACCAATTAGCATGTATAGCATGCTGAAAAAAATTTAAAACAATGTAATTTGTAATTTAGAGAATTTTGAACTTCTCCCTAGGTCCTATTTATTTGTCTTCTACTTTGTTTTTTATTTGTGTTTCTCATATAAGCTCTTGAAAGGAGTAAATTTAGCATTATATTATTGGTTTTTAGATTGACCTTGTCTGGCAACTTCTTCAGGGTGAGAGTCAGAATGCATGGTTCCTTTGCAAATAGCTGGAAAATATCTAATGCTTTTCAAAAATATCTTTTAGAGGCCATTTTGGAAAATGTTTGTTTAGCCTCCTAGATGATGCTCCCAAAGGCATAACCTTGAAGTATAGTATTTCAAACAACTGTAGTCATACATAAATTTTTGCTTGGCTTCATGTAGGATGTAGGATTTGAGGGTTTTAATATTTTAAATTGAAGAAGTACTCCAAATGATCTCTTTTCTGAGGATTTGAAATTAAATATCAGCATCAATCAATTAGAATAATAAAGATGAAGTTATGCAATTACCCTTGTGGAGAGAGTCTGTTTTCAATTACCAAATATAAATTTATAAATTTTACTTTACCTAGGCTGCATTCCCACTGTAGTTTATGATAGCTTATGTGCAGATGAAGCTATTTTCTGGCTTTCATATTTGAGAACACTGTTTTTGAGCAAGTACCTGTAATTTGCAGAAATTATATGAGATAATAAATTATAATGGTTTGAACAGAAACTACGATGGAAGAATGCTGCGTTCTTGGTTCTAGTCTTTCTTTTTTTTTTTTTTCATGGACTTTCTGTTATTTTGACAGTTTAAACTACCTGAATAAAAAGATGCTGAAACTATTTGGATAAAGCTATATATGTAATTTATTTAACTTCAAAGCACACTGATTGAACTTCACTTCAGTCCTGAAGTCATTGGTTTAAAGTGGAAAAACATTCCTCAGACTATATTGTAAAGAATTGCATTTAGAAATATGAAGGTTTTTTTTTTTTGGCCAAGTTAAAATGTTTATAAAATGCTATAAAATCTTTAGAGAAGTCAATGCAATTATTCCTGACCTCTTGGACCTAAGATGTCTATTTTCAGTAATCTGACATTAAAAAATGTGCTGACAAATATAGATTTTAAAAAACAACACAGGAAGTTGTAAATCAGTTGGTAACCCTTAGTATCAAGGAAGTAAGAGACCACGAACATGTAGTCATTTACTTTAGTCAACCTCAACCCCGATTTTTAACTAAAGAAGATTTACAGAAGTCATGATGTTTACATTTTGAATATTTAATTCAAGGTTTGTGTGTTTCTTTTTTCTCCACTAGAGTCATAAATTATTATTAAGAGAGAGACATCTTGTCACAGTTACAAATATTTTCCTCTCTGCTTAGCTCCCTCTGGACCCTACCTTTTTTTTTAATCTCCAGTAACTGATTTTTTTAACTGTATTAAGGACTCTTCTCTGGTCAGCAAGGAAGAGTCTTCTTGCTTTGCAGGAAACTACTGCCAGTTGCTCTCATGCACTTGCCATTCTATAAACAGTGCCTTTTCCAAGAAGAATCTAAGCCCTTCCTCTTATGAAGGGTAGGCCTTTATTCTATGTGTGAGTGATGTCATTTCAGTGACAATGAAGAGTTATTGATTTCCTTATAAAGAAAAGGACTAGGTACTTTAAAGTTCTGAAGCTTTTCCTGGAATCTGAAATCTTAGAAATTAACTATCAAACTGATTTTGTGGATAAGGGTGTATATAGCAATAGATGTTTTCAAAACAGATCTTTCACCTATAATCTGCAAGTCATGCTAATTCAGTTAAAAAAATAAACAAAGAAACAAAACAGTGTCTCTGAAACATGTAGGAGTATCTTTATTCCAGATCTGATGTTTGAGAAGTCTAGATTTTTTTCATTAAATATGTACTCCTAGTACTGGATTTGGTCTGTTACATGGTGGAGTAGGTCAGAGGGTGGTTTCTTTGTTTGTAAAATTAAGGAGCTGGTTTAGGTCATCTCTGGTTTAGTTACAGATGTTACATCCTATGTTACCAAATATCAAGTGGCTTTTTCTTTATTTATACAAGACCCAAAGCCTCCAGCCTGTGTAGATCCCTAGATTTAGTTTTTTTCAGTCATGATGAGGAAGAATATTTGGATTACACACTCAGTGCTTACTGGAATCTTAGACAGGCTGAAGCTTGTCCATCTATTTCTCCTTAATTATCTTCTGAAACCTACTTCTCCTCCCCTCTTCCTTATCTTTCAATGGCATCTCCAGCTTCTCAGTAACCAGACTCAAAGTCTTGTAGTTATCTTCAGTTATTCCCTCTGTCTTGTTTCTAACATTAAATGAACCACAAAACTCTTCCCCTTGGGGACACCTCCATAGTCTCTGACACACCCGAGCCCTTATTTTCCATGACAATGCCCATCTTACATTCATCAAATCCACCTCCTTGCCCTCACAAATCTTCAGCTCTTGCTATAATGGACTACTCATTCTTTGCCACCATGCATCATGGCTGGAATGCATGCCTGGATAGTTTGTGCCTCTGAAACATTTGTTAGATGATTAAAAAACAAAACAAACAAAACACCAAAAGAAAGCAGCATGGCTGAAGCTACTTTTCCAGCTCCATCTTGTGTGGGTTGCTCCCTCTGCTGGGCAGACTTTTGTTTCCCTCATCCTTGCCAGTCAATGTTCCATCTGGTCTCTTAGGTCAGCCCATGCACCTTACTCAAGTTGGGCTTGTCTTCCTTGGGCTCCGGGAGTATTTCACATGTTCCTCTTACACAATGCTCATCACACTGACCTGCAGCTGCAGCCACGTGTAAGTGGTTATTTCTCATTATTTTGTGGAAGCAACTTGAGGGCAGGGAGCCTTGTGAGGGCCGAGAGCTTGGGTCCTTGACCATAGAAGGCCTTCATCATATGTTGCACATGCCACCCAGGGCTGCCTAGTTTGTTTGATCAGCTATAATTCTGTTTAGAAAGTGTGTCACGAAATGTGATTCCACCTGTGAGCCACCCTGGGGGCTGTGCCTTTGCATCAGTGCAGTGCCTGTCTTTCTTCCTTATCAGTGGTGTCCTGGAGTATTTGATTAACATGGTGCCAAACAACCTGAAAGATTTTCACTGATTTGATTACACTGCTAGTTGTTTTTAACTGATAATGAAACTGAGGTATAAACTGACTGCTGCTTGTTTTATAGACACAGTGTAGCTTCAAACTATGAAGAATCCTCCAGAGATACCTAACTCCTGATGAAACTAACATCAAAAGATCTCTCTGAGGGCTGCTGAGACGCCCTACTCTAGAGGCCACAATTCACAGATTTCCAACTCACATTTTCCTAACTGGCCTGACTCCCAATACATAGCTCACTGGAGCTATGCAACGGGGAGGCCGTGAAGGCAATGCTGGCCACCATCTGAGAAAATAAATGGCATTGATGAGAAAAAGCAGTAGCTCTCATTTGTTGAGAACTTACTTTGGGATTGGCGTTGGGCTGGTTGGAAAACACATTATCAGTATTAGGTTGTTCAAGTCATACTACATACTGAGAAGAGATTTTATTATCTTCATTTTTTTGTTTGTTTGTTTTTTTGAGATGGAGAATGTAGAGCTCAAAGATTTTAAGCAACTCAGCCAAGATCAGATGACCAGAGAATGATGAGTTCTGGCCAGAACTCAAATGCAGATCTATTTGACTCCAAAACTCACATATCTAATCCTTAGTAACAACTGGAATTCTGCCAGTTCTTTATGGATTCCCCAAAATATTTACAGGTGAAGAAATAGGAGGTTCAAAAATTAACTTAGTATATACCTATTAGGGATATGAAAACGAGTTCAGTAGTAATTCCAGAACTAGAATTTTCCCCTCAGAGCACAGGACTACAATGCATTTTTCCAAAAACAAGTCAGTGAAAGGAAGGCACGGAGGATTGAATTTTTAAAAAACATTATAAGATATAAAAAGCATTGAGTTTGTAAGGAAATGTGAGAACATACTTAATTCATGTGTAAACTAAAAAGCTTAGGAGCATCAGATTGCTTTGGTGCCTATTCCTACTCAAATAGCAATTTATCCTATTTGTTGTAATTGTAATTACTGTTTTCACTGGAATCACAATTTTCTCTAGGAAGAAGCATGCAGAAAAGCAACCAATATTGTAGGGAGTTAAAAAAAATACATTGAGAAATGGGTATGGTTGTGTGAACAAATCTCTTCTACCATGTGCTATAATGTGCTTTAAATCCATTTCCATATTTTTAATTAACACTTAGTTCCAAAAAAATTTCTCGAGGCCATTTAAATCACAAATTGAGGAAAAAGCAAATTTACTTTATCAGAAAATTGACTATGAACTATTTTGGTGGCTTTCATTATTTTTACATAGTAATAATTAAAATTAAATATAGTCTGATTACTCAGGACAGAAGACGACAGTGAAATAATTTTCATGACTGATACAATTTTGAAGTCAAACCTGTGTGAATAAGATATTAGTTCTGTTGTGGACGAGTTCCATTGTCCAACCTGCAGTTCTTAATTCCTGATCAGATCCATCCATTTCATGAAAGGAATTATACAGCTGTACCAACCCACTTTCATAGCAGATACCTGATTGCTCAATGGCTTTGTTTTAATGGCTGTTCCATGGGGACTGAGTTGTTACTTCTGCGCTGTGGGTTTTAGGCACCTATTTTGTTGGTTTGAATCATTGATTCCTTTGAGGAAGACAGAATATTACCCTATTGAATAAATATTATTTTAAAACTCTTGCACCAAAAGCCCTAGTCATCTGCCACACCATCATTGCCAAACACCATCATTGTCGCAAGTTTCAGAAGTGTAACTACATCTCTCTGAGGTGCTTGTTCATCCTTGGTTCCCTGATGGAAGGTACCGTTTCCTCACCTAGAAACAGTGGATAAAAATGGCTAGCCATCTTGTGGGTTTTTAGGGGGATTAGATCCATATATGAAAAGCACATATATAGTACCTGGCATATACAAAAAACTTAAATGTATGAGGGTTTTTTTGTTTTTTTTCGTGGTGGTAAGGTTTCTTTATCATATTTATGCCGTTAACCATGTTGAACCAAGCTGAAAAAAGAATCTTAATCTGTTTCATCCCTCAAATCAAATGCCTAGCAAGAGACTAATATCACTGCTTTCCCCCTTTGATATATTGTCTCCTGATGCACAAGGTACCAAATTTGAGGATTGTTTTCCCCCCAACTTTTTTCGCTTCCCCAATGTAACCTTTATATCTCAGGCTGCTCATCATTGCTGCACTTGGAGTTTTTCATATTCCTTTTCTTTTTATGATTAGATTCTTCCAAAGGGTGTCCATGCTAGATGGAATTATACAAAGTGAATAGATGGTGGCAGTAAGACTGAACTTTCAGGATGAGTGTAGCCTGCTCCCTGATGGTGGAATTATTCAGGCCAGGAAAACCCTTGAAGGGTCGTTCTGGTTTTCACACTTGTATGAACACAACCTTGGTATGAGGGGTTGTTAATGAAGCCAGCCATCCTGGGCCAGCATGTTAATTTACTTGATTCGAGGAACTTCCTGGTACTGCATAAATGAACTCTCTATAGTGGGGTACCTGTATTTAGATAAGAAAGTCAGAAAACAGCGCCTTCTGTAATACAGTGCTTCAACAGATTGTAATATCAATCCACTGTAGCACAGATAACATTTAAGTAATCAAAAACTACCAGAACAATAAGCTACTGTTTTAAAATTCTCTTGCTAGAGATAAGACACCAGGGCTACAAACATTCAAATAATAAATGTGCATTGCAAAACTGAACTATAGCATTAATTGGGTTAATCTAATTACACAATGTGCAATTAAGCCTTAACATATTTCAGATTTCTAGAATCATTGGAAACATCAGCCATCTGATTATCATTGTTGCCCCAGGAGGAGATGAAGCCTTTACTTTTGAAAGCTCTGGTGTACAAGGCATGTTTTGCAGAACAGATAGACAATCAACATGTTATGAAAAGACACATTTTTATCTCTTTAGCTTCTCTTTGTATTAGAAGCTTTTCATTCTCATTCTGTACAACAACAATGTGTAAATACTAAGAAATGACTGAGAAGATAATATTATTATACTAATTCTTTATTCTAAACAACATCAATTTCTTTATGGCTCATTTTGTTGTAGTTGCTATATTTATTCACTTATTGGTAAATAATTGTATTTTGGTTTTAGATAGAGAATATAATATTGTAACTGATGTTTTCTTTTATCAGATTGATTTTTCTATTGGTAAATCATAAAATACTTCATTATTTTAACAGGAAATTTTTCAAAGTGTTTGCTGTTGTATCTCACTAGCATCTGTCAGATTTAATCACCTACAGAACTACCTTATAAAGATTACCTTATCAGAAAAAGTGCCATCTTGTGAGCTTAGGTGTGAGAATTGCAAAATAAAGCTGAGCTACACTAACAACTGCTGTGCTAATTTATTGTAAATTATATTTTTTGTTTGCAGAGATAAGACATGAGAAGTGTTTCTATTTAAATTCATTTCCTATTATTTCAACATAAATTCCAAACAGCTTGACAAAAAAGTGAGAACACAGAATATTCTTTAAATAGGTTCTAGTGAAAGTGAAATTTATTTTCTAAACTATTGGTACCAGTCATATCATACTGTTCTAGGTGCAGAATAATATAGCATAATTAAGACAAAATATAGATGCTAAGAATGCTAGATGGAAATTTCTGATTGTCATGTAGTGAATGCTGATTTATAGGATATGAACTGGAAATAATTGCATAGCAAGCTGGTCTACAACAAAGCTTTAATTCACTGGGCTGACACTGTAAACTCATAATCTGTCTACCTAGCACCAGTCATGATAGATTACAGCCGTTCAGAGCACATAAAGCATGTCCTTTTCATGAACATTCTGGGAACTGTAGTTCAAATGACCCCAGTAAAAACAACTGCAGTGGTTTTAGCCAAGCTGGTTCTCTAAGAAATGTAAAAATCATGAGTCATTATATTATTAAAATTCAGAACTAGGTGGCAATGAATCACATGAAGTTATCACCTTTAAATCACTAAAGAGAGCATAAATTGGGTCCTATAAAGCTCCATGAGTTTCAGTGCATTTTTAACAAGATGAACCTCTTATATAAACAAGATTTTATTATTGTATTTATTGTTATTATTATTAAAACTAGAGTAAAATTTAGTACTCATAAAAATGAAGGGCTAATGTTGCAGGCTTGAGCCAGAAAGAGCATAGGCCTGCATTTTCCAGACTTCTTTAGGTGGCTCTGCCAATATATTTTGACCTGTTCTCATTCTTATGAGTCAATGCCAAACATGGGAATTTGTGTGGTCTTTAAAATATGCATTATTGGATAAGGTGTCTGGAAAAGGCCCTCGACTCTAACATGGTTTTTGACCTAAAGTGGGATTTGAATCCTATCTTGGAAAACCAACACAACTGTTTCATTTTCTAGGCCCCACTTTTTACAAACACTTTGGATTAAAAAGAGAGAGAAAATGAAATAACACTGAACAAAAACTAAAAAAATATTTTCTTAGACTCTCTGAAAGTAAACTTTATATAGTATCAGACACATATTTTGTCTTTTGTGTAAGACTTAGTTTTTGGTGCAATTCAATTAATCTAAGTATCCTTCATTTGCTGGACACATCCTAAGCACAATTTTTCTCCTTACGGGGGGATGACAGTCTGGAGGTGGGGAGCTCAATTTTCCTATAAGCAATTAAAACACTGTGAAAATGTCCACACTTGAGCTAGGGTAAAGGACTGTTGCACTTGCCCACTTTCATTTAGCTGACAACTGAATAGAGTCCTGTAGCAGTCAGGGGTCAGCCTGACAAAGAGAGCAGTGAGGGCGGAAGGGTGTGGTGGGGTATGTGGGTGGACTCCATTGTCGTCTAGCTGCTCCTCCACTAATTACCCAGAACCAGAGAAGAAGTGGCACTGAAGAACTTGGAATACAAAAGCATCTCAGAATAAATTAGGCTCTTGGAAAATTTAAGCATTATTTGTTTATTTCTGATAAATATTACTTTGGTTATAAAGAACAGAAGAAATATTGTTGGCTAATGCTTAGTTTTACTTAAAATATTTATAGTTTAAAGGATACACATAGACCTCTGGTGATAGATTATGAAAAACATATTTGATAGAGAAATAAAAAAAATCTAAATACTAATAACAACTGATATTTATACAGTCCTTTTCTCCCAAAGCTCTTGACAAATGTTATGGACTGTGTATACACAGGAGTAGCACTGAAATGTAGCTTTCAAAGAACTAGCTATTAACCCAAGGAAAGAGTAGCAAATGGATGATCAACTAAAATATAGATCTGCAGAACATAGGTATACATTTGGCAATGAAAATACACCACTTCACTTCTCTCTCAACATGTTTTTCATGTTTTATTGAATTACAAGTCTTATTTACCTGTAGTCTTTTACTAAGACTCCCACCGTGTTTGTATTTTTTTTTTTCCTGAGAAGGGGCTTGAGGTGGTTTAATGGTTGCCATGGGGCAGTAAGTAACAGGGTTGACATCACTTCCTTTCTGCAGATAGTAGCTCTCGCTCTTTAGTGCCTCCTGGCTCGAGGAAGGCTGGTGTGTCAGTGCAACAGGGTGTGTCATCTACTGCACCTGGATTTCTCTGGGACCAAGAATGTTCTTAGTTATCTGAGAAACACCATCTGTCTCCAGTTAGTTTCATTTATGAAATATTTGATCAAATGAGTTGTTGCTGGGCTGCTTGATGGCACTAATTAAAAGGAGAATGCTTGTGATACTTGTTTGGGAAAGTGTAAATTACACAGCAAGAATCATTTTTAAACATTAGAAATATAAAATGCTTAATGTATACACTTTGGGCCCTTACTGTAAAATGCTAATTATTTTAATGCATTATCAAAGCATGACTGGCAATGAAAGAAAATATAAATTAAGGCTTTTAAGATTTCCTGTAATAATGTTAAAATTTGGACATTTTAACCCAGGACTTATTTGAAATAACTTGCTTTAAATTTTAACATTCATCTTGCCCTGCTCTATAAATTTTCTATCTCTTCAAAACTTAAGCTAAACTCTTAGCAGTTCCTTACAGCTTTCATAATTTTTTTTCAGAAAACAAGAGATCTATATTGAAAAACTCTAATATATGCCATCATTTTCAGCATACATTTACTGAGCATGAACTACAAGACAAATTTGTCCTAGGTTGTTGGGGATCCACAGAGAAACAGCCCACAAGCCCGGCTTTCAGTTTTGCAGTCTAATGTGTGGGTGGGGGCTTGGCAAAGTGACATAAGCAAACTTCAGAGTCAAATAATTATTAGAAATATCTGTATATCCTAAAAATACAGAAAAAGCAAAGCCCACTCATTCTGATGTGAGGGTTGAAATCAAGTGTTTGGGCAAAGGTGAAAGGGGAGAAAATGCTGGCACTGAAACTTGAAAGAGTTAATATGCAGATGGTGTTGGAAAGGGAGAAAACATCCCTGAAAGACAGACAGAGAAAGGAAGGAGCATGTACAAAAGAAGAGAGAAGAAGATTCTAGAACAGAAGATGCATACTGCATTGGTGAATGGCCACGGTCAAAGAGGCCTGCATACAGTTCTAGCTTTGGTACTTAATGACTACATGATCTCTTGGTACTTTATTTAATCTCCTATAAGTTTTAGGGTTTCCATCTCCTAAATGGGCTAAATGACTGGACAATTGATAATAATCTAATCAGCCAATTTTCTTGGGAACATATACTGGAAATTAAAATGGAAATAAAGATTATAACATTGAACAACAGGATGGAGTCTGATTGAGGAGTGCTGATGTTTGAAAGTATTATCAATATTTAAAATTTCAAATGATTTACAGAGTAAATCATATCTAGAAGTAAGTGTACAATTGTGTTTTTCTAGAGCTATATTGAAAAGATAGAAGAAAAAAATGAAAGTAAATCAAGGGACTTATTTCTTATATGTCCAAATAGTGTCTAGCAATTTTAAAAAACAAGTTTAGCAAAAGTTAGAACAATGTATTACCCTCATCATTTGCTGAGAGGAAGCCTGCTTGATTAATGTAATTAAAGGGTTGCTTGTAACTCAAGACTCAATTAAAAAAATAAATTTGGCCTTATTACTTTACTTCCAACTGGTGGTTTTCCTAGTGTGATTTTTGAGCTAAAATCTGCGGCTGCTTTGTTCATGACACATGAATTGTTTTAGCACATCCTTTCTCCTGCTGTGCATATGATTAAGAAAGCAGAGGTTAAATAGTGCAGTAAAGAATTGGGTAAATTCATTCTATTTTTGCTCGCGGTGTCATTTAGTCTCCCCTCCCCCCCTTTCAGGACTGGAGGCGCTCAGGAACCTAGGAAAGTCTTCTGAAATTATTTAAAATATGGTTTTATGCTGAAAATATGACCTCTCTTTTAATATTTTCTAGTTACACCGATTTTTGTGATATCTGTGTTGCAGGTGTTGTGTCCACAGCGCTGGCAAGAAAACCAAATGTAGTACATCCTACTATTATTGGGTGCTAATGTATGCTGGATACTGTAACACAATTTTGTGTACTCTATTTTTTTTAACTTGTAATCCTATGAGTATAATCATTCTCATTTTTAGAAAAGGGATAAGAGGCTCTGCAGTGTTATGCTAATGTTTCAAGGACTTTCAGTTAGCAGATGACAGAACCAAGGGGCTAACTCTGGTCTATCTTATTCCAGTCTCAGTTCTTATACACTGGATTTGTGTGTGTGTGTGTGTGTGTGTGTGTGTGTGTGAGTGTGTGTGTGTGCGCGCGCATGCGCGCGCATGTGTGTGGTTTAATTCAAGAGATCTGAATCTAGTTTTGGTAAAAAATCATACATTTATGATTAAATTTAATTGACTAGAAATCTTCTGCAATGCTGTCTTGCAGTTTACAGTCCAATGTGGGTGAGACTACAGTGCTGAATATCAAATGAGAAGCAGCACAGGGGCAGCATGTACAGTGGGGAACACATGACAAATGTGACATGTTCTAAGCAAAAGAACTCTTTGTTTTCTTGAATCTGTTCCTTCCCCACTCTTCTGAGTAATAATGGTGTTAATATCCACTACGTGGTCAAACTAAACTTTGGGAGGTATCCTTGATTCTTCTTTTTCCTTCATTTTTAGCATTAATTCCTAAGGAACTTTTGCCCAGTCTGCTCTGAAATGCATCTGAAATTGAATTCTCATGGTCTTCTCTGCCACCATCCCATCCAAGTACAAGAACACCCAGATCACGGCCATCGCCTTCCACCTCCCTGCTTCCTCCAATCTATCTAAAGCCATGTAAATACAACAGCCAGAGTGAGGATTTTATGAGGCCTAAAGCTAAATCATGATACAAAATTAGGTGTAAAAGTGAATATATGGTTCACAAAAGTGAGCACATAATAAAAGAATCAACAATAAATTACATTGATTAGAAAGCTGAATTCTACAAGTAGTACAAAATTAAGAATTAAATTAAAAATTGACAGGCTAGTTTATGTCTAGGACACATTTTAACCTATTTTTGGACTTCATACTCAGGAATTCAGATACAATAGTGTTGTAATATTACTTTCTAGTGAAAACAATAGGACTATTCCGTCTTTCTTCTAGTTTAGTTAATGGAAATGCTTTTTATTATTAATTATTTAGGAAAGTTGCAGCCTCATAACTTATCACTAATAATATCATACATATTTTAGGATTGATGTCAGATTTCAGAATACCTTTAGCACCTTCTCTGTGTTCATACATAAGCTGCAAGAGCTGTTGTTCTTTTCAGGTTCTTACTCAGGAAAGATTGTAAAACTCTTACTCCTTGACGAAATGACGGTCATTAACCAGTTTGTATTGATGCTCTTATTTTGGAGACATGTTATACATTTTTTACTCTTTTTTTTGGTACTGGAGATCAAACTTGGGTCCTTGCACTTGCAAGACTGGCAGCATATACTTTTTAATCTTAATGTATATTTGTATTTTTATTAAAACGTATGCCAGAAATTTAAATCATTTTTCCAATGTCATATGATTTTTCTCTATTAATTGGATCATCAACCAATTTTAGCAGCCTACTCATTGTTTCTTTTTAAAATGTACCTTTTATTGAATCAATACTTTTATTATGATCTGAATTTTTCTTTTCTTTTTGGTACCAGGGATCGAACTTGGGAGCTTGCACTTGCAAGGCAGGCAGCGGAACTGCTGAGCTAAATCCCTGGCCCTATATTATGATCTGAATTTTGAAGTGTCAATTTACTTCTTGTTCTCACAATAATTTATTGATTTCAAAGCTTAGTTATATTGCTCTTGTTTCATCTTCCATTATGTTTTGATTTTTCTCAATTCTTTAATAAATCAATTTTAAGATGACAAAAGAAAGTACCTTGCATATACATCCAAATCCGAAGTTGCAATTTTTTATTTGTTGAACTAAAGCATCCCAAAAGTCTGTCCAACTCGGTTAAATGGTATATTCAAAATTTATTGAATAAAATGTTTGCATTTCATTTGCACTTTGATTTTTATTCCAAGTCTTCAAAAATATATTTTAGAGTTCTTGAAATGTCATTTAACTCATGGCAAGACTTGAATAGCTTTTCACACAGCTGATGTTTAGTAGATATTTCCATAGATTAGCTTCAAATTCTATACATTTCAAACTGACTTTCTCCTCCACTACTCACACGTGTCCAGAGCCTGGCACCAGGGGACAAACTCACATTGCAATATGACCTTACATCTGGCACTTATATGATGATGTTGCAGTAGACGGTAGGAGAAACCCTCCCTGTACAAATATGGTTAGACACACACTAGAAGAGCTCCTTCCCCAGTTCAGTAAAGGACTTTTTGAACATACCGATGTCTGTTTAGCTCCATGTCGGACGTGTGTCGGAAGTTTACATGTGGTCATTCCCATATCATACTAGCCTTCATGTATTTAAGACGAAACTCATCATGACAATCCTATTATTATGAAAAATGACTTTGCTCGTTATGTTAATGGTACAATTACTCTTTTGCATACTCTTGCTTGATTCTGTGCAGATTTGGGTTCATCTTAACTGTTTAGTCTTTCATATACAAATGGTCAACTTATTTCTATGTTAAATTTCCTTTATAATGTCTATTTCTTACACCTGTCCCTTCCTATCCATTACCATTCCTACCTTCTAGCAATTTTTAATACTTTCCCTATTTTATAACTTCCTAATTAGTCTCTCTGTCCCTAATCACTTTCATTTCAAAATGTTGTGTGTAACATTGCCAAGTTACTTTGCTCAAAATACTGCTTTTATCATACCAGTCTCATGCTTAACACCTGCAAGCTAAATTGCTGTTTATGACATTTATGTGGGAATTCTTAACAAAGATAGAGTTCAAAAATGAACTTGAATTCCTGAAGAATTAAAGCTACTTTCATATCTATTAGATATTATTAATTTGGATGAATTGGTTGGAAAGCCGGCCTGAACTGGAGAGCAGTTGGAATTACAGAATATTTTCTAAATAGACTTCATTAAGTGGTAGAGATTCTCAACCCTTCAAGCAAGAGTCCCAGACAATTTCATGCTCGTGCCCAGGGTATTCACTATTTGTAATGAATTAACTTCTCTCCCATGCATCTCAAATCTTACTAGCTATGTATTCATCCTTAAGAAAATGAAGAAAATAGTTAATCATTTTTCTGTCAGACTTGGTTTCTTGCAGACCCCTGTTGCAAAAGACTGGAAGAGTAACTGAAGCTATGAATAAAATGTTGTAAGTAGAGATTCTGGATCTACGTTATGACTTAGAAAAGCAAAATGAAACAAAACAAAAACAAATATTATAAACAAATCATTATAATTAGCAATGGCCATTACCATATACATGGCAAATGCTGCCTAATTCAAACTCTGTCCAGCAAAAGTAGAAATAAATGTGTGTCAAGAGTGATGAGGTCCTGGTGTACAAATGAGTGTGCACTCATGAGTGTGTGTATGTGTGCCATACATGACATTCACATTTCCATACCCCTGAAACTAAGCAGCCTCTGTGTAATATTATCAAAATTATAAATGTCCATGTTCTTTGACAGATCAGTTTGCTATTGAGACCAGATTGATATATCTGAAATTAAGTTGAGTATGGTTATTACTTGTACACGATTTATAATAAGGTTCCAAGTGCTATAATATTTCTTATCTAAATATGTGTTACAATATTATCATTCAATAATATTACTAGTATCGACAATAAAATTATCAATTATATTATTAATAAAATTATTACAATATTATCATATTTTTTATGTTAGGGTTTTAAGATGTTTTGTGTGTATGGTCCTAGGTTTCAAACTCAGGCCCTTGAGAATGTTTGGCAAATGCTCTACCACTGGGCTATATCCCCAGGGAAAATTCATTTTTGAGAGGAGAAAATACAATATTTAGATTCTGGAGCTATCACTAAATATTTGAGAAATTAGGTGAACAGTATGTTTGCTAACAAAATAAATGATACTAGTGTATCTGAATATCAAGAAGCTGTTAAAGTGACAGAAAACCCCTAATTCCAGAAGATTTTAACAAGATTCTATTTTATTTTGCCTTCACATTAGTGGTCCTGGAGTAACTAGTAGAGAGCTGCTATTGTGGTTCTGAATTTTATCATCTTTTGGTGTCTAGGATCCTTCTCTCTTGCTCTTACTCTGCTGGATTCCACTCTCAAGATTACCATGGTCCAAAGTGGCTGTGCCACCTTGGTCTATCTTTTCCATCTTCTAGCCAGCAAAGCAGGAAGATTAAAAAGAAAAAAACAGCAACCAAACAAGAGTGTATTCTTTCCCTAAAAGGACATTTCCATCAAATTACATAGTTTAGACCAGATGTAGTAGTGCATGACTATAATTTCAGCAACTTGGGAAGTTGAAACAGGAGGAGTGCAAGTTCAAAGCCAGCTTGGGTAGTTTAGTGAGACTTTTTAACACACGCACACACACACACACACACAAACACACACACACAAACACATACAATTTAAAGGGCTGGGGTGTAGGTAAGCATTGCCTGGGTTCAATCCCCAGAACTGGAAAACAACAATAATAACAGCAACAACAACAACAACAACTAAAGTCACGCATTATTTCTGCTCATGTCTCATCAGCAAAAATTAATTTTGGCTAAGTGGACTGACTTATGGGTTGGTTTGGGAAATGAAGTGTTTTTCCCCCCACTTACTCACCTACCCAAAAATCATCTAAAAGGAAAGGTGGAAATAGATGTTGAGGGATAATACATGTACATGACCAGAGATAGTATGTCCTTAGCTTCATGGGTCTCTTAACTGTATAATAATAGACCATAGTTGCTGTGTTCGCATCTCCAAGGAGGAGAGGTGGTATGTGGACTTATGCTAGCAAGTTATACCCAGTTACAGTAAACCTTAATCTGCTGGTTTTCAGCCATAAAAATCATGGAGATTTTAACAACTAGAAGATGTTAAGTCCTATCCTGTCTGTTGGTGGTGGGGATGGAGGAGTGTTAATGAATCAGCCTCTTTTTCAAAGAGCTCTGAGGGAACTAAGTCTATGGTCCGGTCATAGTAACAGTACAGGGATCCCTGGTGGGACTTACAAACAACAGTATTTCAATGTTGTTAAGGGAAAGGGCTCTAGGAAAGACTGAGTCAAAACTTTGGGCTCCATTCACTCTCTTCCCCTCACTTCTTTTTCTTGGTTAATCATTCCTTACTTCTCCAAATCTCATCAAGCCTTTGGAACAGTTTTTGCTGTGGCTTATATGATAGAGGAAGTCAAGGGGGGGCGGGGAGTAATTTAATATTGAAAAAAAAGTTTCCTGAAAGGAAGCTGAGGGTAAAAAATGATAAAACTCAAAGCTATAAACTGAGCCCCTTGAAGGCAGGGCTCTCATTGTTTTAAGAGAACCTCTCTTGGACCGCAGAAGTTTAAGGAACTCAGAGTAAGGAACAACTAGGCTGTATTGGAACTAGACTGCACCTTTCTGACTGGCCGCACAGTGGCTCCTGGTGGGAAACAAGGACTCCAGATTTCAGGATTATAATGACTTACTCTTAGGTGATGTCGCTTGGACAACTTTGATAATTTTGACAGAAAACAGGTCTCAGACATTCTTGCATCTAGAAAGACATAAAATTACATTCCTGCTGATACTGACTTAGCTTTCTGGAGAGGACATGTTCCCTTTGGACTAAGAGCCAAGTGATGCTCACATTTAAAGGCTTTTGGAATTCACTCTGCAACCCTTTGAGGGACATTTTTTAACTGTGTCCCACTTATATTTTACTGATCTTAGACTGATCTACAGAAGCACCTTAGATCTCACCTTTGTTTATGACTAGAACCCCATATATTCCTGCTCCTGGAAAATGTCATTATAATGGAATTTCTTTGGAGCACAGGATGCTTAGTGCTAAGCTTACTTTATCTGAAATATTAAGGTTCCTTTTAGGTTAGATTGCATCTCTCAATTATGCTTCTAATCTAGTTCAGTCCCACTAATTAAGCCATTTTTACTAAGGGAAACAAACACTATCTTCCATCCTGCTTCACATTTTCTCATCCTATTTTTGTTTTTATTTTAACATTTTGCCCAACACTTCTGGTCTGGATGAGCTTGCTCATAATCTTTTGATCATGACTATGGCTTCAGAAAGAGCTGCACTTATTTCTCCATTTATGAACATTGCCAGTCTGTAATTACAGACCTTTAAATTTTGAAAAAACACTGTTTTCCCCTTCCCATTTAAAGGAGGCAGATTTAAAGAGGTTTATGTGAAGATATAAAAATCCATTGTACTTTCTGTTGACATGAAATGCTGCAGGTAGCTTTCTGATTTTTCTCTTAACTCTCTGTAATGTGTACCCCCGCTTTTTGAAAAATTCTTAATTAGGGTCTAGTGGTTCTTAACACCTGTTTGGTTTTCCCTTGAAAGAGGAAGGAAGGGTTTAGTTTTTGTATAGTTAGTAGGGATCCTTAGCAGAGTGAGAAAGTTGGCAGCAAAACAGTAGACTAAGGCAGGAAAACAACAAACATAACAGGAAACATCAGACTCCCAAATCCACCAATCTGAGACTTGTGTAAATATAGAAACTTTATAAATGGGCATGAAGAGTAAGAAGTTTGGGGTACCTCTGAGTAGGTGTGCGTGTATATGTGTTTGTATTGACACATATGATAAGTTCACATTTCCATACCCTGGAAATTAAGCAGAAAAGGAGGACTAGGGCTAAGAGGAAAACAGATGAACACAATTATCGAGAAATACGTATCTCATAAGTAACAATATATTCTCAGAGAAAATATTATGGTTGAACTGGGAGAAAAGCCTAACAGTTTGAAAAAAAGTCACCTTTTGCATATTTTTGATATATATCAATGAATATATATATTATAAAATTTTATTTTTTCCTTTTGTAATTTAAAAATATCATGGTCAATGCCTCTAATAAGCAAGCTGAATTTATTACACAAATCCAAATATGTATTAGCTGAGGAATATATCTACTTAGGGATTTGATCATATTCTTTCCTTCTCAGCATTTAATTCTTTAAGTAAAAATCAAAGAAAAATCCATTTCAATAAAGTAAGGAATGTAAATGAAAGGCTGACATCTCTCAGTTTGTATTTTGAACTGCAAATCTTCTGAACTGTAAATGCATTTTATATTTAAAAGCAAGTTCTACTTACAGATTGCAAGAAATGACTAAACTACCCTAAGATGCAGTAATGCTGAATGGGAATGACTGTGCCACTTGGTTTGGAAAATCATTCTCGTGGGCACAGACTGAAGTTGTAGCCAAACCTCCACAGGAGGGCACTGTAGTGTGACTCTGGTCTAAACTACAACCACAGCAACCCATCTGGTCCCGACCGACCCTTGATTCAGAGTCTCAAACAGGGAGTCCTTGTCCTGCCTTAGAAAATCCTCCCCTTCTGAACTCAGGATAGGTGGGTTTCACATATGGTAAATATTGATTTTCTTAGGTAAAAGATTATTTTAGGTAATCTAATCTCTTCTGAGGCATATATTTAACATAAAATTTTATCCCCAAACACAGAAAAATTGGTAGCATGCGTGATCTGAAAGAAGCAAAGCCTAAATAAGCCAAATTATATAATGCTTTAAAAAATAACAGTAGTATTTTAGAACTAAGTTAAGCAATCAAAACCAAAAGGCCTTACAATAAATGCCCCTATTACTTATAAGTAATAGGTATATATAAATTGTGCTACTTACATATGGTATAGATTACTTATAATGGCATGCATAGCTAACTAGACAGTAGATAAATCAATCTTAGTGAATGTAGAAATAGAATCAAGATATAAATTCCAAAGCATTTCCAGACTTGTTCTTCTTAGCCTCATATAAAAGGCTCTGAAAAGATTCAGTATAATAATAAACATAGATGTTTGGCCCAAATTATGATTTTAAAAATATCTTATCCTAACTTTCAATTTAATCAGTATGTTTTCAAGTTATTCTCCAAGAGACAAAATATTTTAATATTTTAGTAGATTTAAATCAATGTAAAAATAATTATAATCTTGGCAGTTGCCATGTGCCTTTGTGAGCCTTGACTTATTATACCAAGGACTAATGTAGCTATGCAAGTCCACAAAAGCTAAATCGAACAGTTTCATTAAATTTGAAAAGTAACAGTGGTTACAGATATAGATTATATCTATAATCTATGTTTCCAGTTTATTTCTTTCATTGTAGTTTCATAAAAAAAATGTCAATTGGGTAAATCCCAACAATGAAGGGGAAGACTGGTGAAGAGTCTTGGGTGTTTTTAATAGCTTTATGGGTGATACATATTGTCTTATAGTCAAATACCTGTAGTTTTAATGTTCTGAGAATTTATAGTCAAATAAAACAATGTAACTGTAGCATAATACTGACCATTTTCTGAACTGCATTCTCTATCAGAAATTGATGGCATTATGATTTCACACAAATGCAAAGTACTTGCTTAAAGCTGAGGAGTTCTCTAAACTTTTGATGGTTCACACCTGGATTGAATAATTAAATTTGTTAGTAATTAAAATGCTAGTTCATTTCTTTCCTGAGGAATCAAGACAGACTGTTTAAATTTAAATATCTTTGTTTTTAGCTCGTACTTACAGATCTTTAGGTCAATAAATATTTCAAAAAGTAGGTTTGAAAATTAAAAAAGAAGTAAGACTTAGATAATCTTTTTGCACATAATAAGATTACTTTTCAATATCAAGTAAAATTGTCAAATTTACATAGTCAGATCCTTAAATAATAGAACAATTATATAATCAATGTTTTCCTTTGCTTTTCAATTTACCATCTAAGTGACTAGAACATTTAAATTATTTAATGTTTGGAAATTTTAGGAGAGAGAATTTCTAATCAAATGACTTGATACCAGTAACTAAATGCAACTTCTGTCATCCATATTAAGAATGGGGCAATTCCACTAGATTTTATATTACTAAAGATACTAAAAGATTTTTAAAAAAGTTATATTCAGGATTTCTTTTTCTTTTACTTCATTGATTTTTTCCCCAGAGTTAAGGAGATGTACCAATAGTTTTTTTCTTCCTTCACAAAAATCTACTATAGCATTTCAACAAAAATACAAATTTTTAAAAATAAAATGCTCCATTTCTTAAGCACTATGGTGGAAAAATCTATTTAATTTTCAAGTTTTCTACCTTTAAAATATCTAGTATTTTGAGAGGTGACTGTTGTTTCTGTCTAAATAGAAGAAAAATCAGAAGGAGAAATACGACATTAGGTGAACACTAGAATCCCCCACGATACAACTGGTAAGAGGAAGATAACAGGGAGCTTATAATCCCGGGTTTTCTATGAACTTCATTTTCAGGTAAGGAAATGAAATAATTATCCCTTCTTGGGCAGGATTATTTAACAAAACCAAGAAAACAGTCATCAGAACTTGTGGGATCAGCTTCTCCGGGTGGCTCACATGAACTTTCCCATTGTTCCCAATGTCCTGACCTTGAGGATTAAAACATGACATCAAATTTTGGTCAGAGTCTTTTGTTTGTTTTAATTTGTACTTTTTAAGTAACTTCAATTTTACATCTAAATTACTGAGATAAATCATTGTGTTCCTGTACAACCTTTGCGAATAAATTGCAAATTAATGTTGGATCCTCTGTCATTTTTTAAAATTTAATTTATTGGTACATTCTAGGTAGACAGTAAAGCTACATTCATTACTGGGATCTTGTACCTTTACATGCCAGGTCTTGGTTCTCATTTTTTCCCCTTGTCCCCGCCTTCCCTTCACCCTCCCCTCCCCCTTCAAACACTTTAATTCCATTTTTACATTTTCTCATACATTTTTCCTTTTCCCTTATTTCTCCTTCCCTATCCTTCTCACTGTCCCTACACCTTTGGTCCTTTTCTTCCTATTTACTAATTGTCCCATTAGGATCTTGAGTACTGTTTTAGTTTTTCACACCAGAGAAACTATTCAGTATTTGCATATGTGTGCCTTATTTATTTCACTTAGAAGTATATCCTCAAAATGTACCCATTTAACTATGAATGAATCTACTTTCTCATTCTTTATGGCTGAGTAGTATTCCATTTTATAGAAAATACACATCTTCTTTATCCAGTTTCCAATTGATGGGCAGATGGGCTGTTTCCAAGTTTCCTCTGTAATTTCTCAGTGTGCATTTCTTAAGAATAAGGACAGACTCGGCGTGGTAGCACACACCTCCCTGCACTCAGGAGGCTGAGATAGGAGGATCGTTGTGAGTTTGAGACCAGCCTGGGCTACATAGTGAGTTCCAGGTCAGTCTCAACTACACAGTAAGACCCTGTCTCAAAAATACAAAAAAAAAAAAAAGAAGAAGAAGAAGAAGAATGACAATGTCATTCATATAAAGATATAGATAAAGACAGAGATAGAGACTGACAAAAAGTGTATATATCAGGAAAAGGAAAACATATAAATGTTTTAATACTAAATTTATTGCACCACCCTAAGATTAATACAAGTTATGTTTGACCTCTACAATGCAAGAGGTGCTCAAAGTGGTGGCTACTAGCTTCCAGACATTTATTAAAATGGCAAGCGGCTGAAGTGTGTATAGATTTTTTGTATACTTTGTATATAATGGATATTAAAGTTATCTTTTATCTAATATTGCCATATAATGTTCAGACTCCAATAATTGCCTACTATCCCAACAATATCATTTATTGCATACAATTAGGCACATGTGTTGTATTTAAATATTTGTTCAGTCTTTCTCAATTTATAAGAGTTCCACAATCTCCCCTTAATTTTCTAAATCTTCAGCATTTTGCAAAGCAAAAATAGTTATTTTTGGAATATTTATCTTTTTCTGATGTTTCCTCATGATAATTACCTTTTCTGATACTGTGTATTTGATTACTGGGGATACCATACACAGATGAAACCGTGCAATATTTATCTTTCTGCAATTGTCTGTATTTAGCTTATTTTATTTGGCTGACTCTGAGGATTCATCTGCATTGTCCTTATTGTAGAGTACCCTTCTTATTAAAGGCCAAATGATATTCCCTTGTGTGTATACACCACAATTTTCTGTGTCCATTTATCTGTTGATGTACATTTGGGTTGCTTCCACATGTTGGCTATTGCAAATGACTCTGCAGTAAATATAGGAGTGCAATATAACTTTGAGATTTTGATTTTAATTATTTTGCATAAATACCCAGAAGTAAGATTGCTATATCATAAAGTAGGTACATGGTTGATTTTTGAGGGACCTTCATATTGTTTTCCATAGTATCTATACCAACCGTGTGCAAGGGCTTCTTCAATTTCTCCATGTCCTTGTTAACATATTGTCTTTTTTTTTTTTTGCTTTTATTTTATCTTTTAAAATAATGGCTATCATGACATGTGAAGGTCGGTACTTGTGATTTTAGTGAAGTTTCCTGATGATTAGTGACACTGAACATCTTTTCATGCACTCGCTGGCAATTTGTATGTCTTCTTTGGAGAAATATCTAGGACTGGATTTATGATGCTACAAAAGCATAATGATAGTAGTAACTGACTGAGAATAGCCATGGTGCACAATCGTAGGTGACTGCAATCAGGAAATCGTCAACTTACTTGGCTTCGGGATCTGCCTGGGAGGGTGGTGGAGCACACTTCTGGATGTGTCTGGGTGGATCATGGAAAGATTGCTCTGAGGTTCGCGACTGATCTCACACAAGGATCCCCTGTTCCGCTTTTGGGCCACCGTGAATTAAGCAGCTTTGCTGTACTATGTTGTGTTCCTAGTGATGTTCTTGGCTTGGAGCCAGCTGATCATGAACTGAATCCTCTTAAAACACAAGCCTAATTAAGCTTCTCTTCCTTTAAATTGTGGGTAACAGGTATTGCATCCAACAATAGAAAAGCTGACTAACACAGGACTTCAGAATAAATGATAATCCTTAAGCATGTTCATTGTTACTGAAATATCACTGTTCTGGGCATTGTCAGAAGACAAAACAAATCAGAAAGAATTACATTCACTAATACATAATATTATACATTATCTTCCTTGAAATGTATTAGTTTATACTGATACCTCCAATATTACTTCCTTCTCTAATGGTGACAAATTCTTGCTTTTCCTGATATACTTACTTATCTGTCCAACTCTCCAGTATATAACCACTTCTCAAAGTTGTGCCAGCCAAAGCTTGATCCTAGATACACAATGTCCTCTTCATTCCCCTATTGCTTCTGGCTAGGACCCAAGAGGGGCGATGGGAATGGAATGAAGGAAGGAGGAAGAAGCCAGCCTGAGGGATCTTGACCCTAGCTATGTCCATCGCTTGTACAGCTGCCAGTAGCGTTGGCTGAAAGATGGACCCGGGATGGATACTCTGTTTCTCCAGCCCACTACCAATTGTGCTGAAAGAAGCTCAGCCTGATTCAAATTTGCAAATATCCAAATTCTAAACTGAAGTTTTGGAGTCTATTTAACATAGACGGAAACAATCATGTTCAATACATAAATATATAAAAGAATTTATAATTGCCATATTCTCCCTTCCCCTGTAATCTCGAGAGTTCATTTATTTTTGAAGGGTGATATAAAATGCAGAGATATTATAGATTACTCATTATTTTTAAAAAACAAAGGGAAAGCCAATGAGCTTACTTTGAAAAAAGCAAGCTCTTTATTGTTATATTTTTGCCCAGAGATCTTCAATAACTTGGTGACATTTGGTGTGGTTTATAAACTTGACAGACCAATTACAATACTGGTAAACCTGTCTCCACATGTCCGTATTCCAGGAAAAATATTTGATTATCAAATATCTGAGAATCACATGCCAAGTCTTAAAAGTCATGTACATAAATATAAGAACTAACTTTGTCTATTTAAAAGAAATACAAACAAGAACATTAGAAAAAAAAAACCCAACACAGAATAAAACTTACAGAGCAAAAAGGAACTAAAGAAATAATTAAAAAAAAAACACTTCAAAAAATCAGAAAGGCATATAAC
The DNA here is from genome assembly GCF_012274545.1 of Fukomys damarensis. Classification (NCBI taxonomy): domain Eukaryota; kingdom Metazoa; phylum Chordata; class Mammalia; order Rodentia; family Bathyergidae; genus Fukomys; species Fukomys damarensis. Next base: position 27,412,363 of record NW_022900932.1, read on the forward strand.
CTATATTTTTAGATACATTCAGAAGTATGTTGAAACAAAAGAAGGATAAAAAAATGGATTTAGTCCTATGACATTAAAAGTCTAAAAATACTGATGTTTGTGACCCTCAGATTTTAATCTTCTGGAAATAAAATTTAAAATAAATTGTGTAACAGATGCTAATGTAAACGATGCTTACAGGCATTGATAAAACATTTTGCCTTCCTTCTACTAACATATTCCATAATTATACTGTGATTTAAATGGTTTATATATAGAGAGATGAATGTAGAACATGAGAAAAGTGTTCATACATTAGCATTCAGAGTAAGTAATTCAAACATCTAATTGTTCCAACCCAACGAATATATTAAAATATTGCCAGTTAGGTGTTCAAAATTATCTTGGCTTTTTTTATTGAGTCAAGCTGATCATTTGCAAAATTAGAAGATGTTCTTGATGAACACAGAAGAACATTACAGAAAATAAGAAAAGGAATAGAAAGACAATTATCAGGAAAACATTCCTGCTTTTCTTTTATCCCAGATGCATGCAAAAACCATTTTTTTTAAACTAAGCTTCTGCTGTTTGAAAAGAGTTATGGATGAAACAGACATTTCTAGTTTTTTTTTTAAGCTACAGAAATACTGTGGATAAAGGGTTTTGAGTGTAAATTCTTTGAACTCGAGTTCTTTTAAATGCATTTTAATTAACCAAACAATTTAAACATCTTTATTGAATATTCTGTAAGCATCAGTGAAAACTTTACTTTTATAAAAAATTATTCTTGAAAATAATGCAATACCAAATTTATGAATCTTTCCTTTTGTAACTGGAATGATTTGAAATTTTAAATCTTTATAAATTTCAAGGTGTTTTTTTTTTTCTGACTGGATGTCTTTTGGTAGTTTCACAAGTATGACTGGTTCAAGTCAATGCACGCTTATTAAATATTTTTCTATGTTAAGATCTATAAAAAAGTCAATGAAATGAGAAACAGCCCAACTCCCCCAAAATGTATAATCTAACAGAAGGTAGGATATTTTACTTCTCATTATACAAGTTTCATAAATGAAGGCTGTGGAGTAAGAAAGAGGTCACATAGCTTTGGACAATCATATATGATTCTACAAATAAGAATATTTTCTATTATGTGTGTATGGTTTTTTTTTTTCCTTTCCAGTAATGGGGATTGAACCCATGGCATTCTCACTGAAATATGATTCCCAGACCTTTTTATCTTTTGATGCAGTCTAACCAGTTGCCCAAGCTGGGCTCAAATTTGTGATCTTCCTGACTCAGCCTCCCAGAGTGTTTGGATAACAGATGTGCACCACCATATCTGGCTTAGACTATTTTTCTTAGCAAGTTTTGTTTAGTTTTATTTGCTGGCTAAGGAGTTGTTCTAGAGAATTTTTAAGTTTGTGATCAAGTTTTATTGTACCGTTTTTTACCACATGTTTTTCACTTCTGATTTCAATGCATCATTGTCAGGCAGTTTATATACTATTTCTTTTTCTTTTCTTTCTTTATTATTATTATTGTTTTTTTTTTTTTTTTTTTTTTTTTTTTTTTTCATTTTTTTTGTACCGGGGATTGAACTCAGGAACTTCTGCTTGTAAGGCGGGCAGCAGAACTACTGAGCTAAATCCCTGGCCCTGTACTATTTCTAATACAGAAGTTTACTGAGGTTTATTTTGTGGAGTGAAATATTGCATTTAATAATTTTAAACAGATGCTTGAGATAGTATCTTATCCGTAGGCAATAGATATAAATAAATTTGTGTGTCTATCATGTATTAATATCCACTAGAGATCATTCAGCATGGAAGAAGTAAACAACCAATCAGACAAAATGACCCTGCAAGTTGATATCCACTAGCTTTTGACTTCAGCTTTCTCAGAGCTGATGTGACGGACACATGGCTGGCCATTCAGAGCCCATGTGGGATGCTCTGATGAATCATTGTTACTCTGCAGCTGCTCAATAGATGCGGCATCATCTGCATTGTCCTTTCTGTTAAGTCCTTTCTTCCCCCTTCCCTTCACAGTTGTTGATCTCTACTACCAATTTTGTGCCCAAACTCCATTTTAGTATGTCATTATGGGCAACCAAGTTTGTGCTGCTGAACATCACCCAGATTGTGTTGACAAGCAGAATTCTCAAAAACAGACACCGGTAGATAAGTAGATAAGTAGAAATGAGCTTCCTCAAACTTTATGCATTTTGAGATTATTACATATTGTCTGAACATTTGAAAATGCATCTGATAGAGCATGTAATTCTGGAGCCACATGTCTTTCTTTTTCCTAAACTCTGTTGACAGTGTTCTATAATATTCTTCCATCTAAAGGTGCTAATGAGAATTATTAAACCAGTGCTTTCTTATTATTTTAAAATCTCTTATTTTGTTGATGACTACATTTTATTGCCTGGATGCTGAGGTACAATAACTTCACTTTACTATAGCACAGAGTTGTCATTCTTTAATTTTTTTTTCTAGAACAGTGACTTCTTTTGTCTTTAGATCTTGTCTTCCTTCAGTTCAGAAACATTTCTATTATCACTTTGAATGATTTTTTCTTCAATAATTTTTGCCTTTTTCTTCAAAGATAGCAGTGCCACCGATGTTGGATTTGTACTGGGTCACTGGTGATCCTTCTCACCATTTCTTCTGTGATTTTCCTAAATCTTGCTCTCCATGTCTGTTTTTGTTTGGAGACAGGGTCTCACTATGTAGTTGAGGCTGACCTGAAACTCACTATGTAGTCCAGGCTGGTGTCGAACACACAGCGACCCTCCTGCCTCAGCCTTCTAAGTGCTGGGATTACAGGAGTGTGCCACCATGCCCAGCTCCATGTTTTATGTTTGTTTCTTGGCAGTATAACTTTTACTACTTTTTGTAAATATGTCAAAGTGCTTTAATGTCATTATTTTCTCTCCCTTTTTAGAAGAGCAGTTTAATTTTATCTTTATATGTTATAAATGTTCAAAGCATGTATACTTTATCATACTTGAGGTTTTTAATATATTTACAGAGTCATACAATCATCATTCTTAATTCCATAACCAACACTCATCACCCTCCCCTCAAATCCCAGAATCCATGAGCAGGACCCTCCCCACACCCTCCTCTCCTAGCTCCTGGCATCAAACTCACTTTCTGTAACAGGACAATTTTTAAAACAGAGAAAAGGTCATCCTTTGGGGGAAGGGAGTAAAAGTTCCTCAGAACTAGTAAGAGTAGTCCAAATATGTCCTTTAAATGTGCTTTTCGTCCTAGTACATGTTTCAGTACATAATGATTAACTGTGGGGAATTGGTTCATGTACATAACACAAACTTGATTATTTTTATGTTCCCTTCCTCACATCTCCCTCCCCCTGCCTGTATCTCTTGTTCCCTTTCCCATTTGCAAAAGATCTGTCTCCCTGTGTCCTATTATCTAATTGTTTTAAAAAAATTATACTTTGGGTTTCTCATATAAGAGAAATGGTAAGATATTTTAAGCTTGTGTGTTGGATTTATTTCATTTAACATTATGGTCTCAAGGTGCATCCATTTTTCCTAATAATGAATCAAATCCCCTCATTAAGACAAAGTAGTACAGTATTGTGTGTAAATACTGCATTTTCTTTATCCATTCATCTATTGGTGAACATATAGGCTACTTCCAAGATTTGGCTATTATGAATTGTGCTGATGTAATTGGGTATATATGCATCACTGTAATATAATATGTTTAACTCTTTGGGAAGATATCTAGAAGGGAAATAGCTAGGTTGAAAGGAATTTTTATTTTTTATTCCTTGAGGAATCTCCACAGTGATTTCCATAGTGGTTGTACTAGTTTACATTCCCGCCAATAAAGTAGAAATATTCTTTTTTTCCTCACAGCCTAGGCAGCATTTGTTATTATGTTTTTATGATTTCTTGATGATGGCCGTTCTTTCTGGGAAAAGAAAGAATTTCAGTGGTGTTTCAGTTTGCATTTTTCAATGGCCAGTGGTACTGAACCTTGTTTTTTCATGTATGTCTTGGCCATTTGTACATCTTCTGAAAAGTGTCTATTTCACTTGTCCATATTTTGACTAGGTCTTGTATTTTTTGGGGGGATCTATTTTCTTGAATTATATATATTTTTTAGATATTAATCCTCTGTCAGAGGTGTAGTGGGTCAAGTTTTTTTCTCATTCCAAAGGTTGTCTCTTTTCTCTGTGGACTGTGTCCATTACCATTCAGAAGCTTTTTGATTTGATATACTGCCTTTTCTTGATCCTTGATGTTATTTCCTATGCAAGTGGGGTTCTGTTTAGAAAGTCCTCGCCTATGCCCATGACTTCAAGAGTTTTACCTTTTCTTTTTTTTTTTTTTTTTTTTTGGTACCAGGGATCGAACTCAGGACCTTGCTCTGCTGAGGCAGGTGGCAGCACCACTGAGCTAAATCCCTAGACCTTACCATTTCTTTTTAATCTTCCAACAGGTTAAGTATTTCTGTTTTAATATGTAGATCTTTGATCTATTATGATTTAAGTTTAGTATATGGTGAGCGATATGGGTCTTCTGCATGTAAGTAGACAGTTTTCCTAGCACCATTTATACATTTTTAAATGTTTTCCGAAGAAAAAAATTCTTCATCTGTCTTTATTGATACTCTTTGTTTGTATTTTCTCTTTCCTTACTTTGCTCCAGCTCCATGTTTTGGTTTAGGGCAACAATATCGTTTGGGAGGTGATTAGATCGTAGCGGAGCTGGTGCTGACTTATTTTAGGAAGTGGTGTCTGGTTGGAAGAGGCAGGTCACTGGGGTCCTGACTTGGAAGAGGTAGCTCCTTTCCCTTCTTCTCCCTTCTCTCTGCTTCCTGGCTGCCATGAGATGAGCACATTTCCCTCCGCCATACCCTTCTTCCATACCACTTGTATCTGGGAGCCAGCCAATCACAGACTGAAACTGTGAGCTAGAACATACTTCTCCTCCTTTAAGATGTTGGTGTTGGGTATCCCAGCTACAGGAAAGTGCCTCATGCACTAGTTATTTTCCTCCTCCTCCTGCTCCTCCTTTTTTTTTTTTTTTTTTGTACCTGGGATCACACTCCTATACTTACACTTGGTAGGCAGGTGGCAGAACCACTGAGCTAAATCCCAGGCCCTTTCTTCTGTCCTTCTTCTCTTCCCTCTTCTTTCCTTTTTGCTATTTTTTTGTTGTTGTTGTTGTTTTTCTTCTTATTATTTTTAATTGAGAGGATCTTTCTCTGGTGCCCACTAACATTCTCCCAAATTCATTAAGTAGAAATTAAAAGCAAACACCACAAAACAGGGCAAACTCAATGTAGAGAAACATCTCCAATTTAGAAGTTTCAAAATATTTTGAGAAATTATCATATCCGACAGCTTAATGTTTGTCTCACAGTGACATTGCTCTTCAAGGATAGGATGGAAAAAACAGGGTGCTGTGTAAAGAACCTGTTTCACATGTACTTGCCAGTCCTGCCCCCACAGTGGAAGACCCAATATGCTGAGGAATTTTTTTTTTTTTTTTTTTGCTTTTTCCAGAAAGAGGGAGGCAATCTTCAGATTTTCTATGAGGTATCACCTGTGGCTCCAGATCGTATTCATAACTGAAGAGTTCAATTTGGCTCTCACAGTCTTCTCTCAACACCATTTAAATAATATTGTACCTAACAGTTGCACTTTGTGGTTTACAGCTGAGGCCAAGCCTTTCTTAGCTTAGGTTGGAAATCAAAGAAATATTTTTGTAAACATGCCCTTCTGTCATTATGTTTCCAAGAAGCTCATTAAAACTTTCATAATTTGTTTTTTTAAGACTCAATAAAGCAATGATCAAATTTAGTGTTTGGTTTAAGATACAGGAAATCAGGGCTTTATTAATACTTCCTGAAACACCGAGGCATTTAGAAGTAAATTATATATTGGAATTAGTTTACTCCATTAGATAATGTACTCAGAAGGTGATTTATTTAACCTAATACTTTCTGTAAAATTAGCACAGTGGTTCCAAAGCATATTTATGAAACGAAAAGTAATTGATGAGTTTTTCATTTGGCAATTTCGCTGAACTTTTTATTATGAAATGGGAATCAATTCATAAGCATCTAAAAAGATACAGGCATTAGATAAAAACATTTTTTGTATTAAATATCCTATCACTAATGAAATTTATTTCTATAGTGGAGTGAAGAGATGGAGATCTGGTAAACAATCCATGTATTAATATCTTTGAACAGATAAATTTACAGTGGCTTTTCACAATGGACTGGTAAATATTTTAAGCTTGGTTGTTTGAACTTTTACCAGTGAATTGCCTGTTTTGTGGACTGCAATTGCAATTTGATTGCTTGGTTAAACCTGAGGTTGTCCTAACCCTTCTTGACCTTCACTTTGTAAATGAAAGTACACAAATGTATGGAGGCATAATTGTGCATATACACATTCAAACTCTGAACTTTGTTTCATGTTTAAAGAATAATATCTTTATGGAAAACATGATTTTACACTTTCATTTAAACAAACTCATTACTTCTCACAAATAGTTTATAACAACTTAAACTTAGTTGATAGAATGTTTTCCAGTAATTTGACTACTTTTTGAACTACAATGAACAGCTTGATTGGTTGCCATAACACCGTAGCCTTAACCTGCCTCCTGACCCTGACTTTGGAAACTAAAACATCTACACAAATCATCATGTTCATGGACACAAATATACACCCAAACTCTGACCTTTGCTTCATGTCAAAAATAATAATCTCTTTCTGGAAAAATCATGCTTGATTTTATGGCAAACAAGTAGGAAGATTTCATTCTAACTACATTTCAGGAATAACTTTCCTATGTTAAAACTCAGTAACGTTCCTTTAATACATTAAATACTCTCACAGTCAAGTATGAAAATGGCTTTGGTTGCTTTTGTGTAAGCCTGAACCACAGCGACTAGCATCCATCTAGAGCTTGCCGCATCTACGCTGCAGTTCCCACTAGAATGTAGTTCCCAGGGTTTCTAATACATAATCCATACATAATCCTCTACAGGAGAAGTAGTCTCTTCCTTGTTGTAGGGTTCAAATGTTAGTCATTCTTGCCTGCCTGCTTCTGCTTTTCCAAATTTTTATCTTCTCAAATCTGAATCTGGAATGTTCTTTGGTAGCCTGACTAAATTCTACTTGGCTTTGAAAGATCACTTTAATTCCCAACTCACTCATTCAACTAATTTCATTTTGTGTTATATTGCAGCGATCCCTCCCTTTCCTGAACTTTTATCTTGTTTTTTAAAGTTGAACTTTCCCATTAATTTCCTAAATATTTAATTTTACTTCTTCAAAAAAATAGTATGTTTTTTTTATGTCAGATACCATATTACACTCCTTTTTTAAAATAGTCATAAAGTATAGTACTGAACACATAATAGTTTTTGATTGTTAAGCAAAAATATCAGAAATTTGTTTAATTTTCTCTAATTATAATGGCGTATCATTGCCTCTAAGTAGAACACAATGTTTAAAAACTAAATTGTTGTCAAGCTTTCTTTACCTGTATGGGTGGTTAAGGATTTTAACATATACTAAAAACTTAAGCAATTTAAGCCCTCTAAATTTCGTGAAGTGAAATTCATGAGCTAACCATTGCTCCATATAAAATGAAAAGAGTAGATTTATGATTCAGAGAAAAGTTGTTCTCTTTTTTCTCCCAAAGTCCTTTCCTGTCTATTCTTGGCCTGGCTTCCTTCCCTATGTAGTTAATGTACGTTATCATTTCAGATGTCTTGGTACTATTCAAAGTCCTATAGGCTAATTTTTTGGGGAGTCTTTTGTTTTCTTTGATTTTAATTCCTAGGTTATTTTTTTCCTTTTCTTTTAAGGCTTATGGATTATTAGGGTGTAAGGAGGATAAAGCATTCAGAGGTAGAACTGGTCATAGTTAAGAGCTTAATAGGTGTTAGCTACTGTGTTACTTCCTTTCTTCCTTGTTATGAACTTTCCCCTCAATATGAACCTGGAAAATATTTAATATAAGTTTTTCCTACCTCTATTTTTCTTTCTTTCTTTCTTTCTTTCTTTCTTTCTTTCTTTCTTTCTTTCTTTCTTTCTTTCTTTCTTTCTTTCTTTCTTATTTCAGTATCAGGGATTGAACTCAAGTCTTTGCACTTGTGAGGCAGGTGTTGGAACCATTGAGCTAAATCCCTGGCCCTGCCTACCTCTATTTTTTAAGAAAACATGACTTAGTATAATAAAGAAAGTACAAAGTCAAATAAACTTGGGAAGAATTTAGTATTGACCTGTTTTAAAGTTTGAATTTTATTCCAAGCTTTTACTCAATAAACATTATTTTCATACCTGAGATGTAAAACAGGCACATAATTTCTACAACATGAATTTCTTACTTTAGTAACTAGATATGTGTCGATATTTAAAGTGTAGAGGAGATAAGAGTTATATAAATAATTCAAGGATGAAAGTTAAAAGTGCCCTAAGAAAGGTAGAGATGAAATGAGAGTTCACAGGGGGAAATGGAGAAGCTATTTTCAGTTTAGGGGGTTAATAATTCATTAAAACAGAGAGAATTTGAAATGAACTTGGATGATAGAGCTAGTTTTGGAAAAGCATACATTGGAGGGAGGTGGGGAGATGTAAATGAATTACGGGTGGCTGCAAATTCTCTGTGGTTTCTCCCATTGGGAGGTGGAGTTCAGTCACTGTTCCCCTGAATCCTAGCTGGCTCTGTGATTTCTTCACCAATACAGTGTGGCTTGAGTAACAGTATGTACAGTTCTTGGCCTAAGCTCTTTTTAGGAGTGGAAGCTTCTGTTCCATCCCCTTGACACCTCTCATTTTTGGGATCCAAGCCCTACAAATGAAGTGTAGTTAGCCACATGGAGAGACCCTGTGTGGAGACTGCAGTGATAGATCAGCTTCCAGCCGATTGCTAGCTTTCCACTGCTGTGACAAGGATACCTAGGATAATCAACTTACAAGGAGGAAAGATTTATTTCAGCTCACAGTTTCAGGGGTTTTGGTGCATAGCTATTATCTGCTTTGTTTTTAGGCCAGTGGTGAAGCAGTACACTATGTTGGAAACAAGCAGCCGGGAGGCAGAAAGAGAGGAATGGGAGCTGGGTAAAGATATCCCTTCAAGGACATGTGCCAATGACCTACTTCCTTTCAGTAGGCCCCATGTTCCAGAGATTCCACCATCTTCCTTTATAGTGAGAGCCAGCAGGGACCAAGCCTTCATTATATGAGCTTAGAGGAGACTTTTAAGATTCAAACACTAGCTAATAAAGTTGAACATAAGCTCTTATTTGTAAATCTGCTTCTACAAACTGTGTAAGTTTTTGCCCATTTCTAGATATTAATTTATTTACCTCATATTTTACTGATTTGGGGTTATTCATTTGGATGTGTCTTTTATCACAAGCACTGTATGTCATATATTTTCTCCCAATAACCCAAAGCTTTATCCTTGTATTTGTGTCTTTTGTTTTAAAGAAAACCTTAATATTAATGCAATCAATTTTTTTCTTTCATGTTTTTCTAGGGATATATGTGACTTTTTTAAGTGTATGTTTTTCTATGCTGTCTTTTATAAGCTTAAATAGATTAGTTTCATGTTCAAAGCTACAATTCATCTGGAAATAATCTTTTTATATTTGAGTCAAGGATCTAGATTCATTATTTTACTTATGGAATATTCCTTTGAATCTTAAATATTTATTGAAAGGATCACTTTTTCCCTTCTACACTATACTGTCACCTTTATCATAAACTAAATGACTACATAAGTCTTTTTCTGTTCTCTTTAATTCTCTTCCAGTGATTGATTTGTTTAAACTAGTTTAAGTAAGTCACAGTGTTTAAAAATTACTGTAAATTTATAACTCTTGAAACATAGTAATATATATCCTCCAATTTTGTTCTTTAATAATGTTTTAGCTATTTTTTGCTTTTCAAATTATTTATATATTTAAAAATTGAATTTTCAAGTATATGCTTGCTTTTGCTCAATAATATTTTGAAGTCTTCCATTTGTATAGATATATTTATGCTTCATATATTTTCAGTTAGATATTTTATGTTTGTTGATGTCATTATATCACTTGTTTTATTTTCTAATTGCTTCTTGCTAGTGTAAATAAAAATTTATTTTTGTATATTGGCCACGTATTCAATAATATTGAAAAATTCTTTTATAAGCTCCAATAATTTTTCTAGTGTTTTTTGTACTCCACATACTCACGGGAGTATATGACTGGGTGGGAATTTGAAATCTTACTTTTCCTTTTTTTTGCCAATTATGTAATGATAGCAGACATCCCTATTCCCACACTTTAGGACACATGGCTTCTATATTTGACCATTAATTGTAATGTTGATGTAGGTGTTTGTAGATACTTTTAATTTTTAATCATAGTAAGGAATTTTCTTTCCATTCCAGGCTTGCTCACAGATTTAAAATGACTGGGTTTGAGATTTATACGACTGTTCTGCTTCTAATGAGAAAATAATGTGGTTTGTCATTATTATTCTAATGGTATAGTAAGTTGCACTGGTGAATTCTCAAATAGTAAGCAAATCTTGCATTCTTGAAATTAATTTAAGTTGACCATAGTGTGCTATATTTTTATATACTGTTGGATTTGATGTGTTAGCATTCTGTCTAGAACTTTTCATACATGTTCATAAAAGAGATATGTCAGAAAATTTATTTTCTTAAACTATTCTTGCCAGGTTTTGGAATTGTAATTATGTTGTTCTTTTTTCTAAACACTGGGCAAGTTCATACAAGATTTATTTTATTTATTTCTTAAACATGAAGCAATCCAGGCTTGTAAATTTCCTTGTGGAAAGTATTTTAACTTAATTCAGTTTTTTCAACATAAAGCCTTTAAAATCTCCAAAATTTCTTTTTTATACATTTTTTGGTGTTATCTTCCATCTCTCTTTTTATTCTTATTGTCTTAATAGGAAATTATTGGTTTCACTAGTCTTTCTAAAAATTATCTCATGTCTTAATTTTCTCCATTATATATTTTGTATTTTATTAATTTCTGCTCTTATCTTTTTATTTCTTTCTCATTAAGTTCAATGTGATATTTTTATTTTTTATTTTCCTTTCTCTGACTCACAGGACTTGGACTTTCTGCCAGGATCCAAGAAACAATGATATACTAACTCATAAAGTGGATAAAATCCTAGACCCTTTATAGTTCTTGGCAACAATAATCGCTTACCACTCTTCTATAGTTGTAAAATTCTAGAGATGTCATCTTTCTCATTGCCAGTATTGGTAATTTGCCTTCTTTCTCTTTATTCCTGCTCAATGTTGATGGACATTTATCAATTTTATTGATTTTAAAAATTTATTTTGAAAATTGCTTTCCATTCTTATATTTTTTCTTTTTGCTTAATTTGTATTTAATTTTCTCTTCTTTTATTAGTTTCTCAAGGTGAAAGTGTTGAGATCAGATATTTAAAACTTTTTGTTTTGAGCTATAAATTTCTCTCCCTATACTAATTTTTTATCAGATGAGTATTAATATTTACATTTCCATTTAATGATACTTGATACAGTTGAATTTCAATATACCATTTTACTGTTTTATTTCCATTTGTCTCACATGTCTTTTGTTTGCTTCTTTTGTATTAACTAAGTGTATTTTTTTGTTAATTCACCTTGTCTGCTTGCTTATTACATGTAAGGTTTTGGTGGTTGATTTAAAGATTAAATTATACGTTTTTATATTGAAGTGTACCCTAAATAATAATATAATGCTTTATGTATAAGAAACTTATAGTAATAGATATTTATCTTTTCCCTGTTGGTCTTTGTACTACTGTTGTCATATATTTTTGTTTCTGTATATGTTATAAGTCAAATAATACATTACCTTTATTTTTTCATTGAGCATCAATTATTTTAACATAATTTTTTAAAAACTAATTTTATATTGGCTCACGTGTTTATTACTTATGGTACTCTTTCATTCCTTTGTGAAGATACAGATTTTTATGTGGTATCATTTTTTTTCTACCTGACAGCCCTTTTTTATGCTTCTTATAATGCAGTTCTGTTGATGATGAATCTTTATACTCAAACATTTAAATAAGGACCTACTTATTTCATCAACATTAAAGGTCGATAGTTTATTTTTGGTTAATGTTCTACTGTCTTATGGCTTGTACTGTTTTCACCTAAAACTCTGCTCTCACTCTTATCTTTTTTTTCTTCTGTGAAGAATATAGAAAATTTATTTTTATTCCCTGGGTGCCTCTAACATTTATTTTTATCACTTATTTTTAGCAATATGATTATGACATATGATGGTTTAGTTTTCTTTGTGAGTCTCATGTTTAGTTTGTTGGGCTTCTTGGATTTGTGAGTTTATACTTTCCATGAAACTTGCATAAAGACTGCCCACTATTTTTTCAAATATTTTATCTTTCCTTCCTCCTTTTCTCTTCTAGATGTCCAATCACACATTATTTCACTATTTGTAGTTGTCCCACAGCTCACTGACTTGTCATCTTCCTACAGACAGGCAAGAGTAGGAACAGATCACTTCAATCTAATCATGGGCTGAGCTGACTTGGGGCTGTTTTTCAAACTTTGTAAGGCTAGAAGCACTAGTTATATAATTCATCCCCACTCTTAGAATGTAGCACACCAGGGTCTCAGCTGACTAATTCTTCAGCTATTGGTTTCTGAACTTTAACTGTTTTATGGCCCTAACACCATACATGCAAAGCCTCTGCTCTATGACAGACCTTCTGCAGAGTGGATCATTTGTTTACAGTGGAAGAATCAGCACAGCCTGGAGTGGAAGCTGTCAGCAAAGCTCAGTTCTGAATGCTACCTGCTTCTGCCAAATTGTTCTGTGGATCTCAGCCCTTCTGCCCCGACTCTAATTTTTGTCTTCTAGTCTTGAGAAATTGTCCAGTGTTTCATTGGCTTCTGTTTCTTAGGTTCTGCCCTCTATTTCTCTTGCCTTGGACCCTTAAAACTCAAGAAATGCCCCACGGAGCAAAGCTGCACATGTAAATTGTACTCACTTCGAAAGCCTTCATTCACTTCTCCTCCAGAAAGAGAAGCCTTCAGGTGGCTTTTTTTTTTAAAGTGTTCACTTTCCTGTTTGTCCTTGATTAGAGTAGGGTCAGTTATAAGATATGCCGGCACAGTTGGAAGCAGGTGGACCAGAATGATTATTTTTAAATACATTATTTTTCATATTTTAAAATATAAATTATTTATAAATTTTATGCTTTATTGTTAACATATTTTTCCTGCTTTAAAGAGTAGGAATATTTCTGTGTTTACCATATATTCAGGGATTACAAATAACACTGTAGCTGCTGTAGGATGCAAACTGTTCAACAGAAACTTAGAGAAAGCCTCTACTTAATTCTCAAAGTACCTTAAGCATGCACGCACACAAGCTTTAATTCAACATCTCAAGACTTCAATCACAACACTGTATTGGAATTGGTATTTTGTAAAAGTTTCCATTAACTATATTCACAAAAAGTTACTGGAAGATTACTTGAAATGGTAATTAGGCAAATGTTTTCTTGTTATTGGCAAATAAAAGCATGGTGTTCTTAATTCATTCTGTCTACAGTTTGAGGTAACAAAAATTGAAATTTATAAATTATGTAAAATGTTTATTTTATGGAGTCACTTATTCTTGAATTCTCATCCTTTCCCTTCTTAATTTATTTTGTGATTTTGAAATGGCAGTGGAGCATATGTTACCACAAACGTTTTCTTTAATCAAAAAAACGTTTTTCTTTAATCAAAAAAACGTGTTTCTTTAAAAAAAGCTGTTCAACACAAATAAGGCTATAAATACAGCTTTTTTAGGGTAAATCAGCTTAAGTTTGTTGCATTTTAGATAGTGCTACATTGCTGAAATCCTAAGAATGAAAGAAATGAGGGGAAACAGCATTCAACTGTTAATTTATATATTATTTCTACTTGAAAGGAAAAGAGAATCAAATAAATAGTGATTTAAATGACTTAAAAGACCTTTCTACTTTTTTGTCTTTTGTTTTCAATGATATAGTGGTTACCAGCATTCTTTTTTGTATGTAAAATAATTTGGTTTAAAGGCACTGATTTTGTAAATTTGTGTACAAGCACTATGCATTTACTGTGAAATTTTGACTGAGTTTTTATGGTTGTAGCACAAGCTAATAAGACAATCCAAATATTGTGGCCATGATTTAATGAAAGGTGACTCTCTTAAACTGACTTAATTCCAAATGTCTGGCCCTATTTTAATTTAATGGCTCTGTGTCTAAGCAATAATCTAATTTTAAGCTTTTTATTTATTTCAAGTACAGTTGAACAATGTGTGCATTTGTTAAGAATAGTCTTTGGGTGACACTTGAGTTGATGTATCCCATTAGAAATGATTAGGAGAGTCTCTATTGACTAACCTATCCAAACTGTCTCTTGTTCTGATTTGTAGAAATGAAAGAGGTAAATTTAACTATACAACTCACTTATTCAAAATTTAACTGTTGAATGTTAAATATTTTCCACATCTATTCATTTTGGATTTATTGCAATAACTTTCAGAAATGGGACCTCATCCAAATTCTTAGAGTATTTTAACCATAAAAGGCAAGAAAATATTTTATAATCTCATGGGCAGAAATTTGATATTTAGGAATTTTATAAAAGGAATGAATAAAGTCTGAGCATTTAAAATTAGAACTCCATGATGGTTCATCATGAACATTTATTTCAGTGCCTATAATAAATTTGGTTCTTGAAGTACAAATGGGATAAGAGGAAGAGAAACAAAATTTACAGAGTATTATTTTCCAGACATTTTATCTGTAACATAAATTATTTCTTACAGCACTCATATGAGGAAGTTATCACAGTTTTAATGCTTGTGTCTTCCCAAGATTTGAATGAACCTCGAAACCTAATCCCCAAGGTGTGATTTTGAAAGGTAGGGATTTTGGGAGTTAAGTCCTGAAGGTTGAACTCCTGTGAATAAGATCGTGCCCTACAAGGGTGGGCCACTATTCAAGGGAGAACACAGCAGCCAAAACTCAAGGTGGACCGTATATTTTGTAACACACACTCTTCAGGGCGACATCAGGTCCAGGCCATCCTTTGGAAAACCTGCTGAACCTTTGCGTTCTCCTGAGAAGGCCATGTGTGGGGCTTTGGGAGCCATTCTGTGCAGGTGTCCTAGGACCTTGTCATGCTTCCTTTCCAACCCAGTTTTAGCCATCCCTTACATTCCTGTCTCACACCAAGAGAGCACAGCAAGAATGTACCATCTGTGAAGCAGCAAGTCCAGACTAGACACTGAGTCTGCAGTTGCCTTGATCTTGGACTTCTCAGTCTCCAGATCTGCAGGAAATAAATTTCCACACAGATGATGTTATTTTTGTCCTAGCAGCCCAAGTGGACTAAGAGGTGTTGTTTCAATTTTAAAGAGGAGCTTGGTGAAGTTAAGTAATTTGTTTCTGATTGTAAAGGCAGCAAATAGAGAGGTACAATTTAAACATAGGTAGAGGAAAGGAAAACCAGTAATAGTAATCAGAAATAGCATTCACTTGCCAAAACTCACTCATTCATTCATTCAATCACTGGCACAATTTTGTGGCTTTTGGCATATGTGTCTGTGCCAGGCACTGGGGATGTAAAATAAGATAAGTAGATAGGAATTCTGACCTCACATTTACAGTGTAGTATGCTGCACTATCTTGAAAAGGCAATGAGAGAAGAATGTGCAAATCAAACTTCATTTGTTAATTGAGTCACTGCCCTATGGGTCCTATCTTGTCTGTCCTTGTGTCAGAGGGAGAGAGAGAGAGAGTGTAACTTCCTTCATTTTGTAGATGAAGAAATTGATTTACAGAGTCCATGATAATTCAAGGACTAAATGAGGAGTGCTTATCATCTTTGCACCAACCTCACAAATCAGTTTCTGTTTACCTTGTGCTACATTTGAAATAATGTTCTACACTGTTTTATGCACTCATCAAAGCAATAGTGAGCAGTACAACTGCTAAAATTATTCCATAGTAGTATCTTTTTCTCACTAATATTTAAAAAATTCATCTGGTGATTAAGGAACTGTTAATATGCCAGTGAACTGGACAGTATGGACTATAGCCTTAAGCATGGTTTCCATCTCAAACATGGTTCCAGGCATCTAATTTCTCTGGCCAGAAGTCAATCTAGAGTGAAAACCCACTACCGAGGTGACAAGTGATGTGGAAGCACTAAAGACTTTTTTACCTACTGTCTCGATGAGGGGAATGTTTTCTTTGGGCACTCCCAGGGGGTAGAGGTTAGGAAATGACTAAACAGGCTGTACATTATTTCAATGTACTGAGCTGTAGATTTTTTTCTTTTTGCTATGTGTGAGGAGTTCTGGCCCACTAATCGAATTGACTGTAGGACACCCTTGGGTTCAGCTGTCATTTAGCCAGCCAAGCAGACCATCCATTCTGTGGTGTAAGCCACATTCTCCAGTCCAAATCCAAAGTAAGCATACCCTTGTCAACAGTGCTCAGTCCCTCTACACAATCCTCTTCCTCATAATCCACAATTCTCATTCAGCTCTCAGTCACTTTCCTTGTGTACCATCCTGCTTCCTCCCACAATACCTGCCCAGTCAGCTACGTAGACACCACTTATATGTGTAAACAACCCAATTCAGGATCCCATTTTGAAGGTAGTACCCTGAGGCTGCTACTTCTGGTATCTGGGACTATACTGTTCAAGTTCTAAGAGAAATAAATAACACATGAAAGCTGGTGATTGAGGCAGGTTTAACAAAGGGACTATTTGCAGAGGTGCAGGTTAGTTTGGACAAGGTTACAAATAAGGTCATCCACCTTATTATTCCTGGGCTAACAAGGCTAGGAGATAGAGCAGATTTTAGAGAAAAGGATTGCATAGACAGGATAGAAACCTTGATCCCTTGATAGGCAGTAACCCAACAGGAAGGGAGCTAGAAGAAAACAACTTCTACCTCCATTCCCTCTATGGTCCCCAGTAGCCCAGTCAGAAATCAGAGGGTAAAAGGGCCTAAGGGTAGTTTCCCTACATAATGACTTCTGGAGTCATAGAGGAGAGTAGGAGTGAATTTAGAGAAGTAAACAAAAGGCACCCAAGCAATGAGCTAAATATTCAATGCAGGATTATTTATGTTGCTTAAAATGCATCTGGAAAATGCCATGTTCAATTTAATTGTTTTTACCTAGATCTAATTATGTTGAATAGGTTACTGCATTCATTTTGTGAAAACAAAACATTTAAATATTCAGAACTTCATCCAAATAGTTTATCTTAAGCAACATTCCAAGTTTTGAGAAATTTACACTTATACCAGTTATTCTCATTTACATTTAATGATCATATTATTTAAAAAACATTCATTATTTAACAAAGAATAATGAACTACTTTGCCTTTTATTTTCTCAATTTTGGCTATAATTTAATATATGTGCAGTGTCCATTTTCATAAACCTTATATAAATGGTAACATACATATTTGATTAGGAATATTTATTATACAAAGGAGAACATCATGAAGTTCATGGTTAGAAAGCATAAGGAAATTTAAAGAGCTGTAAAAGTGATGAATATTTAAAATAACTTTGTTACAATGTTATTTGTTATCCTTTATTTAAGAGTACATGTTTTTAAGGTAATAAAGTTAGACTTTGTCCTATTTGTATTTTAACTGATGAAATTTCTGAGAATAATCAGTATTATTACAGGTTTCTTGTCTTAAAAGTAGTTTAAAATCTTTCATTCAAGGATCTTTTTGGTACCCTTCAGGATTAAATCAAAGCCTTTCCAGAGGGTCTTTGGGAGAGTAGCTAACTGTGCAGACACTAGTTCTGGGATTCATAGCTTTAAAATGTAGTTAAAGGGGTTGATGCAAAGGGCACTTGTATTGATTATTTAAAGTGATTAGACAGTGCATGACACACAGCAAATGCTCAATTAGCTTAAATTTCCTTTCCTTACACTTTTTCATGCTACCTCTTGATGTCTACCCAAAGAACTAGCTCAAAAAGAACCTTCCTTGATCACTGATCCCCAGATCAGAGAAAGCTCTCAAATCTACCTTTTCCCCAGAAATTTGTATTTTTCCTTTTAGTACTTAATTTAAAATTATATGCCTGTAGGGCCGGGATTTAGCTCAGCTGTTTGGTGGCCTGCCTTGCAAGCGCAAAGACCCGAGTTCAATTCCCGGTACAAAAAAAAAAAAAAATTATATGCCTGTGGGCTAGGGATGTAGCTCAGTGCTTGCATCACTTCCCTTGCAAGTGCAAGAACCAGAGTTTGAT